>NC_072041.1:6022997-6327997 GCF_027791375.1 Indicator indicator | reverse complement strand
CCACACTAAAGCTTCTGTTATCTTAGGTCCCCTTGGTTCACAGCCTGTCACCACCACTCAACCTCAGCCCTCCAAAGCCTCATCCTCACACTTCTAAGCATCCAGTTACCTCCCTGGGCCAGGGCTGCATGAGGGAAACCTTGGGAAGAGAATTTTCCTCCCTGCTGCAACTCCTGCAAACGAACTGTCCACAAACAATCAATCAAAAGACCTCAGCCAGGGCTTCCAAAGCAGTTACTCAGTGTTTGTGTGGTGGGGGGAGACAGCTCAGACCTGCTGCTTCTCTGTCCTTAAAACACAACTAACCCCACTCCACCTCCTGCTAACACAGCCCTCACCCCCAGCCAGCAAGCTGTGCATTGCACAGAATCCCAGCACACTGGGGGTTGGAAGGGACCTCTGGAGACCACCCAGTCCAACCCCTCCCTGGACAGTAGCTTGTCCAGGATCACAATGCCCAGGCAGGTTTGGAATCTCTCCAGAGAGGGAGACTCCACAACCTCTCTGGGTAGCCTGCTCCAAGCCTCCAGCACCCTCACAGCAAAGATTTTTCTGCATCACCCAGTGCCAGAGAACAGCCAACCTGCTAATGTGTCTGGAGTAACAAAGAGTAAATGCTGGGAGGAAAGGTTGTCCTTTTGGGGGCTGCCTGGTCTCACCAGTGACTATCTGAGAGTTTCTGAAGCCAGCAGCTCCAAAACACCCTTAATCTTCTCCATGTTTTACACTGGCACCTCTCCATACCTCCCTCTGCCCACCTGCAAGGCTGGCACTGAATGCCTTCATGGTTATGCTACAGACTGGGGAGTCAGACACTCTGGATTAAGTCCTCCTCCAGCTTCAGAGTTGACTTGAGCTTACTCATCCTCAGGAGCTCCACTAAAACTCCTCTGGCCAGGCCCTAAGGGAATGACAAGCTCAACAGTGTGTGCAGCAGTGGTGGGGTTGTAAGCTCTAGGTGAGTGGTTGGACTTCATGACCTCAAAGGTCTCTTCCAACCTCAACAGCTCTATGATTCTCTAAGCCCATGCTAACCAAGCTCTCTCTCTAAGCCCATGCTAACCAAGCCCTCTCTCTAAGCCCATGCTAACCAAGCCCTCTCTCTAAGCCCATGCTAACCAAGCTCTCTCTCTAAGCCCATGCTAACCAAGCCCTCTCTCTAAGCCCATGCTAACCAAGCCCTCTCTCTAAGCCCATGCTAACCAAGCCCTCTCTCTAAGCCCATGCTAACCAAGCCCTCTCTCTAAGCCCATGCTAACCAAGCCCTCTCTCTAAGCCCATGCTAACCAAGCCCTCTCTCTAAGCCCATGCTAACCAAGCCCTCTCTCTAAGCCCATGCTAACCAAGCCCTCTCTCTAAGCCCATGCTAACCAAGCCCTCTCTCTAAGCCCATGCTAACCAAGCCCTCTCTCTAAGCCCATGCTAACCAAGCCCTCTCTCTAAGCCCATGCTAACCAAGCCCTCTCTCTAAGCCCATGCTAACCAAGCCCTCTCTCTAAGCCCATGCTAACCAAGCCCTCTCTCTAAGCCCATGCTAACCAAGCCCTCTCTCTAAGCCCATGCTAACCAAGCCCTCTCTCTAAGCCCATGCTAACCAAGCCCTCTCTCTAAGCCCATGCTAACCAAGCCCTCTCTCTAAGCCCATGCTAACCAAGCCCTCTCTCTAAGCCCATGCTAACCAAGCCCTCTCTCTAAGCCCATGCTAACCAAGCCCTCTCTCTAAGCCCATGCTAACCAAGCCCTCTCTCTAAGCCCATGCTAACCAAGCCCTCTCTCTAAGCCCATGCTAACCAAGCCCTCTCTCTAAGCCCATGCTAACCAAGCCCTCTCTCTAAGCCCATGCTAACCAAGCCCTCTCTCTAAGCCCATGCTAACCAAGCCCTCTCTCTAAGCCCATGCTAACCAAGCCCTCTCTCTAAGCCCATGCTAACCAAGCCTCTCTCTAAGCCCATGCTAACCAAGCCCTCTCTCTAAGCCCATGCTAACCAAGCCCTCTCTCTAAGCCCATGCTAACCAAGCCCTCTCTCTAAGCCCATGCTAACCAAGCCCTCTCTCTAAGCCCATGCTAACCAAGCCCTCTCTCTAAGCCCATGCTAACCAAGCCCTCTCTCTAAGCCCATGCTAACCAAGCCCTCTCTCTAAGCCCATGCTAACCAAGCCCTCTCTCTAAGCCCATGCTAACCAAGCCCTCTCTCTAAGCCCATGCTAACCAAGCCCTCTCTCTAAGCCCATGCTAACCAAGCCCTCTCTCTAAGCCCATGCTAACCAAGCCCTCTCTCTAAGCCCATGCTAACCAAGCCCTCTCTCTAAGCCCATGCTAACCAAGCCCTCTCTCTAAGCCCATGCTAACCAAGCCCTCTCTCTAAGCCCATGCTAACCAAGCCCTCTCTCTAAGCCCATGCTAACCAAGCCCTCTCTCTAAGCCCATGCTAACCAAGCCCTCTCTCTAAGCCCATGCTAACCAAGCCCTCTCTCTAAGCCCATGCTAACCAAGCCCTCTCTCTAAGCCCATGCTAACCAAGCCCTCTCTCTAAGCCCATGCTAACCAAGCCCTCTCTCTAAGCCCATGCTAACCAAGCCCTCTCTCTAAGCCCATGCTAACCAAGCCCTCTCTCTAAGCCCATGCTAACCAAGCCCTCTCTCTAAGCCCATGCTAACCAAGCCCTCTCTCTAAGCCCATGCTAACCAAGCCCTCTCTCTAAGCCCATGCTAACCAAGCCCTCTCTCTAAGCCCATGCTAACCAAGCCCTCTCTCTAAGCCCATGCTAACCAAGCCCTCTCTCTAAGCCCATGCTAACCAAGCCCTCTCTCTAAGCCCATGCTAACCAAGCCCTCTCTCTAAGCCCATGCTAACCAAGCCCTCTCTCTAAGCCCATGCTAACCAAGCCCTCTCTCTAAGCCCATGCTAACCAAGCCCTCTCTCTAAGCCCATGCTAACCAAGCCCTCTCTCTAAGCCCATGCTAACCAAGCCCTCTCTCTAAGCCCATGCTAACCAAGCCCTCTCTCTAAGCCCATGCTAACCAAGCCCTCTCTCTAAGCCCATGCTAACCAAGCCCTCTCTCTAAGCCCATGCTAACCAAGCCCTCTCTCTAAGCCCATGCTAACCAAGCCCTCTCTCTAAGCCCATGCTAACCAAGCCCTCTCTCTAAGCCCATGCTAACCAAGCCCTCTCTCTAAGCCCATGCTAACCAAGCCCTCTCTCTAAGCCCATGCTAACCAAGCCCTCTCTCTAAGCCCATGCTAACCAAGCCCTCTCTCTAAGCCCATGCTAACCAAGCCCTCTCTCTAAGCCCATGCTAACCAAGCCCTCTCTCTAAGCCCATGCTAACCAAGCCCTCTCTCTAAGCCCATGCTAACCAAGCCCTCTCTCTAAGCCCATGCTAACCAAGCCCTCTCTCTAAGCCCATGCTAACCAAGCCCTCTCTCTAAGCCCATGCTAACCAAGCCCTCTCTCTAAGCCCATGCTAACCAAGCCCTCTCTCTAAGCCCATGCTAACCAAGCCCTCTCTCTAAGCCCATGCTAACCAAGCCCTCTCTCTAAGCCCATGCTAACCAAGCCCTCTCTCTAAGCCCATGCTAACCAAGCCCTCTCTCTAAGCCCATGCTAACCAAGCCCTCTCTCTAAGCCCATGCTAACCAAGCCCTCTCTCTAAGCCCATGCTAACCAAGCCCTCTCTCTAAGCCCATGCTAACCAAGCCCTCTCTCTAAGCCCATGCTAACCAAGCCCTCTCTCTAAGCCCATGCTAACCAAGCCCTCTCTCTAAGCCCATGCTAACCAAGCCCTCTCTCTAAGCCCATGCTAACCAAGCCCTCTCTCTAAGCCCATGCTAACCAAGCCCTCTCTCTAAGCCCATGCTAACCAAGCCCTCTCTCTAAGCCCATGCTAACCAAGCCCTCTCTCTAAGCCCATGCTAACCAAGCCCTCTCTCTAAGCCCATGCTAACCAAGCCCTCTCTCTAAGCCCATGCTAACCAAGCCCTCTCTCTAAGCCCATGCTAACCAAGCCCTCTCTCTAAGCCCATGCTAACCAAGCCCTCTCTCTAAGCCCATGCTAACCAAGCCCTCTCTCTAAGCCCATGCTAACCAAGCCCTCTCTCTAAGCCCATGCTAACCAAGCCCTCTCTCTAAGCCCATGCTAACCAAGCCCTCTCTCTAAGCCCATGCTAACCAAGCTCTCTCTCTAAGCCCATGCTAACCAAGCCAGATGAGGCTTCTGAGTAGGGAAACTCCAGAAGGGATAGAATCATAGAATTGTTTTGGTTGGAAAAGACCTCTAAGACCATCCAGTCCAACCACCAACCTAACATCACCATGGCCATTAAACCACATCCCAACATGCCATGTCCACAGGTTTCTTCAACACCTCCAAGGCTGGTGACTCCACCCCCTCCCTGGGCAGCCTGTTCCAATGTCTGACCACTTTTTCAGCAAGCAATTTTTTTTCCTAATATCCAACCTAAATCTCCCCTGCCATTTCAAATTCATGTCTTCCAAGAGTAAACTGCAGCGGGGACATGAACAACCACATGAACATTGCTAGGCACAAATATATCTCCCAGCCCATGCATGCAACTATTTGCTCCCTCACCCCATCAACTATGCAGGACAGAGGTAAATTAAGCAGGAAATTATTAGAAAGAGGAATCATTGAATTGTTTTGGTTGGAAAAGACCTCTAAGATCATTGAGTCCAACAGAAGAACACCATGGCCATCAAACCATGTGCCATGTCTGCATGTTTCTTAGCACAAGAAGACCTTGACCCTGGTGATAAGTTTGGTAGAAAATCACTCCTGAGACCTGACTGGAGTGAGGTATCCAAATTCTTCAAGCTCCTTTACAGGATCAGCTCTCAAGCTCTGGAAGAGCAAACAGCAGGGAAGATTTCTGGAAAGATGAAAATGGAGCATTTTCAACAGCCTGAGATGATTACTCACAAACCAGCAACAGCAGAGAAGTAACTGATTGCCTCCTGGGCAAGAGTCAAAGTCTTTGCATTGTAGCTCTGAAAGTGTACAGAGATCAAAGAGAAAATGTGAAAACTCTATTTTAGGCTGTCATGAGCATAAAAGTCCTCTTGGCCCTTTGGCATCACCAAGACATGACTGAAATATTTCTTATGCTGCACATGTCCAGAATCACTGCACAGCAAGGAGGAGGAATCCTTTATTCCAGGAGCAGGGTGCAGCTCCTGCTCCTTTCCCAGTGGCATTCTGGCTTTGCCAACAGCACCAGCCCCCCACCAGCTGGGACATGGTGACCACCACAGTGACCACCACATGGCCACTGATGCTCTGAAAGAGGAAGAGAGCTGTGCCAAATGCTGAGCCAAGTATCAATACCAACACGCAGCTATTGATTGTTCTTTACATCTTCAAGCACTTTACTAACATTAATTAATTCATTAAGGTGTTTTCCATTTAATGCTGGGAGGAGACTCAAGTGAAAACATGAGGCCAAACCTCCTGACTCAGCACAATGAGACCTTGCATCCAGGCTTTGGATTTCCCCCCCAGACTTCCTCTAACTCAAACTCCTACTCCAGCTACTCCACAGCATCCTTGGATCAGCAAGAGTGTGACCAGCAGGACCAGAGCAGGGATTGTCCCTCCTGTACTGGGAACTTGTGAGGCTACACCTCAAATACTGGGTTCAGTTTTGGGCTCCTCACTCCAAGAAGGACATTGAGAGGCTGGAGCAGGTCCAGAGAAGGGCAACAAAGCAGGGAAGGGTCTGGAGAACAGGGCTGGGGAGGAGCAGCTGAGGGAACTGAGGTTGTGCAGCCTGGAGAAAAGGAAGCTGAAGAGAGACCTTCTGGCTCTCTGCAACTCTCTGAAAGGAAGTTGGAGCCAGGGGGAGGATTCATCTCTTCTCCCAGGTAACTAGCAACAGGAGAAGATGAAACATCAACAAGTTGCACCAGGGGAGGTTTAGGCTGGACATGAGAAACAATTTCTTTCCTGACAGAATGGTCAGGCATTGGCCCAGGCCACCCAGGGCAGTGGTGGAGTCAGCATCCCTGGAGATGTTCAAAACCTGTGTGGACATTTCACTTCAGGACATGGTTTAGTGACCATGGTGGTGTTGGCTGGGTGGTTGGCCTCGATGCTCTTAGAGATCTTTTGCAACCTTACCAATTCTATGATGCTATGATGTGCTGCTTGGGGCTATGGTTTAGACTAGGCTTAATGGTTGGACTTGGTGATCCTGAGGGTCTTTGCCAAGCTGAATGTTTCTGTGATTCTATACTAAAAATACACAGCTCTGCCTGTGCACCTGCATCCTCCTCCTCATCACCACCAGCACCCTGCCCTGGACACATCTTTTGCTTGCAATAACTCCAGGCAATATTAATTCCACTCAGGACTCCAACAGGAGGGTGCTGACACCTGGCTCAGGTGACAGTACCCAGAGCTGTCTGTAATTGCTGTGCTAAGCACCAGGGACATGAAGTATTGATTTCTACCCTGGTCTGCATCCAGGCTTAGACAGAGGCTGCAGCCAAAATCCTTCTCCCAGCAAACTCACCATTTAAAACAAAGCCTTGTCAGGACTGAGAGGCTCCAATGATTAACACTCACACCAAGGACTGCAACAATACACAAGTTTCATTCCTACCTACTCACATCCACCACCCTCCCCCTCCCCCCCAATCCTGCTCTCCTCCTTTGCTGAATTCATTGAATCAGAGAATTCTTTGGGTTGGAAAAAACCTCTAAGATCACCGAGTCCAACCATCAACCCAGCACCACCACGGCCTCGAAACCACATCCTGAAGTGTGGTTTGTGTTTTTGAACACCTCCAGGGATGGGGACTCCACCACCTCCCTGGGCAGCCTGTTCCAACACCTGACACTTTCCCAGTGCCTGAAATCCTTCCAGTTTTGGTTGAAATCACAAACCCCAGGCTCTGGAAGCCTACCTCGCTGCTGCAAAAATAGCTCACGACAGCGGAGGGATGGCTCAGGGTGCACAAAGAGGGCAAAGCTATCACCTCCAGCTGTCTCAGGCTGCACCATAATTACATGAACATCACAGCTCCCAAACTCAGTAGTAATTACTGATGGAGCACAGCATGGTGACACACACTGACCTCCTTCTACATAGCTTGAGACTGACCTGCAGGGACGAGATCACCGAGACCTTTCCTACACCAAGCAACAGAACCTGATAATTCCAGCAGGACCACAGCAGATCCCTCCTGCAAACCCATCAGCACCAGCAGACCCTCATCAGCACTGGCAGGTAAGCAGCTGCCCACCCTTATCCACCAGCCTCCCACCTTCCTTTGACGTATTGCCATCAATCCATCAGCCTGGCAAGCCTCCCACTGAGGAGACACAGGCAGCAGAGCTATTCAGAGGCTCCTGTTTGCACCTCCTGAATCCTTGAGGAGAAGCATAAGGCTCACTGCAGCTATCTTGGGCTTGCCCATACAAACAGGGAGTGGTGTAGGAGAGATTTATGGCACCATATAAACAATTGTACCAAACTTGGGGGGTGTTGGGGTGGGACCCAAAACAAAGTGATTGAACCAGTGAGGGTTAGTGGAGTCCAAGGGCTCTTCCCTCCAGGCTGGGAGAGTTGGGACTGTTCAGCCTGGAGAAGAAAAGGCTCCAGGGAGACCTTAGAGCAGCCTTTCAGTACCTGAAGGAGGCTACAGGAGAGCTGGGGAGGGAATTTTCACAAGGACTTGTAGTGATGGGATGAGAGGGAATGGATTGAAGCTTGAGGAGGGGAGACTGAGACTGGAGATGAGGAAGAAATTCTTTCCATTGAGGGTGGGGAGACACTGGAAAAGGTTGCCCAGGGAGGCTGTGGATGCTCCCTGGGCAAGGCCAGGTTGGATGAAGCCTTGAGCAACCTGGGCTGGTGGGAGGTGGCCCTGCCCATGGCAGGGGATTGAAACTAGATGATCCTTAAGGTCCCTTTCAATCCAAACCATTCTAGGATTCTCCCCAACAGAAGGTGTTTTAGATGCAGTTTTACACTTAACTGGGTGGCTTCTGTGACACCACCAGTGATACGTGGCTGGACAGCTCACACCTTGAAACTTCAGAGGAAGGAACAAACCCATGTGTACAGTGACAAGGCCAAAGACTCACACCTCCTTAGGGAAGTGTCCTCTCTCCTAGCTCTCAGATACCAACATGCTGAGCCAACTTAAGGGTTGGGGAGATGGGAGATGGGGTGACCTGACCCTTCCAGCAACTTCAGCAGCCAGCATAGGTACAGACAGCCAAAGATGGGACCACTCATCACCACCAGTCACAGCGACCCCACAAGCCCAGAGCACAGCTAGTTATGGTCAGCAAGCAGAAACACACAGACGCTGAGGAACACAGCAGGTTTCTTCAGCACCATTACAGCAGAACATTTGTCTTCCAGCATGCTGACAACAAATGAACCCAAATAGAAGCTCCTCCATCACTCAGCAGATCAGGAAACCTCTGAAGAAGACTGAAGGGGACCCTTGGAGCCCTATGCACATCCCTCCCGTGCTGCAGGAATGAAGATAAACACACAGCCCTCTCCCAAACCTTCCTGGGGAGGAAGAGGAGCAGAGCAGAGAGCACAGCCTGCTCCAGCAGCCAGAGGGTCTTCCCTGCTTTCCCAGCTGGAACGCTGCATTTCCACACTGCGATGCCCTCTGCAGCCTTGGCGCCAGCTGCATTCCCAAGCCCAGCTCTGGTGAGGGAGGCTGAAGGCATCCTCCCCTCCTGCCCTCTCAGCTGATTTTTGTAAGAGAAAGCACCTCAGGGGGGCT
The DNA here is from genome assembly GCF_027791375.1 of Indicator indicator. Taxonomy (NCBI): domain Eukaryota; kingdom Metazoa; phylum Chordata; class Aves; order Piciformes; family Indicatoridae; genus Indicator; species Indicator indicator. The sequence continues at coordinate 6,319,229 of NC_072041.1, read as the reverse complement.
GCTTTAGATGATCCCAACACACATCAGCCCTGGCAATACCCAACCACACACGTAACTTCACTCCTCATGTGCCCACAGCTCTTCTAGGTCCATCTCTGGCCACCCAACGAACCCCACCTGATGATGAGGATGATGATGGCTGAACTTTGGTTAGCCAAATTCACACCCCTACTACCAAAACAGCCCCAAACAACACACTCCTTCCTCTTCCTCTCCCCCCCCCTCCCCCCAGTGAATCCCTCTAAATGAATCTGCTTAACACCACACAGAGCATCATCAGCATCATCCTGCCAGGAGCAGCGACGCCCACCAAGAGCTACACCACCTTTAAGAAGCTGAAACTCAGCTGTTCTGTCACATCCAACCTCCACACCAGGAGGTACTCACAGTACATAAGTAACGAGTAAATAACAACACCAGACATTGTTATCATGCAGGTGTAAACTCAGTTACCCGGGAAAGGCTCATTGCTTGGTTTTGCTCTGCTACCAAAAGCTGCTCCAGGGTGAACTGTGGAGCAAGCTCACAATTATTTGGTAATTAAAGACTGATTTTTATTGATTTGGTTATTTTTATTATTAATTTCTTCAATTTTTTAAAAAAGTAACAGTGATGCCAACGCTACTTGGAGTAGTGGGAAGCAGTGAATTTCAACCAGGCAAGGGCCAGACCCCCATCAGAAGCACTGCAGGAACATTTGGGACCCTGATTTTTTTTTAACCTTCATGAGTAGAAATCACCAAAACCCACCAAAAAAATCAACTCCCCCTGCACCCTCTTTTCCATGCTCAGCCTCTGCTGTCCAACAGCTGCTACAACTTTTTGGGGGTTCCAGGATGGGGATGATAGGAAGGGAATGGGGGGGTGGGTGCCTGCCTTTCACCCCAGGTTAATAAAACACATGCCTTGGATAAGGGCTTTTCGGGGGTGCCCAGAGCCCTGCAGGGCCCCAGGCTCCCCCGGGGGGTGGTGGAGTGTTTGCCTCCCAGTGCCCCGGGACAAGCCTGGTCCTGGCTCCACTGGGAGGGGAACACCGGGATCGTGGCTGTAACATGGCTGCTGTGCTACCCAGTTATGAACTGGGAACGGGAGCTGGGGTACTGGGGAGAGTTGGGGTATGAGTGCCAGGGGGAGCCGGGATACTGGGGCAGGGCTGGGGTAGTGGGGCAGGGGAAAGGTGAGTTGAGCAATGGGATAGAGGATGCAGGATGTGGATGGGGGGGTTGGGGGAGTGTAGAGGATGAGGACGGGAGGTACGGGATGGGGATGAAGGATTGTAGGAAGGGGGAGGCGGGGAAGAGGTCCCTGCTCGGGCTGAGGGTGCTGGAGCCAAAAAAAGATCGAAGGGAATTAGGTGGCAAGGTAAAAAAAAACAAACTGAATTTAAATGGGGTGGTGGTGGAACCCGGAACTAGAGGATAGAACTGGGAATCGGCAGCTGGAACCGGGAACCAGCGGATTTGGAACTGGGAACCGGGAACCAGCGGATGGAACTGGGAACCGGGTCGCGGAGGGCGTAACTACGAACCAGCGGCTGGTAACCGGGTCCCAGAGGGTGCAACTGGGAACGGGCAGCTGGGCATCGGGTCCCGGTGGGTGCAACTGGGCACCGGCTCCCCGCGGGTATAATTGGGAACCAGCGGGTGGGAACCCAGTGGGTGCAACCGGGAAGCAGCGGCTGGTTACCGGTCCCGGTGGGTGCAGCTGGGAACCGGCAATCGCTAATCGGGTCCCGGTGGGTGCAACTGGGAACGGGCAATTGCTAATTGGGTCCTGGTGGGTGCAACTGGGAACGGGCAATTGCTAATTGGGTCCTGGTGGGTGCAACTGGGAACCGGCAGCTGGTAGCCGGGTCCCGGTGTGTGCACCTGGGAACCTGCGGCTGGAACTGGGCACCGGCTCCCCGCGGGTATAACTGGGAATCAGCGGCTGGTAACCGGGTCCGAGCGGGTGGAATCGGGGAACAGTTTGTCTCCAACCACCCACCCCACCAAGCCCCTAACAGACAACCATACCGACGAATAACCGACACCGCCAGTTTCCCCCTCGCCAAAGCCCCGCTGCGGGACCCACCTTGCGCGCTGTGCGGGCCGTGCTCCATGGCCGGTTCGCTGCCCAGTTCCGCCAGTCGCCGACCAGTGGCGGCCAGTTCAGCCCGCAGCGCCGTCACCTCCTGGCCCGCCGCCTGCAGCGCCCCGTCGATGCGCAGCGCCAGCTGCTTGTTGTCGTCCATCATGTGCAGGATTTTGGCCTGGGGGAGGGAGGGAGGAAGAGGAGGAGAGAGGTGAGAGAGAGGGAGCGGCATGTGCCGGGGATCGGGGGAGGGGGAAGGGTGAGGCGGACAGGGGGCTGGGCCGGGGGGGGGGAAAAGGGGCTGCCTGAAGGGGAGCGGAGAGCGGGCGGGAGGAGGGGCTTAGGGAGGAGGTGGGGCGAGGGGAGGGGGCTGAGAGGGCCTGGGGGAGGGGTGGGTGTAAAGAGGGGGGTCTGTGGAAAGGGAGGTGAAAAGGGGGGGGGGAGGTGGTCTGTGCAAGCGGGGTGCCAAGGAGAGATCTGTGCAGGGGGGGCAGGGGGGGATAAAGGGAAGAGGGGGGTGTGTCTGTGCAAGGGAGGTGCAAATAGGGGGATCAGTGTAAAAGAAGGGGGTCTGTGCAAAGGGGGGCGTCTGTGCAATGAGTGTGGGGGGGGTGCACAGAGGGTGCGTGTGCAAGGTGTGGGGGGATCCGTGTAAGGGAGGTGCAAAAGGGGGGGGGGGGGGTCTGTCTGTGCAACGAGGAGTGCAAAAGGGGAGGTCTGTGCCAAAGGAGGGGGACGTGAAGGTGCAAGGTGCGGGGGAAGGGGGTGTGCAAGGCGGGGGTGAAAAGGGGGGATCTGTGCAAGGGGGTGTGTGTGCAAGGAGAGTGCAAAAGGGGTGTCTGTGCAAGGGAGGGCTAAGAGCGTGGGGCTGTGCCGGGAGAAGCGATGCGAAGGGAGTTCGGGGAGGGGGTGCTGTGCAAAGCCGGGGGTGCAAAGGGGAGAGGAGCTGCACAAGGGGGTGCAAAGGTAAGAAGCGGGAGGTGGGGGGGGAGGGGCGTGCAAAGGAGATCTGTACCAAAGGGGGAGCAGAAGGGAGCGGGGTTGTACAAGGGGGTGCAAAGGTAAGGGGTGGGGTGGGGGAGGTGGGGATGTTGGGGAGGGGGGTTTCCCCCTACCTGTTGCCCCCCCCGGCAGCCCGGGCAGGGCCGCAACGGAGGCGAGCGCGGTTCGGCCGAGGGCATCCGCGGCGCTGCGCGGCGTTACGCGGCTGCCGCGGGGGCGGGTCCCTGCTGCGCGGGGCGGGCAAGCGAATCGGGGTGGGGGGGATGGCGGTGAAAATCGCGGGGGGAACACACTCGACACCACACAGCACCCTGCGGCATCGCTGCCTTTATAGCGAGATTTGCCTTTCCCCTCCCCCTCCCCGGGAAGTTAAGCGGTGCTGCGCGGGTGCGGACAGTGCTGCAGTGCCCGCGGTACGCTGAGCCATCCCGCGCATTAAAGTGCCTCTCGCCTAATCGGGCTCGGGTTCATCGCAGTGCATGGCTATAGCCCAAGCTATGCGCAGCAGGTGGAGGTGAAATGGGCTCCAAAATGCTTTTCCTCACTTCGGAAGGATGTTTGTTTTTTTTTTAGGGGGGGTGGGAGAATGTTGAAGGGAGGGAAGAGGAATCTGTGTGCTGTCAGAGTGGTTAATGTGAGAGTCCCAGCACTGGGGGTTCCTGTGGCACCAGCCCAGGGTGAAACATGCACAATTCTCTGGTATGATCGCTGGCTGGCTGCTAGAGGGAGCGCTGATGTCTTCCCTCTGCCTTATCGATGCCTCTCAGGGATCAGCTCCTCTGCTTGCCATGGTCTGGGCTGCTGCAGCAAACTGCAGAGCTGTCATCCTCCCCAAGGCAGCCAGGGAGAGGAATCATAGAATTGTTCCAGTTGGAAAAGACCTCTAAGATCACCCAGTCCAACCATCGACCTAACACCACCGTGGCCATTAAACTTATGTCCCCAAGTGCCATGTCCACACATTTCTTGAACACCTCCAGGTACAGTGGCTCCACCACCACTCTGGGAAGGTTCCATCCCCACCCAGAGGAAGAAGGGCTGCTTTGGAAAGCATGGCTTGCATGGCTGTACCTCCCCAAATCATCCCCAGCTTCCAAAAAGCTGCTCTGCCTGTCCCCACCTGAGCCCTCAGCGTCATTAAAAGTTCACACTTAGGTTTAGGAACTGGGCAGGAGATTCCCCCCCAGCAGTGGGGTGGGTGCTCAGAGAATCATCACAGAATGAGTTAGAAAGAACCTTGAAGGTCTGGTTCTGATGCTCCTGCCATGAGCAGGGGCACCTCCACCTCATCCAGCCTGGTCAAACACTTCCAGGGATGAGGCATCCACAGCTTCTCCAGACAACACAATCCAATGTCTCACCACTCTCCCTGTAAAGAGTTTCTTCCTACTACCCAATCTAAGTTTACCCTGCTCTAGTTTCAAACCATTGCCCCCTGCCCTATCCCCACAGGCCCTCGTTAAAAATCCCTCTCCAGCTCTCTCGTAGCCCCCTTCAGGTGCTTCCCTTCCTAATGCCCTATGGAAGTGTGAGTGGGTGTGGGAAGCACAGCAAGGAAGGGCTCTCACCAAGGGAAAAGCCAGAGAAAATCACAATCCCTAAGGAAAGAGGGAAAAACAATCCTTCCCCTGCCCATAAAATTGGCTAAACCCTCCAATGTTTGCCTAAACTTGGGCTTTTGGGTGAACAAGCTGAGAATTTGGGACAATTCCTTCAACCTCAGGATGCTCCTTTTGCTTCACCACTGGCACTGCAAAGACCTTAGCCCAAGGGTGGTAAAATTACTACAGAAAGGGCTTCCCTCCTCCAACAGCTGGCTCTGTGAGAGGCTTGACAGGAGATAAAGCAGCAGCATGTCACCATCTCACGGTGTGATGGTCCCCAGGGAGTGCTGGGACGTGGCTCTGTGGAAGCAGAGGGGTTTGCTGTGTGCCCAGGCAGTGCTTGGGAACAGGAATTGGGTAAATTTGTCATGTCAGTGCTGAAAAATGATACTAAGATCAGCCTACATCCCTCAAAACCTCAGACCTGCTCTGGGTCCTACATACAGCCAGCTCTTCAGGAGCAAAAAAGGACCAAGTCCATGCCAAGTGGCAAAAAGACCTTGGAATCTGTAAAACACAGAAAAGCCAGTCCCTGGATAAAGGCTACAACTCTCAAGGGAAAGTTGGTTGGGACTGAGGGCTTCCAGCAGCATCTGGAACCCAACCTGTGCTGGGCCAGGGTGCTGGTTAAATTCCAGTACTGCGTTCTTCAAGCACGGGTTCAGTTTTGGGATTCCCACTCCAAGAAGGATGTTGAGGTGCTGGAGCAGGTCCAGAGAAGGGCAACAAAGCTGGGGAAGGGTCTGGAGAACAGGGCTGGTGAGGAGCAGCTCAGGCAACTGGAGTTGATCAGCCTGGAGAAGAGGAGGTTGAGGGAAGACCTCGTTGATCTCCACAGCTACCTGAAAGGAGGTCAGAGCCAGGTGGGGGTTGGTCTCTTCTCATGTGCAACAAGTGGTAGGACAAGAGGAAACAGCCTCAAGTTGGGCCAAAGAAGGTTCAGGTTGGATATTAGGAAAAATTCCTTCACAGAAAGGGTTGTCAAGCCCTGGAGCAGGCTGCCCAGGGAGGAGGGGGTGGAGTGACCATGCCTGGAGGGATTTAAAAGAAGCATGGACATGATGCTGAGGGACATGGGTGGTGGCATGGCAGCAGTGGTGGGGCTGTGAGCTCCCAGCAAGTGGATGGACTTGACAGTCTCAAAGGCCTCTTCCAACCTCACCAGTTCCATGATTCTATGACTCTGGGTGGAAAAGGTTTGTTTTCCTTAACCACTTCCCAAAGGGTGAGCAAAGAACCTGTGGGAAGAACGAGAGCCCTGTTGGAAAGTCTTTCTTTTATCATTGCTGCAGCCTCCCCTGAAGGAGACAGAAAGTTCTTTGAAAGTAGATGTAAGCAAGTGGATTCTAATCAAGATAAATGCCCTGTTGCATGCCTGATTTGCATGAGTATTTGCTGCAAACTGCACTTGCAAAGGAGGGGATCCTGTGAGGAACCAGATCTCCCAAACCTGCTGCCCCGTGTGCGAGGCTTGACTCGCTGCGCTGCAACGAAACCTCAGCCTCAGCTGCGAGGAACTCAGCCACATGATTTCTATCATTAAACAAAAATAAAAATTAGGTTAAGACTGATTTGTGATCTCCAAGAACCCGTTCAGCTGCTGAAGCAAAGTCCAAATTATGCTTCTTAATCTAACCTTAATAACAGACTGGTCGAGTCGCTGCGCTGGCAGCGCTGGAATCTTGTTAATTTACTGATGGAGGAGAATTCCTACAGCAGTTCTTGTGCTGGTTTTAAAATATGTTTCCTAAAGCTGGCTGTGGCCTCATCCCTAAATTAATAACCTTGCTTTAAAAAAAGCCCTCCTCTTCTTTATTATCTTCCTTATTATGTAGAATCATAGAATTGCCTCAGCGGGAAAAGACCTCCAAGATCATTGAGTCCCAGCCAGCAACCTAACCCCACCATGGCCACTAAACCACGTCCCAAGGGCCATAGCCACAGGTTCCTTGAACACCTCCAGGGATGGGGGCTCCACCACACCCCCTGGGTAACCTGTTCCAGTGTTTGACTTGAAGTCCTTGGGAGCTTTCCACTGAAGATACCTGGGAAGATGTTCTCCCCTTCCCCATCCCTCCTTGCATTGTTACTAAGGAAATGGTTGTGTCCATTTCATAGAATCCTAGAATCAGGCAGGGTTGGAAAGGACCACAAGGATCATCCAGTTCCAACCCCCCTGCCATGGGCAGGGACACCTCACACTAGAGCAGGCTGGCCAGAGCCTCATCCAGCCTGGCTGCAAACACCTCCAGGGATGGGGACACAACCACTTCCCTGGACAACCCATTCCAGGCTCTCACCACTCTCATGGGGAAGAACTTCTTCCTCACATCCAGTCTGAATCTCCCCACTTCCAGCTTTTTTCCATTCCTCCTAGTCCTATCACTACCTGATAGCCTAAAAAGTCCCTCCCCAGCTTTCTTGTTTGATCTCTCAAAGCAGGATTTGATTTCTCCCAGTTTCTGCCTAGAAGAAGCATGGGATTATAGAATCCTAGAACTGCTGAGATTGGAAGAAACCTTTGAGATCATCAAGTCCAGCAGCTCACCTGGAGGTCACAATCCTGCCACTACCACTAACCCATGTCCCTCAGCACCACATCCATGTGGCTTATAAATCCCTCCAGGGGTGGTGACTCCACCACCTCCCTGGGCAGCCTGCTCCAGTGCCTGCATGTCACAGCAATCCAGAGATACCAGCTGGCAGAGCTGGAGGAACATGAGTGGTGAGGGCATAAGAAAATGAGGGCACAAGAAAATGAGGGCACAAGTATGGGGCAGCAAAGGGTTTTCCACTGGGGTGGGGGCTGGGTTTGCATCCCCTACCCCAAGTCTGCCTGCAGTGTCACCCTGATTCTGAGAGAAGCTCAGAAAGGTCCCAATCGTTGCTCCAGGAGCAAAACTGCCTTTAGGAAGGAAGGATTAGGAGCATCACCAGGCTGTGCATTTGAAGTGTGATACCTGAGGGCTCTTTTGGATCGTCCTTCCCATTCAGAAGGCCAAGATTTTGCTGAAACCCTCAAAACGGGGATGAAATGCAGCATTAGGAAAGGAATTGAGCTTCCTCCCCTTTCTCCTGCTAGTTTTGAATTAACAAAAAATTTAATTAGAAGCTAATTAAACAGCCAAAATTAGAAACACATTAGTTCCCCAAATGGCTTTGCTTTCTTTTTCTAATTCCAGCTTTTACCAGGAGCTACACAGCTATGGAGCAAGTCATGTCCCTAAGGGATGGGAATCCCCAGCACTGCAGATGAGGCACAGACAGATTAGAAATCATAGAATCATTAATTTATTTTGGCTGGGAGAGACCTTAAGATCATCAAGTCCAACTATTAACCCAACACTACCAGGTCACCACAAAACCATGCTCCTCACACCACATCTCCAAACCCCTCCAGGGACAGTGACTCCATCACTGCCCGGGGCAGCCTGTTCCAAGGCTTGACAACCCTTTTTGGGGAAGAAATTGTGGCTAATTTCCAATCTAAACCTCTCCTGGTGCAACCTGAATATTCCCTAAGGCCATGTGGAAAGCCTGAGTCAACACCAAGAGGTCTCAAGTCTCCTTAGCTATACTCAACATCTTTTCAAGTAGTGCTTGGGTAGCCTTGAAGTCCCCAACCTTCTCTCAGTGTTGACCAACATCTTCTGGGAGCAGCATCCCACCCAGGCAGGTTATTGCTCAAAAATATAGAGACAGTGTAAGCATGGATGGAGGAAGATGTGAGGACCTCACCCATCCTCTCTGCTCTTGTTTCAAGACATGGAGTGCAATAAAGGGCATCTGAGAAGGTTTAGGAGGTGGAAGAGGGCTGAGCAGCACACACTCACCAGTCAGGCTTTGCAGACACTTCAATTTGCCATTCACAGGACCACATTTTTACACTTTCATGTGTACAGCATGCAAAGGAACAATTTAGTTAAACAGGGGTGGGGGGAGAGGAAAGCCTTTTGTGTTAAGGATGAACGTAATCTAATAGGACCCTTTGACTTGATTCAATTAAATCCTTCCTTTTCCCAATTAAATAATCAGCCAGAATTTAATAAAACTGAATTTCAACTTGTCAGCTCACCCAGAGTGATGACCTCTCTGATGGGGGAGGCTTAGGTAAATTCTGCTGAGCTCTCTTGAGCTGCTTGTGTCTCGCTTCTACCCCCACCCCTCAAACCCAAAATGCCTTCTAGTCAGTATATTTACACATTATTTCTCATCTGCTCCATGGAGCTCTGCTTCCAGCAGCAATTCCCAGCTGAAAAGGTTGTGAATATCACAGGCTTCTTTCAACACATCCTCTGAAATTGACCTTCCTGGGGTTGGAAAGCAGAGCGTCAAAGATGAGGTTTTGAGCTCTGCTGCTTGTTTTGTTCCGCCCTGGCATGCTGCAGGGCAAACAGCAGAGACTTGGCCCCTTCCAAATGTCATCAGAGGCATCTGTGTGGCCATTCAGTGACAACAGAAAGTTCACCAAACAATCTGGTCCAAGGCACCAGCAAACTTTCACAGTAATCACCAGAGGAGGCACAGCATGCCCTGAGTTCCATGGTGGCTTGTAGCTCATCTCCACTATGGAATTTCCATCCGAGTTACAATAGTGCTAATCCCAGAATCCCAACATGGTGGGAAGGGACCTCAGGGGATCATCCAGTCCAATCCTCACTGCTAAAGCAGGGCACCCACAGCAGCTTGCCCAGGAGCACAATGGCCAGGGGGGATTGGAATCCCTCCAGATAAGGAGACTCTACAACCTCTCTGGGCAGCCTGCTCCAGGCCTCCAGCGCCCTCACACCAAACAACTTTCTCCTCCTGGTCAGGTGGAACCTCCTGTGCTCCGGTTTGTGCCCACTGTCCCTTGTCCTGTCCCTGGGCACTGCTGGCAAGACTCTAAGCTCCATCCTCTTGCCCTCCACCCTTTAGCTCTTGCTGAGCATTGCTCAGATCCCCTCTGGGGCTGCTCTTCTCCAGGCTCAGCAGCCCCAGGGCTCTCAGCCTTTCCTCCTTGCAGAGATGCTCCAGGCCCCTCAGCATCTTTGGAGCCTCCATTGGACTCTCTACTGTGGATCCCTATCCAACCTCTTGAACTGGAGAGTCCAACCCTAGACTCAGTACTCCAGCTGTGGCCTCAGCAGGGCATGGTGAAGGACTAGGAAAACCTCCCTTGACCTGCTGACCACACTCTTCTTCATGTACCCCAGGACACCATTGGCCTTCTTGGCTACCAGGGCACATTGCTGGCTCATGGGCAACTTGTTGTCCCCCAGCACTCCCAGCTCCTTCTCCACAGAGCTGCTTCCCAGCAGCTCCTCCCTCCCCTGTACTGCTGCAGGAGGTTCTTCCTCCCCAGGGGCAGGACCCTACCCTTGCTCTTGTTGAACCTCATGAGGTTCCTCTGCCCAACTCTCCAGCCTGGCCAGGTCAGGCTGAATGCCAGCACAGCCTGGCAGGGTATCACCCACTCCTCCCAGTTTTGGGTCATCAGCAAACAGGCTGAGGGGACACACTGTCCCTCCATCCAGGCTGTTGATGAAGATGCCTACAAAGCTTTCCCTCTACAAAGGTCACATTTATTTGTGATTTTAGAACTCCATTTGAGCTCCCTTCTCACTCTTAAAGTCTTGAGCTCCAACTCTTTTCCTCCTCAGCTGGAGCACCTCAACACCAACCTTACTGAGGCTTTTGTGCTGTGCTGCAGCTGAAATTTGCTCTAAGTCACTAAAGGAAGGTTAAACAGAGCTGAAGATGGGCAGCTTAAAACTTTGTTCTCCCCCCTTAGAACTTCTGTTCTCCCCCTGCCATGCTGCAGTGAGATGTTTCCCCATCTCCATTTCTTTGCTAGTGAAAGGGACCTGGTGACCTTCCCGTGCTGCTTATCCCTAGGGACCAGGGAAACAAACCCATTAATGTTTATAAAGTGCCTCAGACTGGGGGAATTACATCACCATGGTGAGATACAAGCTTAATGGATCAAAACAAAGCCCAGACCCAAACCCTCCAAGCTCAGACACATCTCAGTTACCCGACACAAACCTTGAAGAACCCTACTGAGAAGGGATAACTGAGAGCAAAGACAAAAAAAAACCCCTGATCCCAGAGATCTTTTTTTTTTCTTCACCAGTCAGACCCATTTGAGCTTTAATAGGAAGCAGATTTCCAGTCCCCCTTGCAAACAACTTCCAGAGCATATTTCACAGCTGAGCACATCTATGGCACCAGCCCTTTCTAGGCTGCTCTGTTCAAAGCCAACATTTGGTTAATGACTTACAGCAACCCAATCAATCCCAGGCCAATCAGCCTCTACTGAAGTGCTTATGGGGATGACATCAGCAACCAGGTTTGCACAAGCAAGTATGGTTGATGAGCTCCCACTGCAGCCTGCCATAAACTTTTTAATATGTTTTGTTTTTTTTTTTTTTTTGGTGGCTGCTTTTCCTGCCTGCCGTGGGCAGCTGGTTGCTCTTTGCTTTTGTAAAGCTAGAAGTGCACTCACCCAGGAGTTTCAGAGTCTCCTCTCAACACAATAAAAACAACCAAAGGGGGGGGAAGTGGATTCAGTGAAAATCTGGAAGGTTTTCTGCCCATGGATGAACCACATCTGCCATCTGAGGGGCAGAAAGTGTTGCACACCTCCCACTTAGCTAGGGTTGGTTCCACACAGCTGGATGGTGACTGAAGCCACTGAAACTCACACAGCCAGTCAGGGCTGATGTGCTGCAGCTATTGCTGAGGTGACCTCATCTTCATCTTGTGGTTCAATGCATACACCTTGGCAAAAAAAAAAAAAAAAAAAAAATCTCCCTCTGGTCCACCCTTCTGTTTTAACCTAGCCCCCACTGCAGACTGTGCCTGAAGTGCTCCTTCTCATGGCTCATGGAAGCACAGAATCATGAATAGGTTGGAAAAGAACTTGAAGATCATCAAGTCCAACCCTTAACCTAGCACTACCAGGTCACCACTAAACTGTGGCCCTCAACATCATCTCCATGGCTGTGAAACCCCTCCAGGGATAGGGACTCCCCCTCCTCCCTGGGCAGCCTGTTCCAGGGCTTGACAACCCTCTTGGGAAAGAAATTGTTCCTCATGGCCAATCTAAACCTCCCCTGGTGGAACATGACCTCTTGTCCTGCCACCTGGGAGAAGAGACCAATCCCCACCTGGCTCCAACCTTCTTTCAGGGAGTTGTGGAGAGCCAGAAGGTCTCCCCTCAGCCTCCTTACTTCCAGACTGAACACCCCCAGCTCCCTCAGCTGCTCCTCCCCAGCCCTGTTCTCCAGACCCTTCCCCAGCTTTCTTGCCCTTCTCTGGACCTGCTCCAGCACCTCAGAGCCTATCCTTGACATGACTCCCTCTTGGGAAGGGAAGCACAGCAAGGCCATAGAGATGTTTGCTTTGCAGACCCAACTTTCCCAGCTCCTCAGACAGCTGTAAGGATCATATGAAAGGTGGAATGAATGGGGAGATCCTGAAGCCCTCAGACAGCAGGGTAATAGGTGGCATGAAAAGCATCCTGTGATCAATCAGCAGTCAGACACATCCTTAAATTAGGTGCTGGTGAGATGGATACAGGAGAGGTGATTATGGGTTGCCTCTGTGTTTCCTTTGGCAGCAGTGATGAGATGCTGGGGTGGGGCAGTGCACCCTGTCATTAAGAGAGCATATCAGCATTCCTCTGACAGCTTCCTTTGTCCTGGGAAGTCGATTCCTAGGAGGAGCTGACACTAGCAGGAGGCAGGGTGAAGCTCAGATGCCTTTGAATTTTCATGACCCTCCAGAAGCATTAGCCTGGCAAGATCACCTTGAGAGAGGGGATTCTGTCACTTGCTTCTGCTCTGGGGACACCTCCCCTGCAGTGCTGTGTCCACCTCTGGGGCCCTCAACACAAGAAGGACATGGAGCTAATGGAGAGGGATCCAGAGGAGGGACACCAAACTGATCTGAGGGAGGGCTGGAGAACCTCTCCTATGGGGACAGTCTGAGAGACTTGGGTCTTTTCAGCCTGGAGAAGAGAAGGCTCTAGGGAGACCTGAGAGCAGCCTTCCAGTACCTGAAGGAGGCTACAGAAGAGCTGGGGAGGGACTTTTGACAGGGGCCTGGAGTGATAGGATGAGAGGGGAAGAGTTTGAAACTGAGACAGGGTAGATCTAAAGTCAGAAATTAGGAATTACACTGAGGGTGGTGAGACACTGGAACAGGCTGCCCAGAGAAGCTGTGGATGTCTCATCCCTGGAAGTGTTCCTGACCAGGTTGGATGAGGCTTTGAGCAACCTGGGCCAGTGGAAGGTGTCCCTGCCCACAGCATGGGGGTTGGAACTAGATTTCATTTCACAGGGTGGAGAAACTGAGGCACAGAAGGGCTGAAACTGGGTATGAAGAGGTGGTGTGGCCCAGTAGAAAAGGGCACCCAGCAGAAGCCATGAACCATAGCAAGGAATAATTCCTTCATCTCTTGTCAAAGAAGTGTAGAGTTCCTGGCATCTCACCTGGGAGAAGTGCTAATGCTCACCTGAGGGGAATGGCATCAACTTGCACCAGGGAGGTTTAGGCTGGACATCAGGAACCATTTTTCTCCCAAAAGGGGACCAGGCTTGCCCAGGGAAGTCATGGAGTCGCCACCCCTGGAGGGCTTTCAGAGCCATGGAGATGTAGTGCTGAGTGGTGACCTGGCAGTGCTGGGTTAAGGGCTGGACTGGATCATAGAATCATAGAATCAACCAGGTTGGAAGAGACCTCCAAGATCCTCCAGTCCAACCTATCCCCCAGCCCTATCCAATCAACCAGACCATGGCACTAAGAGCCTCCTCCAGGCTGCTCTTGAACATCTCCAGGGATGGTGACTCCACCACCTCCCTGTAAGAATCATAGAATTGTTTTTAGTCAGCCCTCTAAGACAGCCACTAAACCATGTCCCCAAGTGCCATGTCCACACATTTCTTGAACACCTCCACCATAGAATCATTCAGGCTGGAAAAGACCCCTGGGATCCCCAAGTCCAACCATTGACCTTACTCTACACAGTTCACCCCTCAAGCAGGAGGTGCAAGGCTGCTTTGTACCACCCTGGCTCAAAAGGACTTAGCAAAATGGTTGATTTCTACCATAATGCCCAAGAAACAGCACCAAACCCCTCACTCTTTAGAGATTTCAGCAGGACACACATTTTGTCTGAACAAGAGTGGACCATGAAATCTTCCAGAGGTCAATTTCCTCAGCCATGGAAGGGCAGGGAATGTGCTGCTGCTTCTACTTAAGGTCCATTTAAGTTTTGATATCGATTGCTTAATGCAAAACAACCAACAACCAAACCAACAAACTAAACCCCACCCCACCTCCAAGTGTGCTAAAGGATGCCAGCATCAAATCAATACCCAGGCAATTAGCTGCCTTTGCATGATTCTGGCCTCAAGTCAGCTCATGGCAGAGATCAAACAGAGGTGCTGTCAGCTCACTTGGGCATTTCACTTTGCTTCTGATTTGCCACAGTTCAAATCCTCTCAAATGCTTCCCATTAGCCCTGTATTTTCTCCTTTTTCCCTGTGAGGAAGCCCTATGCAGCCAGGCACTGATTCCATCCAGCTCTCAGTCTGCATCATCACCTCCCAGACTGCATCATCACCACCTCCCAGACTGCATCATCACCACCTCCCAGTCTGCACCATCATCACCTCCCAGTCTGCACCATCACTCCCAGCCAGCACTCCCCATCCTCAGGACAGCCCATCACAGAATCACAGGATCACTGGATCACAGAGTCACAGCATCACACAAACATTCAGGTTGGAAAAGACCCTCAGGGTCACCAAGTCCCACCCAGAACCCTACTCTACAAGGCTCACCCCTAAACCATAGCCCCAAGCACCACATCCAAACCACCTTTAAGCACCTCCAGGCTTGGGGACTCCACCACCTCCCTGGGCAGCACATTCCAGTCCCTGACCACACTTGCTGGGAAAAAATTCTTCCTACTGTCCAGTCTAAACTAACCCAATGGCAGCTTGAGGCTGTTCCTTCTTTTTCCATCACTAATTCCCTGGGAGAAGAGCCCAGCACCCACCTCTCCACAACCTCCTTTCAGGGAGCTGTAGACAGCAATGAGGTCTCCTCTCAGCCTCCTCTTTTTCACACTAACCATCCCCAGCTCCTTCAGTTGCTCCTCATCAGATTTATTCTCCAGGCCCTTCCCCAGCTTCCTTGCCCTCCTCTGCACTGGCTCCAGCACCTCCACATCTTAAGGCTTGTTCCCAGGCTCTCAAGGCTTTCCCATTGATTCCTACATTTTGGGAGAAAACTGGAGCCAATGCTGACCAGCCTTGAGCTGCCCCAGCCTTGAGCTGCCCCAGCTAGACCCAGGTCCCTCAGATTCCCAGTGGAGCAATTTGCCATCCCAGATGGATAGCCCCAGTCATCAGCCAGCATGCCAAGAGGAGCTCAGTCCTCTGATAAAGAAAACCTGAAGCATCATCTAGCCCTTCAATTAACCCAGGTGAGACTTATTAATATTAATGTAAATATTATTGATATTAATAACTTCTCATGAGAGTGAGGAATTTTCCCCCAAGCCTGGTGATCCAGAGAAGAGGGAGATGTGGCTCTGGGCAACCTGATCTAGTGGAAAGTGTCCCTGCCCATGGCAGGGGGGGTAGGAACTAGATGAGCCTTGAGGTCCCTTCCAACCCTGACAGCTCTGTGATTGATTCTGAGATGCCTGTAAATGAAGGAGCAAAAGGGATTCAGGTAATGACAGGACTGGGGGGGATGGAAAAAACTAGAAATGGAGAGATTCAGATTGGATGTTAGGAAGAAATTCTTCCCCAGGAGGGTGGTGAGAGACTGGCACAGGTTGCCCAGGGAGGTGGTGGAAGCCTCATCCCTGGAGGTTTTTGCAGCCAGGCTGGATGTGGCTGTGAGCAACCTGCTGTGGTGTGAGGTGTCCCTGCCCATGGCAGGGGGGTTGGGACTGGCTGAGCCTTGAGGTCCCTTCCAACCCTGACAGTTCTATGATTCTATGATTCAAGGGAAAGCTGAAGTTCCCATCAGAGAGGGAATGCTGTGGGTGGTCTCCAAGAAAGCCAGGGCAAATGTGTAGGACTGTCAAAAAAAAAAAAAAATGGAAAATGCTAATTTTTTTTTTTTTTTTTTGTAAGCACAGCTGGATGGGATCCCTGGAAAAATCCAAACCTGTTGTTAAGCAAGAGGCTGGGGTCAGGATCTTGTCAGTGGTGGCCAGTGACAGGCCAAGGGGCAGTGGGCACAAAGTGGAACCCAGGAGGTTCCATCTGACCAGGAGGAGAAACTTGTTTGGTGTGAGGGTGCTGAGCCCTGGAGCAGGCTGCCCAGAGAGGTTGTGGAGTCTCTTTCTCTGGAGAGCTTCCATTGTGCTCCTGGGCAAGCTGCTGTGGGTGCCCTGCTTGAGCAGGGGCTTGGACTGGATGATCCCCAGAGGTCCCTTCTGCTCCCCACCATGCTGGGACTCTATGAAACCTTTTTGTACACATTCCCATTCCCAGACTGCATGCCAGGCCAGACCTATGGTGAGGGGTCTGCACCCCTCACACCTCTCCCTGTCCAGAAGCTCCACACAACCACCAGAAAGGACCTAGGAGCTGTTTGGGTTGATCTTCTTTGCCATCTGGTGACACCCCATGAAAACTAACTTTTCATCCTCTGCACTGGACCAGCTTGCTCCAAGACACAGATCTGCTTCATTTGCAGTTACATAATTAGCAATTACCCTCATTTCACTTACATTAAATGACTTTTTTTTCTTTTCTTTTTATTTTCTTTTTTTTCTTTCTTTTTAAATTCCTTTCTCTTTTTTTTTTTTTTCTTTTTTTTTTTAAAGAAACATTATCTTTCCTGATGAAGCAGCCTGGGTCCCCTTCAGCTTGTTGCAGAGAAAGCAGCAGCAGCAGCATTATCCTGTTCTCAGATCTGATGGCTAGACACTTTGAATGAAAATATTCATTATTGCTAATTTGCAATCTCTCTCAGTTCTAGGATGGAAATCAAATGGAGATGTCAAAACAGTGCTACCTCTGCCTCAGGCAAGAAAAAAAAAAACAACCAAAAACAAAACAAACCCAAACCACAAAACAGGAGACATGGTGACCCCCAAGTCCTTCCAAACGTTGAGCTTGTGGGAAGAGAAAGCTGAGGGCAATGAAAGATGAACACAGACAATCAGAGGGAAATAATGATGTAAGGAGCTGGATCTGAAATCTGCAGCCTTAAAGAAGGGAACAAACCCAAGGAGCTCAGCAGCAAGGCAGCAAAACCATGCTCGGAGTGGTTCTGTTTGGTGAGGACCAAAGTCTCCTTATAGAATCATAGAATCAGTCAGGGTTGGAAGGGAGCACAAGGATCATCCAGTTCCAACCCCCTGCCATGGGCAGAGTCACCTCCCCCCAGCCCAGGTTGCTCAAGGTCTCATCCAGCCTGGTCTTGAACACCTCCAGGGAGAGGGCATCCATAACCTCCCTGGACAACCTGTTCCAGTGTCTCCCCAGCCTCACTCTAAAGAATTTCTTCCTCATCTCCAGTCTAAATCTACCCTGCTCTAGTTTCAAACCATTGCCAGCCTGGCCAGAGCCTCATCCAGCCTGGCCTTAAACACCTCCAGGGATGGAGCCTCAACCACCTCCCTGGACAACCCATTCCAGGCTCTCAGCACCCTCATTGTGAGCCTTCTCTGAAAGCTTTGGAAACCTGTCCAGATGCATTCCTGGGCAGCCTGCTCTGGGTGACCCTGCTTAAGCAGGGGGTTGGACTGGATGATCACAGAATGTTAGGGGTTGGAAGGGACCTCCAGAGATGAGTGAGTCCAACCCCTCTGCCAAAGCAGGACCACCCAGGGCAGGTGATGCAGGAATGCATCCAGGTGGGTGTTGAAAGTCTCCAGAGAAGGAGACTCCACAACTTCTCTGAGCAGCCTGCTTCAGGGCTCCTGCTTCTCCATATCCAACCCATATCACGTTGGGATGCTGTCAACACTGAGCCAGACCAAGTTATGAAGGAGGGGAAAAGAAGAGTAAGGGAATTTGCTTCTAACCCCACCTCCCATTTCAGCAGGGACAGAGAATGCTGCATCCCTTTGGCTCAGTGGGAAAATTCCCAGCCTTGAACAGCAGGACACTGCAAAATAGATGTTCATCAGGAGGGTCAGGTGAGGAGTGGACTCTTCTCCCAAGAAACAAGTGGGAGGACAAGAAGAAGTGGCCTCAAGTTGCCCCAGGGGGGGTTTGGGTTGGATATCAGAAGAAATATCCTCACCAAAAGGATTCTCAAAGACAAAGAGCAGGCTGCCCAGGGAGGTGGTGGAATCCTCATCCCTCAAGCTGTTTCAAAGCCACAGAGATGTGGTGCTGAGGTGCCATGGTTTAGCATCAGCCTCAGCAGAGTTAGAGAACTGTTGGGCTGGATGAGCTTAAAGAGCTTCTCCAAGCCAAACAATTCTCATCTGGGTTTAGCAGAGACTTTCCCCTGCAGATAAAGCAAGTTTCAAACACCTTACACACCAGGAACAAAGCAGCCCATTAGCAGAAGGGAACATAGATTGCACCTCAGAAGTGCCTCAGTGAGCTTGCAGAGTAAAGCTACACCAATCTTTTTTTACACCTGGAGTACTGTGTCCATTTCTGGGCTCCTCAGTTTAAGAAGGACATTGAGATACTTGAAGGTGTCCAGAGAAGGGCAAGGAGGCTGGGGAGAGGTCTGGAGCACAGCTCTGTGAGGAGAGGCTGAGGGAGCTGGGGGTGTTCAGCCTGGAGAAGAGGAGGCTCAGGGCAGACCTCATTGCTGTCTACAACTACCTGAAGGGAGGTTGTAGCCAGGTGGGGGTTGGGCTCTGCTCCCAGGCACCCAGCACCAGAACAAGAGGACACAGTCTCAAGCTGCACTAAGAGAAGTTTAGGCTCGAGGTGAGGAGAAAGCTCTTCACAGAGAGAGTTGTTAGAGGTTGGAATGTGCTGCCCAGGGAGGTGGTGGAGTCACCATCCCTGGAGGTGTTCAAGAGGGGTTAGTAGTCATGAGGTCTTGGGTGACAGGTTGGACTTTGATGATCCTTGAGGTCTTTTCCAACCTTAGTGATTGATTCAGTGAGGAATGCCTCAAAAAGAATAAAAAGTCAGTGAATATTCATTTGCTCTCCAAAGCAAACCTGCTGCTGTCATATTTACATCTCTCTGCCATGTTTACACCTCTCTGCCATGTCTACACCTCTCTTGTTCTCTGCCTGTGCAAGGCACTTTCATCAGCAGCAACACTCCCCTGAGGCGAAGGTGAAGCCTGAATGCCCACGGGGAAACGAATCTGAAATTCACTTGCTGGGTGCAGCCACCTGAGAAACCTGCTCCTAATTGTTTATTATCCTTAAATATTTATATTGTGGAAGCACTTGTTACAGAAGCACAGCATCTCAGCCTGCTGGGGGGTTGGAAGGGACCTCTGAGGATCACCCACAGCAGTTTGCCCAGGAGCGCAATACCCAGGGGGGGCTGGAATCTCTCCAGACAAGGAGACTCCACAACCTCTCTGGGCAGCCTGCTCCAGGCCTCCAGCACCCTCACATCGAACAAGTTTCTCCTCATATCCAGATGGAGCCTCCTGGGTTCCAGTTTGTGCCCTCTGCCCCTTGTCCTGTCCCTGGGCACCACTGAGCAGAGTCTGGCCCCAGGCTCTTGCCCCCAACCCTTTAGCTCTTGCTGAGCATTGCTCAGATCCCCTCTGGGGCTGCTCTTCTCCAGGCTCTCAGCCTTTCCTTCTCACAGAGCTGCTCCAGGACCCTCAGCAGCTTTGTAGCCTCCGCTGGACTCTCTCCAGCAGTTCCCTGTCTCTCTTGAACTGGGGAGCCCAGAACTGGACCCAGGATTCCAGATGTGGCCTCCCTAGGACAGAGTAGAGGGAGAGGAGAATCTCCCTG
The DNA here is from genome assembly GCF_027791375.1 of Indicator indicator. Lineage (NCBI taxonomy): Eukaryota > Metazoa > Chordata > Aves > Piciformes > Indicatoridae > Indicator > Indicator indicator. The sequence goes on along the minus strand of NC_072041.1, from coordinate 6,299,639 downwards.
GACCTGCTGGCTGCAGTCTTCTTCATGCACCCCAAGGTAAAAAAAAGGCAATTCCATCTTTTAGTGCAAAGGTCAAGCTGGGGGATGTTGGGAGCTGGACAAACACTGTCCCAGGCTCACACAAATTCTCTCCATCCCCAGCAAACACAAGCAGTGACAAGTTCAACCAGGCTCAGTCAGGTAAGAGGTGAGATGAGGGGCAGCAGATTTGAAGGTGAAGGACAAGCCTTGGGTGGAGGGGGGAAATAAGAAAACATCCCTGCTGTTTTCCAAGGAAAGGTGGGAAAGCTGCAGTTCATCCACTGGCTGGCAGGACCATGCAGGGAATGGGTTTGTACATGGGGAGAAGAACTGAGGATTTAAAGCTCATCAGAAACTTCCTCATCAAAACTCTTTTACTGCCTGAAGTCCATTGCCATGGACTCCAGAGTTCCCTGGGGGAGCTCAGATTTGGGCTCTGGCAGTGCCTTCAGTGCTTACAATGGATTCTTACAGTCCCATTCCCCTCCCCTGCTCTCCATGTGCAGCAAGGAATGCTCCAGCAAGCAGCACCCACTGCTGCACACCACAGCACTGCCTCCCCCAGCAGATTCCAGGCAGGACAGGGTTGGTTCCAGAGCAGGAACCACATCCCTGGTCACCACCCCAGCTGTTACCTTCCCACCCCTCCAAGCCAGTGGCAGGAGCTCCCTGTGCAGGGCAGCATTGCTCCCAGCTCTGCTCCAAAGAGAGGGGAGGGCTGGGCAGCACCTTCTGCAATGGGGGACCTCAGTTTTGCTCAGTCACACAGCACTCTACAAATCATCTGTGTCCCACAGAGCCCTTGCAAAGCCCAACTGCCTCTGCTTGAGCCAGCACAATGGCCTCTGGAGAGGATTTTGCTGCAAGATACCACAGAAATGGTGTTTTTACAGGGTTGGAGGGAGGCAGAGGATGGTTTCCAGCCTGTCCTTCTAATCCTTGGGTGCAAGCAAGGCTGTGGTCATCTCCCAGCTACCTTCCACCCAAGTGAGAGAGCACAGTGGCACAGGAATAAGTCACTTGGGTCCTTTGATCCCACTGGGGACAAACAAAAGTTTCCCCTGACAACTTCCACCTGCTTGTGTCCAGCTGGGACGCAGGAGCAGCCTCCTGTGAGAGTCTGCAAACAGCACTGCAGCATTCAGAAGAGTCTTCAGAAGAAGGGGAGGGAGTACAGTGAGAGGACATTTTCAGACCAACTGAAATAATTTTCTGAATTAGCTTCTCTCTTGCTGCCTCTTCCTGGAACACAGAGAGGAAGTGGATTTTTTTTATGATGATGGAGGAATAACTGCAAGGTCAAATCCCTGCTGGAAGTGGGGCAGGGCTCTACCCATTGCATCCACTCACTGGAGCCCTGGCAAATTACCAACTATTAAGGCCTGATGAACAAAAAGACCCTGAAATTAAAGCTCAAGTTACAATAATGAGGAGGAACAAGAGAGAAAAATTGCATGAGGACATGCACTGATGGTACACCTTCCCCTAGAAGTGGATTTTCCTGCTGGTAAGAGGGGGTTCAGAGCTGCTCTTGGAGCAGTGTCAGGTCTCCACCAGCTTCCCTGGTCCTTACCTACAATTTGTGTCTTTTAATTATCACCCACTGGAGTCAGGTTAGGGCTGCCTGGGTCAATGTGCATCAGTCCCCTGCTCCTCTGTGGAAGCAGTGGGTGGTATTGGCAAGGTAATTACATGGCATCAATAATTATCAAACATTTAGGCTGCCCCAAAGCTGCTTGTGAGAAAATCTGAGCCAGTGCCTCCTTCAGCTGCAGGCCACTGAGGTGATGCTGGCACCCAAGTGGAAAGCTGCAATCAGATGAATGTGAGAAGAGGAACCCAGAATCATGGCATGCAGTGGGCTGGAAGGGACCCTCAAAGGTCATCTTGTCCAACCCCCCTGCAGTCAGCATGGACACCTCCAGCTAGATCAGGCTCCATCAAGTTTGGCCTTGAATGTCTCTCCAGAGATGCCTCCACCACCACTCTGGGTGACTTCTTCCAGTGTCTCCCCACCCTCCTTGTGCAGAACTTCCTCCTGATGTCCAACCTAAACCTCCCCTGCTCCAGTTTCAAACCATTGCTCCTCATCCTGTCCCCACAGGTCCCTCTAAACAATCCCACCCCAGCTTTCTTGCTGACCACAACTCTAGTCTCCATCCTCAAACATCTCAGAGCCCCTGGCAGAAAGCTGTTTGTCCTCTTTGGGTACAAGCTACCTCTGGCACAAGCAGAAGGGTTAGGATCTGGAAGGAGCTGCTTTGTTTCTGCTCCACCTGCTCAAAAGGCCACTGTAGCACAGAGTAATTTACACAATAAATTGGTTAGAGGAATATAAAGCCATAAAAAGCAGTGGTAATGGTTTGCAATTTAAGAGCTACATTGTAAATGAACTCTCCTAGAGCAGCTGTAATGCAGCAGGCTGCTGCAATTCAGAGAGCATTCTTTGGGGTGTCTTCAAGGTTTGGTTGTTGCTGGGAAGTTCAGCATCACTGATTCTCTGGTTTGAAGAAGTCAACCTCCTCATGCTGCAAAAAGACAACTCTGACTTCTTCTTGCACCCAACAGAATGATGCACAGGAGGAGGTGAGCTCAGTCTGCTTGGCACTGGGGTTTAGAGTGGAGCTTAGGAAGAAGTTCTTCAGTGTGAGGGTGGTGAGACTCTGGGAGAGGTTGCCCAGGGAGGCTGTGGATGCCTCCTCCCTAAGGGTGTTCAAGGCCAGGCTGAATGAGGCCTTGAGCAACTGAGTCTAGTTGGCAGAGGGGGGAGAAATAAACCCTAAATAGAAAGGGGGAGAGAGGAAAACCCAAACAGAAAGGAGGGGGAGAACCCAAATAGAAAGGTGGGGGGAAACCTTGAATAAAAAGGAGGGGAACCCTAAATAGAAAGGGGGAGGGGAAATCCTAAATAGAAAGGGAGGGAACCCTAAGTAGAAAGGGAGGGCGGAAATCCTAAGTATAAAGGGAGAGAACCCTAAGTAGAAAGGAGGGGAGGAACCCTGAATAGAAAGGGGGGGTGTGGGAACCCTGAACAAAAAGTGGAAAGGAGCCCTAAATAGAAAGGGGAGGGGGGGGGAACCCTGAGTAGAAAGTGGGGGGGAGCCCTAAATAGAAAGGGGAGGGGGGGGGAACCCTGAGTAGAAAGGGGAGGGGGGGAACCCTAAGTAGAAAGGGGGGGGGGGGGAGCCTAAATAGAAGGAGGGGGGGGGGAGCCTAAATAGAAGGAGGGGGGGGGAGCCTAAATAGAAGGAGGGGGGGGGAAGCCTAAATAGAAGGAGGGGGGGGGGGAACCCTAAATAGAAAGGGGGGGGGAAACCCTAAATAGAAAGGGGGGGGGAAACCCTAAATAGAAAGGGGGGGGGAAACCCTAAGTAGAAAGGGGGGGGGGGAACCCTAAGTAGAAAGGGGAGGGGGGGAACCCTAAGTAGAAAGGGGGGGGGGAACCCCAAATAGAAAGGGGGAGGACAAAGGCAAAAGGCATTTTCTGGGTCTCCTTTTCCACCCCTGCAAACGAAATGTGTAAATCCATATACAAAGCCTCGGGCTCCATAAAGAGGAGAAGTGCATAAAGGGGCATTAAGCAGGACACAGAGCCTGCAGGCAGCATGACTGGGGGATTGTTGGGAGATGCAAATCGATTCCCATCATGTGCCCTGCTCCTCTTTCATTTTGTGCCACCCTCGCCCAAAGCAGGGACAGCGTCGCCATCCAGCTCAGGAATCTCTGGAGCAGATTAAAGAGCCAATTATGCTGGATTTGGGGAAGCTGCCTACAGTGCCCAGCCTGAGCCTGTTGTGCTTTGTAAAACCTCAGATTAAACACTTGGGAGCTCCCAGCCCCTGCAACCGCAGCTCTGCGAAAGGAGGTTGGAGCCAGGTGGGGGTTGGTTTCTTCTCCTAAGGAAAAAGTGATAGGACAAGAGGAAATGGCCTCAGGTTGCACCTGGGGAGGTTTAGGTTGGACATGAGGAACAATTTCCTCCCCAAAAGGGTTGGCAAAGCCTGGCCCAGGCTGCCCAGGGCAGTGGTGGAGTCCCCATCCCTGGAGGGGTTTTCAGATGTGGTGCTGAGGGCCATGGTTCAGTGGTGCCCTGGCAGTGCTGGGGTAATGCCTGGGGACTCAAGGACCTTCAGAGTCTCTTCCTACCTACTCAACTCTCTGATCCTATGACCACCATATCAAGGTGGTCCCAGCACCTGTGGCCATCCCACGACCACAGAATCAACTTCTTGGAAGCATTCCCTCATTTGATGGAATTTTCTTCTAACCCAATGCTACCAGCAGCTGCTTCTCACCCCCTTCTCACACAGGGTACCACCAGTGATGGCACCTTGCAGCTTCCCTGCAGGCACACAGGCCCTTAAGGATGCTCTGAGACAGGCACCACAACGGATTCAATTCCCTCTGGGATTTAACAGAATCCCAAAAGGGAGGGAAATGGAAAAAAAAAAAAACAAACCAAACAAACCAAACCATTTTTAAACCCTATTTATCTTTATCCTTGATAATACTCTAATAATATTCTAATAATAATAAGCTTAATAGAGTAACCTTAATAGAATAACCTTAACTTAATATTAGTTATCTTAATATTATTAGAATAATCTTAACATCATATTAGTAGAATAATCTTAACATCATATTAGTAGAATAATCTTAACATCATATTAGTAGAATAATCTTAATAGAACATTAGGAGAAAAATATTAATAGAACATTAGTAGAATAATCTTAATATAGCATTAGAGGAATAATATTAATATAATAATAATATTCTAATAATAGTAATATTCTAATGAAAATAAAATACTATTCTGGTTATTATTATCTTTGCAGTCTGTGTTTGTTTGTCTGGAAGAGGAGGGTCTTTGGGTCATTAGTAGAATAATATTAATGTAATAATAATATTCTAATAATAATAATATCCTAATGAAAATAAAATACTATTCTGGTTGTTATTATTATCTTTGCAGTCTGTATTTGTTTGTCTGGAAGAGGAGGGTCTTTGGGTCATTAGTAGAATAATATTAATGTAATAATAATATTCTAATAATAATAATATCCTAATGAAAATAAAATACTATTCTGGTTGTTATTATTATTTTCTTTGCAGTTTGTATTTGTCTGGAAGAGGAGGGTCTTTGGGTCATTAGTAGAATAATATTAATGTAATAATAATATTGTAATAATAGCAATATTCTAATGAAAATAAAATACTATTCTGGTTGTTATTATTACCTTTGCAGTTTGTATTTGTTTGTCTGGAAGAGGAGGGTCTTTGGGTCATTAGTAGAATAATATTAATGTAATAATAATATTCTAATAATAATATTCTAATGAAAATAAAATACTATTCTGGTTGTTATTATTATCTTTGCAGTTTGTATTTGTTTGTCTGGAAGAGGAGGGTCTTTGGGTCATTAGTAGAATAATATTAATGTAATAATCATTCTAATAATAGCAATATTCTAATGATAATAAAATACTATTCTGGTTGTTATTATTATTTTCTTTGCAGTTTGTATTTGTCTGGAAGAGGAGGGTCTTTGGGGGGGGAGTTCCCAAGGGTTGGGAAGTGCAAAGAGAAGGCAAAGCTGAGGCTCCTGCACCTGGAGCAGGATTCCCAGCCCATCCCAGTCGCTGCCAGTCAGGGGAGGGACGGACAGAGGGTCCCTGCTGCGGTGTCCCAGTGACTCCCAACAGCTCCACGAAGCCTCCTGGCACAAGCAAAGCCGTTTAGGTATGCAGGAGGCATCTGCCTCAGCTCACAGATCCTGAATGGCTCCTCACAAGGGCTGAAAGGCTCCAACCTCCCCCTCCCATGCTCCCAGTTCACACCATGGGAGCTGCTTGGTTTCTGCTGCTCCTGCTGACGAGGTCTGGCTCGGGAGGGTTGTTTTAACATTTAGCCCAAATATCTGCTGTGGTTACAATGCCACAATCACCACGGCCAAACCCAACTGGGTTACAGAAGCACAAATCCCTACCCCCAGCCCCTCCCCACTCCCAGTGAAATCCCTGCAAAGAGGGGAAGGGAATGAGCTGACAAGCTGGGATAATTTATTCCGCTGAGCCCCGGTGCCAACACGGCTCAGACTGGCGTGGGATAGACTTACTGGGAGCAACCAGGCTGGGATTTGCAAAGAGGAGGAGGAGCCTAAGTGAATTAGACACCCAAATCTCACCAGATCCAGCAGGAACCAGCTATTCAGACAGCCTGGGATTGCTTCCCTGCTTGGGTCTGTCTGGGAGCTGAGTGCCACTAACTGCTGTGGGTGATCTGTGGATTTCCATCCAACGTGTGGGGAGGAGCAGTAAACAACCAGGGGGGTTCAGCATGGAGAAGAAGAGGCTGAGGGGAGATCAGGCACTCTACAGCTCCCTGAAGGGAGGCTGGAGCCAGGTGGGGGTCAGTCTCCCTAGTAGCAAGTGATAGGGGGAGAGGAATTGGCCTCAAGCTGCACCAGGGGAGGTTTAGGTTGGTCATGAGGAACAATTTTGTCCCCAAGAGGATTGTCAAAGCCTGGCCCAGGCTGCCCAGGGCAGTGGTAGAGTCCCCATCCCTGGAAGGGTTTCAAGCCATGGAGATGTGGTGCTGAGGGAGAAGTGCTTTAGCACCTGGCAGTGCTGGGTGAAGAGCTGGACTTGAAGATCTTGAAGGTCTTTTCTGACTGAAATGATTCTGTGACTATGATTCTAAGTTCAAAAGGGATTTTCAGCTCAAGTTAATGAGCAATAAAACAAGAAGAAAGATAGAGGGGGAGAAAAAAAAAACACTTAACATTTCCCATGAATAAAGAAACCACATTTTTACATCCCCCCAAAACCCCAAACCCTTACTGGATGTTTTCCTCAGTGTTGTCCCAGATTTTCCCTGACTGTGGTTAATTTTCCTAACTCCTGGGACCTGTGACACCAAACGTGGGCAGCAAGTTTCTCCAAGCTTTAGCACCAACCTGTGCCAGGTGGGTCAAAGAGATCTGGGTCTCTCCAGGCAGGGAAAAGTCAACTCATCACCATTTCTAAACCAATCTTTTTGGATCAATCTTTGTCAAACCTCTGCAGAGATGGCACCAGCCAGACTTCAAAGGAGCCTACCACCAGCTTCCTAATCTTTGCTTTTTCTTCTCTGTTCCTTTAAAATAGACCTTTGCTACAATGGAAAGGAGCCACTAAAACAAAACAAAACAAACCAACCAAACAAACACCAACCAAACAAACACCAACCAAACAAACACCAACCAAACAAACACCAACCAAACAAACACCAACCAAACAAACACCAACCAAACAAACACCAACCAAACAAACACCAACCAAACAAACACCAACCAAACAAACACCAAACAAACAAACACACAAAAAAACCCAACCAACCAAATAAACTGGGTTTTACCTTTTTGTTTCTTGACTGACAAACTGATGTGCCTGGGGCTCACTGGGTGACACCTGCTTTCTGAAGGAGGGCAGTGGGACTTCACAAAGCCCCAGCCAAATGCATTTTGCCAGCAGCTGGCAGCCACTGGAGGCTTAAAACCCTCACACACAGACGTGTGCCTGACCCCTTGGCCCTGCTGTGCTGTGCTCCCAGCACCACCAGGAGGATAATTCAGCACAGGTTTGCAACAGTGTTTGGGCTGAGCTTTGAAGGGAAACGGTGCAAAAACCCAGGACAAACCCACGTGCCTTGCTGAGAAAAGCTGCCAGGAGAGTTGGGCTGCAGAATCCCTTCAGAAAAGCTGCATGAAAAGCCCTTAAGGGCAGCTGACATCAGAAGCAGGAGGAGAAGGCAGGAGGTGGCCTTTGGATGGACTCTGTAACGAGATCAGGATGCAGAGGCATCCACCCGAGCGGATGCTACAGCAATTAATAACCATTTCCCTGCCTTGCTCCAGACAGCCAGACAGGGAAGGATGGCAACAGCACAAGGACAAGGATTTGGTGCACAAAGAACTTGCATCTCAGCTCCCCATGGGCACCCAGACCTTTGCCACACTGACAACCCAAAGGGAGGAAATGTACCAGTTGAGAGCATCCCCTCCGACCGGGCTGGCCAGTTAGCCAAGCTGGGGGGAGCTGGGAGCATGCAGTGCTGCAGCTTTCCTTAGGGTGCTGAGCCCTGCACCCATGTCTGAAGGTATCTGCTCCCCACATGTGCTGTGGGAAGCCACACACACGTGCCACAGAGCTGGTGGTTGCTATGGTGACCGTGGATTTTCTTCAAACTCCTGCAAAAATGAGGCCAAAGGCCCCAGAAAGTGCAGGAGCAGCAGCTCCTCAGCTGGGGGGGGGGGGGGTTTAGGGCTGGGTACAAATGCTGCACTACATCTTGAGCTCTGATACCTCCTCTGGTTGAGCAACTTGTTCCCTTCAAGCTGAGCCATGTTTGCCCCAGGGTGGTGATCTCTGTGTCCTGGCCAGTACCACAGGTGAGCTCTTTGCTGGCTCACCTCTGCCAGCTGCAGGTTTTCCCCCAGCAATTATATTTATTTCAGTATCTCCAAGGGTTATCTGAAGCTGCAGCCCCTCTCTTAACAGAGAAACTGGGGTTTGACTGCAGCCCTTTTTTTTTGGGGGGGGGAGGACAAACCTTCTTCCTTCATTGACAGATTCATTTTTTTTCTTTTAAAGCAGCCAGAGAATCATTTTGGTTGGAAATGACCTTTAAGATGATGCAGTCCTGGGCAACCTGCTCTGGATGACCTCCAAAGGTCCCTTTCCAACACCTCCCCACACACACACACGGAGTGATTAGGTGATTCTGCTTTTTCCTTTGGCTCCTCATGAAGATGCTCAGCTCCCCACAATGATAAAACCCAGGAGTAAGAGGGTTTCCTCCACCCCTTTCACATGCATGCTCAGAGCAAGGATGCATCCAGCATTGCCAAATCACCACTAAACCAGGTCCCTCAGACTTTAAGTCTCAGGACTGGCAGATGGAGAAGCAAAGACCCTCAATTATCCATATTCCAGCCCAGCACATGGCAGAGCAGCCCAGACCCTTCACACCTCACCCTTCACACCTCACCCACAGCAATGCCTGCTGGCGTGGGATTCAGAGCCAGCATCCCAGCCTGGAGCTAGGTTCAACAGGCAGCTTGAAGCACAAGCACTTTCCTCTGCAAGTAGCCTGCTCTTGGGTCACAACAACCCCAGGAACGCCCCCAGGCTTGGGGCAGAGTGCCTGGAATGCTGCCCAGCAGGAAAGGGCCTGGGGGGTATTGGTTCACAGCAGCTGAACATGAGCCAGCAGAGCTCAGGTGGCCAAGAAAACCAACAGCATCCTGGCCTGGGTCAGGAATAGTGTGGCCAGATGGACCGGAGCAGGGATTTCACCCCTGTACTCAGCACTGGTGAGGCTGCACCTCAAATAATGTTCAGTTTTGAGCCTATCACTCCAAGAAGGACATTGAGGGGCTGAAGCATTATGTCCAGAAAAGGGCAATGAAGCTGGTGAAGGGTCTGGAGACCAGGGCTGGTGAGAACCTGAGGGAACTGGGGTTGTTTAGTCTGGAAAAGAGGAGGCTGAGGGGAGACCTTCCAGCTCTCTACAACTCCCTCAAAGGAGGTTGGAGCCAGGTGGGGGTTGGTCTCTTCTCCCGAGGAAGAATTAATAGGACAAGAGGAAATGGCCTGGAATTGTGCCAGGGGAGATTGAAGTTGGACATTAGAAGAAAATTGCTGTCCTGGAAGAGTGGTCAGGGACTGGAACAGGCTGCCCAGGGAGGTGGTGGTGTCCCCAACCCTGGAAGTGTTCAAAGAAACTTGTAGCCATGGCACTTGGGGACATGGTTTAGTTGCTGTGGTGGTGTTTGCTCAGCAGTTGGACTCAATCTTAGAATTGTTTTGGTTAGAACAAGACTTCTATGATCCTATCTAAATTCAGCTTTGCCCTTTGATATTTTTAAAAGGTGGTTTGCCCCTCCCCAGCCCCTCCCCAACCCTCCCAGGCTTGGAGGAGACTGAGGGATGACCTCCTTCATGTTTATAAAGGGTGAGCGGTGGGAGGATGGAGCCAGGCTCTGTTTGGCAATGTCCAGTGACAGGACAAGGGGCAATGGGTGGAAGTTGAAGGATAGGAAGTTCCATGGAAAGAGGAGGAAGAATTATTTCACTGTGAGGGTGACAGAGCCCTGGCACAGGCTGCCCAGGGGCGTGGCTGAGTCTCCCTCTGTGGAGATATTCAAGACCTGCCTGGATGAGTTCCTGTCTGACCTGCTCTGGGTGACCCTGCCCTGGCAGGGGGGTTGGACTGGATCTCTCGAGGTCCCTTCCAGTCCCTGACATTCTGTGCTTCAGGAGTGGGGCTGAACCAATCCCCCTCAAAGGATTTCAGCAGCCAAGCTCTGCAGTGCCCAACCCTGGTGAGCAGAACCCTTCCTAGACGCCTGGGAACAAAGTGGCTGGCAAGATCCCACGGGAATATTTAGTTAGGATAAGAAACATATAGAAAGACAGCTTTTTTGGAGCCATCTCACAGCAACTTTTGGTTTCCATGGTGACTAATGTTTGTGTTTATTATCTAGCCCCAGTGTTTCCATCAGATTTTGCTTCACGGAGCAGCTGTTACAAGTCATTTCACCCAGGCAGACGAGCCTGATAAGGAGCAAGAAGTTGCCATCCTGCACAAATGCACATTTGTTTAACAAAAATCCAAATAATTCAAACCCAGAAAGTAGATCTGTGCTTTCAAAGACCAAAAAAAAAAAAAAAAAAAAAAAAAAAAAAAAAGGAAAAAAAAAATCTATTATCAATGCAGCTGCTGATGGAAAGTGGCCACAGAAGAGCTGCTGCCTAACAAGAAGGTTGATAGAAAACATCAGAGGGAATAAATAAGATGATGCTGGTGGCTTTATTCAATTTGACCATCAGTTTTCTCTCCTTCAGGGACAACCTAGCACGAGAGCTACACCTAAAAGTGCCCCCCTGCTGATCTTGATGGAGCCAGCAAGGAAGAGGGTTGAGGGGAGCTGTTGGCTCCTCAGCCTCCCACCTGCTTAAGCCCTTCATACAATCAGGGAATTGTTGCAGTTAGAAAAGACCTTTAAGACCAAGTCCAACCATTCTCTAACCCTACCAAGGCTGGTGTTAAACCATGGCACTCAGCACCACATCTCTGCTGGGAGGTGGGAGTAGATGATTTCTAAGGTTCCTTCCAACCTAAGCATTTCTATGATTCTGTGATCCTGCTAACAATTCCAGGGATGGGGATTCAACCACCTCCCTGAGCAGCCTGCTCCAATGCCCAAGAATTCTTTCAGTGAAGAAGTTGCTTCTGATGTTCAACCTAAACCTCCCTGGGTGCAACTTGAGGACATTTCCTCTCCTATCACTTGTAACATAGGAGAAGAGACTGACCCTGACCTGGCTCCAACCTCCTTTCAGGGAGTTGTAGAGAGCCAGAAGGTCTCCCCCAGCCTTGTTGTCTCCAGACTGAACAATCCCAGTTCCCTCAGCTGCTCCTCACAAGATCTGATCTCCAGACCCTCCACACCACATCATCCTTCTGCAGAGCAGCTGAGAGCAGCACAGACTGCCCTGGGCTTTGCAGGAGGCAGGACCTGCTGGGCTACTCCTGCAGTTGTCTTTTTGACTATTTCTCTGGTTGCCCAGGCCCTCTCCAAACCCCTACCAGGGACCAACGATGCAGCCAAGCAACACACAGCACCAAACCAGTTGGCTGCTGGAAGAGGACATGTCCTGCTTCCCTAGCACTTGTTCCTATAAATAGCTGGAGTGCAGGGGCATTGGCAAGGACTGTGGAGCTGCTTATCCTTTTAATCACTCCTAAATCCTGGCTCATCACACTGAAGAGCTTGAAGCCTAAGGAAATGATTTTCATTGTTAGCCTCCTTCTTCTTAATTTGAAAACTTCCTGCGAGTAATTGCAATTCCTGCTCTGCAAAAAGCCCAAGCCTTATCTGCTGCCTTGTTTAGGCAGATTAAGAGAGATGGGCCTTGACTCTAGCTTTGCAAAACATCTTTCTTTCCCTGCCTCCCCAAACATTTATTACATTTCACGTTGCACAAACTGCTTCAGCCTCCTGCCGCCTGCAGAAACAGAGTGAATTATTTTAATCAGGAACAAGGATCGTGGTGGAACTCACAGCACCCTGGCACAACAGGGAACCTGGGCTTGCAGGCTCCCTCAGAGCAAAGATTTGAGCTTTCCTCTTCCCTCTTTTGTGACTATCAATCAAACTCTAAAAATAAAGTCAGATACACAAAATTATCCTGCCATCAGGCCTTGGAAACCCTTCGCTCAAGCATCTGTCACTGCTTCCATGATGCATCTCAATTTCCCAGGTTCTCTATCTCCACTTTTCAGCTTGCACCAGGCTGGAACTTGGCACACACCCTGAAGATACTGCTGAAACTGCTTTGCTTAACAGCAGCCTCTTAATATTCCTGGCAGCAGGGCAGCACGGGGAGGCTGCGCCGCTCCCCCTGCCAGAGCCAGCGATGCAACCCCTGCAGCTCCCACCCATTGCGGCAGGAGCCAGAGGAACCTTCAGCACCTCCCAAAACCCAGGCCATGTGCTCTGCCAGGTTTGTTCCATCATCAATCCTCCCCTGAAGCACAAGGGATGCCAAGTCTGCTCTTTCCTGAAGCCAGCAAAGCTCCTCCTGATTTACAAGAGGATAAGACAGTGTTACCACCTCAGTGCCATTCCTTTGTCCCCTCTGCAAGTCTTCAGCACTGGGCTGCCTTTTGCACCTCCTCCTGCATCCAGCCTGATACCCAAAATGATTAGACCCTGCTCCTGACACCCATGCACCCACTGCTCTCCTCTCTACACAAGTTCTGGCTCAACTCTGTTGGAACAAACTCTTCCTTTATTCCCATTGTTGGACACCAGACTTCCCTTGAAGCACAGGGGATCAGTCCCATCTTGAAGCACAAGGGATGCCAAGTCTGCTCTTTGCTGAAGCCAGCAAAGCTCCTCCTGATTTACCAGAGGAGAAGAGAGGGCAACACCTCAGTGCAACTCTTTCCCCTATGCAAGGCTTCAGTGCTGGGCTCACTTTTACACCTCCTCCTGCTTGCAGCTTGATATCCAAAGAGGTCAGCCCCTGCTCCTTCAATTCATCACCCACTGCTCTCCTCCCTGCATGAGTCCTGGCTCAGCACTATTGGAAAAGTCTTCCTTTATTCCCAGTTCTGGGCATCAATCCTTCCTCAAAGCACAAGGGATGCCAAGTCTTCTCTTTCCTGAAGCCAGCAAAGCTCCTCCTGATTTACAGGAAGATAACAGAGGGCAACACCTCAGTGCAAGTCCTTTGTCCCCCATGCAAGGCTTCAGCATTGTGCTGCCTTTTATACCTCCTCCTGCATCCAGACTGGTATCCAAACAGGTCAGTTCCTGCTCCTTTGCTCTGCTCCTGCCAACCTACCCCTGACTGCTCTCCTCCCTGCATGAGTCCTGGCTGGGCACCACTGGAAAATTTTCCTTGATTCTAAATGCTGGATTAAGCATTAGGTGAAAGGAATGGAAATATCCTGCTTTTCCCAGATTCACCTCCTGTTACCACCCAAGGGCTGCAAGGGCACCACCACCAGGTCCTCAACCCCTGCTGAGATTCATCTCTTCAAGCCTCACACCAAATATTTCATCACAGGCACCTTGCCCAGCCACACAGCCAACAGGAATCAAAACCCTCCCTGCAGCCCCAGGGAAGAACACTTCTTTTATTGGTTCCTTCCTCTTGCAAAAGAGAAGCATTTAAAAGCTAATCTAGCAGTGACTGGGCATGAACAATCTCCTTAGGATGGTCCTGCTCCTTACAGCCAGGACCAGCAATATGCAGCTGGGATAGAGGAGCCATAAGATTTCTCCTTGGCTGTAAAGCAGTGAATGAGGCAATGAGATTCAAGACAGTTTTGCTTTGCAGGCTATTTGGGTTTAAATACTGGGGAAAGTGGGAACATATGCAAGGGGGGATGGGCAGCAGCAGTATTTGTAACTCTTACTTGACTAAACCCAACCATTGCACATTTCCCATCTTGCTTCATTCGAAGAAATCAGCATTAAACCAGATAGCCTGGATACAGATCCATCACCAGCAGTACAAACACCACCAGGATGGGGCATCCTGTCCCAGACATGGCCAAGACCAAAAGCATCATCCCCATCACCACCTGGCAAGGGGAAAATATTCATTTGTTCCCCCCCTCCCCCATTTAAAACTTGATGATGGAGCAGAGCAGGTCCCTTCCTCTGTGTATGGACCCTCCCAGATACCAAGGAAGACACTTGGATATTTACAGAGCAGATATCTTACAGAGCAGATTTAGGCTGGACATCAGGAGAAAGTTCTTTACTATAAGGGTGGTGAAAAACTGGAAGAGGTTGCCCAGAGAGCTGGTGGAGGACCCATCCCTGGAGGTGTTCAAGAGGGGATTGGACGTGGCACTTGGTGACATGGTTTAGTAGTCATGAGGTCTTGGGTGACAGGTTGGACTTGGATGATACTTGAGGTCTTTTCCAACCTTATTGATTCTGTGATCCCTGGAGACAATTCAAGGTCAAATGTGATGAGGGAACCTGAAAGAGGGGAGAGGCTCTGCTCACTTGTGCCCTGTGATAGGACAAGGGGCAATGGATGAAAACTACAGCACAGAAAGTTACACCTCAACACGAGGAGAAACTTCTTCATTGGGAGGCTCACAGAGCACTGGAACAGGCTGCCCAGAGAGGTTGTGGAGTCTCCTTCTCTGGAGACTTTCCAGCCCTATCTGGATGTGTTCTGTGTGACCTGTGCTGGATTCTATGCTCCTGCTCTGGCAGGGGGGTTGGACATGGAGATCTGCAGAGGTCCTTTCCAACCCCTAACATCCTGTGCTCCTGTGACCTAGTTGGAGATGTCCCTGCTGCCTGCAGGGGGTTGGACAAGATGACCTTAGAGGCTCCCTTCCAACCTGATTGCATTCTGCGATTCTACTCTTTGAATGCCACGAAATTCCATCCAGGTTTTCTCTCCCAGAGTCAAAAGCCTAGGAAATAAGTGAGATGAAAGAGGCACAGAAAGGAGGGCGAGAGCAGGATTGGGTCCTGTGTTGGAAAACTCTTTAATTTATAGTCTCCCTGGCCACGATTTATTAAGGAAAGAAAAATCTCCATCGCCTCCCAAACGTCGCCGCTCGCTTCAATCTCTGAATGGATTTCCCAGTGCCCAGGGGGGGCAATCTCATTTTCTACAAAACCTGTTTTACTGCCTAATATTCCAACCCCAGTCTATGGCTGATCACTTAAATAGGCTTTTACCAAGGCAGGGGCAGGCTGTACGTCTCATTTCCCTCAGACACCCTGCAGCAGCAGGCTCCGTGCGTGGGTGGCGAGAGGAGGGGGAAAGGAAAAAAAAAGAAAAGAAAAGAGAGGGAAGGGCTTTCTGTCAAATCGAAGTTGTGATTCATTTCAAATCAGGGCTGTTTGCCCATAGATTTGTCAGCAGGTGGTTTGTGCTTCAGGTTGGGTGGAAGCAGAGAAGCCTCAGGCCTCAGAGCTGACGATCGCAGAATCACAGAATCAATTGACCAGGTTGGAAAAGACCTCCGAGATCATCAAGTCCAGCCTCTCACCCAACACCATCTAATCAACCAACCCATGGCACTAAGTTCCTCATCCAGGCTGATTTTAAACACTTCCAGGGATGGTGACTCCACCACCTCCCCGGGCAGCCCATTCCAATGGCCAATCTCCCTTTCTGGGAAGAATTTCATCCTAACATCCAACCTAAACCTCCCCTGGCGCAGCTTGAGACTGAGTCCTCTTGTTCTGGGGCTGGTTGCCTGGGAGCAGAGCCCAACCCCCACTTGGCTACAGCCTCCCTTCAGGTAGTTGTAGACAGCAATGAGGTCTCCCCTGAGCCTCCTCTTCTCCAGGCTGAACACCCCCAGCTCCCTCAGCCTCTCCTCACAGGGCTGTGCTCCAGACCCCTCCCCAGCCTTGTTGCCCTTCTCTGGACACCCTCAACATCTTTCTCAAACTGAGGAGCCCAGAACTGGACACAGTTACTCAAGGTGTGGTCTAACCAGTGCTGAGCACAGGGCAGAATGACTTCCCTGCTCCTGGTGGCCACACCATTCCTGAGCCAGGCCAGGATGCCATTGGCCTTCTTGGCCACCTGGGCACACTGCTGGTGTGATGACTGTGATGGGATCAGCCAAGTTGTAAGAGGGATGGATGCCTGTGGTGCCCAGGGAGGAAGGGATGCCCCTGGCAGCCCCAGAGCAGGTCAGAGAGGCTTTAAAAAAAGAAACAAGCACCAAGGCTGAAAAATCAAAAGCTGTGCTGAACATTTCCCTGTCTAATCGATCATTTGCAATGTTTACTGATGAAAGAGTGACAAAACCTCTGCCTTAGCCCTGCAAGTCCTCAGATACCTCCAGCAGCTCCTCAGGAATTGCAGACATTGATTAACTGTAAGGCATCTGATCTGCATGGACAAGCAGAGAGGAAGAGGCTGATCCTAGCATGTACACAGCACATCAACTCCTTCATTTTAGTTTGCCAGCCTCTTAACCTGCCCAGAAATCCCATGTGCCTATTCAGAGAATCATGGAATTGTTTCAGCTGGAAAAAACCTTGAAGCTCAGCCAGTCCAACCACTCTCTAAACCCTGCCAAGGCTGGGGCTAAACCATGGCCCTCAGCACCACATCTCTGTGGCTTTGAAACCCCTCCAGGGATGGGGAATTGACCACCTCCCTGGGCAGCCTGTGCCAGTCTTTGAGAATTCTGTCAAGGAAGAAGTTTCTTCTGATATCAACTCCAAACCTCCCCTGGTGCAACTTGAGGCCATTTCCTCTTATTCTATCACTTGTAACTAGAAAGAAGAGCCCAACCCCCACCTGGCTCCAACCTCCTTTCAGAGAGCTGTAGAGACCCAGGGTCTCCCCTCAGCCTCTTTTACTGCAGGCTAAACAGGTCCCTCAGCTGCTCCTCACCAGCTCTGTTCTCCAGACCTTTTACCAGGGTGATTGCCCTTCTTGGGTTGTGCTCCAGCACCTCAATGTCCTTCTTGGATAGAGGGGCCCAAAACTGAGCCCTCTAGTTGAGATGTGGCTTCAGCAGGACGGGGGAACAATCACTTCCCTGGTCTTGGTGGTCATGTTTGGTCCTGATCCAAGCCAGGATGCTCTTGGCCTTCATGGCACAGAGGGGGGGGACCCCTCTCTTGGCACAGGGTGGGGGGGGGGAATCCCTCTCTTGGCACAGATAGGTTGGGAAGGAAGAGAAAGGACATTTGAGGCTTGATCTGGCAAACCTTACTCAAGAGTCACCCCCACATAAATGGTCAGCTGTTGCCAGGAACACCAAGAAGTAGCAGGGATGTAAGGATGGAAAATGGAAAGATCAAACCCCAAGGCCAGATGCTGGAGCCACATTGGATATAAGGAACAAAATGTGTGTCTCCAAAAGGGCCATGGAAGTTGAACTAGATGATCTTTAAAAGGTTCCTTCCAACCCAAAGCATTCTATGACTCCACAATCCCTAATTTGTTCCCATTCCTGGCCATCTATCTATATCCATGTATCATCTCCTGTTCTAGCTGGAGATGTCCCTGCTTGCTGCAGGAGGGTTGGACATCTAGAGGTCCCTTCCAAGCCAGTTCATCCTGGGAGTTTATGATCTGAGCAGCAATTAAGCTTATTACAGCAGAGTGGAACTAATTTTGCTGGAGGATTGACATCCTGGGAGTCAACAGCTTGCAGGCAGCAAAACCAGGATTGTTTGGGCTGTTTTGTTTGGCATGTAGCTGTGTGCTGATGAAAAATATTTAGTTTATTGAAGGTTCACCTTAGATCTCATCAGCAAGGCTTAGATACAGCACCCAGCAAATCAGCTCATTACTCAGAGAGGGGAATTGTGCTGCACAAAACAGAGAGGCTGCAAGGTAGGCTGCAAACAGAGAAGAAATTGCCAACTTCTGTTGGCAGCCAGGAATTATCCTGCTACACCCAAACAACTTGGAGGCAGAGCAGGAATTGTCTGCTGTCTTGAATGGCATTTTAACAGTTCCTGAAAGAGAGTGGGATTGTGTGTGTGTGATAAAAACCCTTCTCCAACTGTGAGAGCCCACTGGCAGCAGCACATCTCTCACGTGTCTCTTGTGCTAGGATCACAGGGTCACAGGATGTTAGGGCTTGGAAGGGATCTCTGATGATCTTTGAGTCAACCCCATTGCCAGAGCAGGAGCATAGAATCCAGCACAGGTCACACAGGAACACATCCAGAGGGGGCTGGAAAGTCCCCAGAGAAGGAGACTCCACAACCTCTCTGGGCAGCCTGTTCCAGTGCTCTGTGAGCCTCCCAGTGAAGAAGTTCCTCCTCATGTTGAGGTGGAACCTCCTGTGCTGGAGTTTATATCTACCATCCCTTGTCCTATCCCAGGGTGCAACTGAGCAGAGCCTGTCCCTGTCCCCTCCCTCTTGACCCCCAGCCCTCAGATATTTAGAAACATTTATTAAATCCCCTCTCAGCCTTCTCCTCTCCAGACTAAAAAGCCCCAAGTGCAGCAAGGATCCGGGAACAGAAAAGTGGCCAAAATATTTACTTGGGAGAACAGAAACATCTCCCAAATTGAGATCTGGCACACACACACACACACACTTGGGGACATGTTTTTAGCTTTGTTTTGCCCCATTAGATTGATTCTCACCTTGTTCACAGTCATAGAATCAGAGAATTGGTTTACTTGGAAAAGGCCTTCTAAGATCATCCAGTCCAACCATCAACCCAGCACCACCATGGCCACTAAACCATGTCCCCAAGTGCCATGGCCACACATTTCTTGAGCACCTCCAGGGATAGAGCCTCCACCACCTCCCTGGACAACCTGTTCCAGTGTTCCACCACCCTCAGAGTATAGAACTTCTTCCTAATGTCCAATCTATATCTTGCCTCCTTCTCCAGAGTTCCCAACATTGCTCCAGTCTGGAGGGACAATCAGGAGCGATCTGATGAGAGCCAGGGGAAGCTCCAGCAGCACTCTGCTTCCTGCTCCCTGCTCACACTATCTGTTTCCCCTTAATTAAACTGATAGCTTGTGTTCACAGAGTTGATCCAGAACAAGAACAAACAAAGGATTAGGCAGAAGACACCAAGCAGATTATTAAGAACCAGCTCTCCCCACCCCACCTCCCCCAAACTGCCTCCACATTGCCTTCAGCAGCAGATCTCAGCTAGGGAAGGGGAGTGCAGGAGGAGGTGGAGAGAAAGGGAAAGCAAAATTGCTTTGCTGCTTCCTCCTAGGTTGCACACCCAGTGTGTGCAGAGTGTTTTGCACCCAGGATCTGCATTAAAATCTTGCTCTTGACCAGCCTGAGCCATGTGTGAGAGAAATGGAGGCTTTGCTTGGGGGCACCCAAGCCCAGAGGCTTGAGGTTACCCCAGTGTGAGCTGACATCCAGGGCTGCAGAGCAGTGGATTTGTTCCTCCTTCTTCCAGAGGCTGAACTGGAGGGGTGAGGAAACAAAAGAAGGATTTTCAGAGCCAGCAATCTGACTGATGTTGCAATTTCCTTGAGAGTTGGGGTTGTTCAGTGAGGAGAAGAGAAGGCACCAGGGAGACCTTCTGGTGGCCTTTCAGTGCTTAAAAGGCCTGATCAGAAAGCTGGGGACAGACAATTTAGCAGGGCTTGTTGTGACAGGACAAAGATTTGAACTAGAAGAGGGAGATTGCTTTCTACAACTCCCTGAAAGGAGGTTGGAGTGAGGTGGGGGTTGGCCTCTTCACCCTAGTGTCAGGTGATGGGAGAGGAAATGGCCTGAAATTGCACCAAAAGGAGGTTTAGGTTGGAGATGAGGAACAATTTCTTCATTGCAAGAGTGGTCAGGCACTGGAACAGGCTGCCCAGGGAGGTAGTGCAGTCACCCTCCCTGGTAGGTGTTCAAAAAACCTGTGGGCATGGCACTAGGGGACATGGTTTAGTGACCATGAAGGTGACAGGTCAAGGGCTGGACTCAATCTTAGAAGTCTTCTCTATCCAAAACTATTCTGTGATTCTATGATTCAAATCATGGACTAATAAAAATGACCAATGGGGAGCAGCAGCTGCACTGGAAGGCAGAGCTCAGCTTCTGGGCAGCTGCTAATGGACTGCAGCCATCTGATGCCATGAGCACTGTAGGTCAGGGGAGGATGAAGCAGAGTGGAGTGGCTGAAGGCTCTCACATAGATAGGAGGGCACCCAGGACAGTGCTTTAGGAGTCATTATGGTGTCACTCCTGCCTATTAGAAAATACCTGCAATTGGCCTGCTAGAAAATGAGGTTTAGAGAAAAATTGCACTCAGCTTCTCCTGAAGCGTGGTGAGGTGGTTTTATCATGTAGCAGGACACAGGGGAGCTGAGGATGGGGACATTGACACAAGCTGCAGCCACCAGCATTGCCATGGGAGCTGGTGCAGAGCAGAGAGCCCCCCTGGCCATCAGGCTTGCCATGAAGCTATGTGATGTTTGAATCACTCCTTCCTAACCACTTCAGCTGCTCACAAATCAAATGGAAGCAGCATTAAACGCTCACATGTTAATCACATTTATTATGTTTGTGCCTAGCAAGCACCTCCAAGATGCAGTTCCTGCTGCCCTTTGTACAGCAGAGCAGCCACAGGCCTGGTCCCAAATGTTTCATGACCTAATGAGGTGTGAAGAGACAAAAGGAATTAGCAGCACCACAGTGGCAAGGAGACCTTCACAAGAGACAAAAAGCTCCCCCAGCCACTTTGGGGTTCAAGAGGTGAGCTGCCAGGAACACCAGCTCTGCATCTCAGCAAGGTCACCAACCCACAAGGGCTAAACAAATCCCCTCCAGGTCCTCAGCTCCAGCATGCCTCTAAGTTCAAACCTGACTTTCATCCACTGGCTTTGCTGTGATTCCCAAAAAGCTCATCCCAAAGTTCACCAAAGGAGGAGACCTTCTGCTTGCGGGCAGCTCATGGATGGAAGGATAAGGAGAATGTCCTTTTCTGCCACCTCGGGCAGGAGCTTGGGGCAGGTGAGCAGCCAAACACTGCTGCCATGGACAGCTCTATCTGGGCAACTAACAATGCCAGGCCAGCAGCTTTATGGAAAATACTGAAGGGAAGGAGTCATTCTGAGGATTGGAGCCTGGAATTGAGGAACACAGGAAGATTTCTGCATGGCAATGACACCTCACTATCTTCCCCCCCCCCAGCGAATTCTATAACCACCCCTAATCAGTGCACTGAAGACCAGGGCAGCCTAGGCAGATTTGGGATCAATTAAGCAAAGATCCAAAGCCTCTATGGTGCCTCAGCCACAAACCATTTCCACTTCAAATGTCCTCCATGCTACCTGATGCCAAATCAAGCCAACCTCCTGCCTCTCCCTCAAGATGATTCCTGTTAATTTGTTAGTTCATAGAAGAGCTTTAACCCAGCAAGATGGAATAGCCAGAACTTAATTAGGAAGCTTTTGAAGAAGAAAGGGCTACTTTGGCTGCCAGCCATGTTATCCTGCAGCCCAGAATTTCCCTCAGGAGCTGCTACTTTCAGCATCAGGGACCCAACCTGGAGGGATGATATTTATTGTGATGTGTTCATCATTAGGCATCTTTGTTCTTCTCATGCACTTGACTTCACTGTTTCCAATAAGGAAGCTTTTCAGACTGGTTAACCAGTTGATTCCTCACCAAGCCATGGCTGTTTATTCACCTATGAATCCATCCTTCAGCACAGAGCACTTTGCTTTGTTTGAAAGGTATAAACCACAATGATATCCAACTGGAACTGGAGTAAGCAGAATCCCCTGCAGAAGATGACAGCAGCTCCCTGGAGTATCTACACTCACAGGTCATAGAATCACAGAATGGGCTGGAAGGGACCTCTAAAGATCATCTGGTCCAACCTCCCTGAAGTGGGCAGGGACATCCCCAACTAGATCAGGTTGCTCAGAGCTGCATCAAGCCTGACCTTGAATGTCTCCAGTGACTGGGCCTCCACCACCTCCCTGGGCAACCTATTCCAGTGTCCTACCACTCTCGGAGTACAGAGAACTTCTTCCTAATGTCCAATCTAAATCTACCCTGCTCTAGTTTCAAACCACTGCTACATGCCCTTGGAAACTGCCCCTCCTCAGCTTTCTTGTTAGGTCCCCTTCAGGTACTGGAAGGCTGCTAGAAGATCTCCCTGGAGCCTTCTCCAGGCTGAACAACCCCAGCTGCCTCAGCCTGTCTGTGTAGGAGAGGTGCTCCAGCCCTTGGATCACTTTCATAGCCCTCTTCTGGACATACTCTACCAGGTCCTTGTCCTTGTCTTGAGGGCCCCAGAGCTGACCACAGTACTCATAGGCTGGATGTTAGGAGGAAGTTCTTCACAGAGAGAGGGATTGCCCATTGGGATGTGCTGCCCAGGGAGGTGGTGTCCCTGGAGATGTTCAAGAGAAGCCTGGATGAGGCTCTTAGTGCCATGGCCTGGTTGATTGGATAGGGCTGGGGGATAGGTTGGACTGGAGGATCTTGGAGGTCTCTTCCAACCTGGTTGATTCTGTGATTCCAGGTGAGACCTCACTAGAGCAGAGTGGCAGAATGACCTCTCCCCATCTGCTGGCCACGCTGCTTTTGGTGTGTGTGGATGGTGAGCAAGAGGAGGTCCCTATCCCTGATTGCAGCAGTGGCAGAATGACCTCTCCCCATCTGCTGGCCACGCTGCTTTTGGTGTGTGTGGATGGTGAGCAAGAGGAGGTCCCTATCCCTGATTGCAGCAGCAATTCCCAGCCTGCAGAGGAATAAAACTCAAGAAGAGCTTGCTGACATGCTCCACAGATGCACCAAATCTGAGTGGGACGCCAGTTGGCTGCAACACAAACAGGATTGCTCACAAATCTCGCCGAGCAGCTGGCGTGAAACACCAAAAGCTCAGAGGGTTTCCCTCCGGGGGAGCTAATCCTGCAGCTCTTATCTACAGCAGAGCAGGATGGCTGGTGCCTTCAGAGAATGAGCTCATTGCTGCAGTCTTTGAGATGCTAAATAGCCTTTGTCGAGAAGCTCCTGGTGGGCTCCTACCTGCCCTTGTGTGCACCGAGGAGCTCTGAACTTGCTGCAAACCTTCGTAGCAGACAACGCTCTGGAGTGGGATACCCCATAGGTTGCTTCAGCATGGCTGGAGAGGCACTTGGGACCTCACCTCGGGGGATTCGAGGGTGTTTTGTTGTCTGGAAGATGCTGCCTTTGGTCCTGCGGAGCAGTGGGCAGCAGAGGATGAGGGGGGAGGGGAATGGGGACTGTTCATCTTGCCTGCCTGCCTTTATCCCACCCCCCCAAAGTTAATGAAATGTGTGATTTTCCATGTATTACCTGCACTACAAGCAGAATCCCACTTCTGATTAAATCTATGTGCTTGACAATTCTCAGCAGATCTCTGAGGAATCAATACTGATTACCCAAAGAGCTGCAGCCTCTCTAAAATTAGTGCTTAAGGAAGTGCAAGTTTCTTCCTGTGCAACCTGACTGGGGAGATGTTACTTCTGTGAGGGCCTTTACAAACCATTAATGGCTCCCAGGAGGGTGCTAATCATTTTCTACATGTCCTTATCCTCTTAATCCCATTAGAGAGATTTGTAGCATGAAAGCCAACCACTCATAAACCCAAGCTCAGATGGGAAGCTGGAATAACAAGCAAATGATATTTCAGAGGAGAAAGAGGTGCATTGTGCTTGCAGTGCCTGGACATTGGTGGGAGGGTTGATTTGCACAAAGGTAGAAAGGTTCCAGAGAGGGATCTGGCCAGGCTGGATCAATGAGGTAAGAGGATGAGGTTTAAAAAGGCCAAGTTCTGCACTTGGGTCACAGCTATCCCATGAATGCTCCAGACTTGGGGCAGAGTGGCTGGAAAGCTGCTCAGCAGAGAAAAACCCGGGAATGTTGGTCAACAGTGGAGATGAGCCAAAGTGTGCCCAGGTGGCCAAGAAGGCCAACAGCATCTTGTTGGATGTATGTGTCCCCCTGGATTCAGCACTGCTGAGGCCACACCTTGAGCACTGGGTTCAGTTTTGGGGCCCTTCACTCCAAGAAGGACATTGAGGAGCTGGAGTGTGTCCAGAGAAGGGCAGCAAAGCTGGAAGGGTCTGGAGAAGAGGGCTGGGGAGGAGCAGCTGAGGGAACTGGGGTGGCTCAGCCTAAAGAAGTGTGAGGGGAGAGCTCAGGAGCTTTACAGAAGGTGCACAGAGATGTTAGCCCAAAAGTTTATATCCAAGGTCACCTCACTTCACACAGCAAACCTGGAAGCATCACTCAGCTCATGGGGACAGAATTGCTTGTCTTCAACAGTGGTGTCACCACACCAAATGAAACGTTTTGATGACTCTGGGGGGGGTGGGATTTCCCAGCTCCACCTAACCCTGAGCATGGAAGTGAAGGTCTCCCCCACCCTGCAGACACAGTGAAGACAAACCTTAGGCTGCTTGCCCAGTGCCCAAGCCCAAACTGGAGACTCCCAGCTCCCAGGGCTCCTCTAACTCTGTGAATGGAGTTAAAAGGTGCTCTGTTAACAGCTCATTCAATGGAAATCTCATTACCCAGCACTCTGCCAAGAATTCAGCCTTCACAAGGAGCTCTGCCAGCAGTTCATTGAAAGGGAATCTGTTATGGGGTCAGATACTATTTTATTCCAGTGGAAACCTAACAAAGATGGACTTTGCTAATAATAGGGTCAGCCCTGACACAATTAAATGAGATCTCCTCTAACAAGCTGAAGCTTAGGAACGTGTTAAAAGCCATCTTACTCTGCAAGATGCACTAAGCTGCTGTCCACCTCATGGCAATACAGCCTCCAGTAAATACATAACTGAAATCATCTGGAATTAAAGCTTGCAACCATTTTTCAGTTTGAGGATCTTCAGGATTTTCCATTGCATCCTTCTTATTCAAGGCCCAAAGGCTCCAGAAAGGAGGTCTAAGGCTTCCAGTTGACTGCAATCACAGCCTGGAAGCATGAGAGAGGTCTAGGTAGCTTTACCTATGTGCTCAGCTTTAGCACAAGCAGGAGAAGGCTTCATGCCATACATCCAGGATGGCCAAGAAGGTGGAAGCATTAAACTAAAAGAGTTTTGGGGACTAAAAGAGATTTGGGGTTGAAAACCCCTTGGTTACCTGAGGCTGAGGTTAATAAAGTAAGGACCTGACCAGGCCATCACCTCTGCATAAATCTGGAGAAAGTTTAAATTGTGTTTCTAACACAAATATCAGCAGGTTCTGATTGTTGATAGTGAGGGAGGGGTGAAAAAAAAGTCAGACTTAGCTTTGCCAAAGCACAGCTCAAGCAGCTTGAACCTTAAAGATGATTCCCCCCCACCACCCCTCCTCTTTCTTAGGGCAGCAAAACCTAAACACTTTGGAGCAATTTAGGGGTTTGTTTACCTCAGACAGAAAAGAGTTTCTGAGAGCTTCAGATTTATTTCCTAAATAAAACATTTAAAGGCTGGGAAATGCCAAACCTTTTGTTTTGTTTTGCTTTTTTTTCCCCACTGGCTTCAACTGCAACCAGCAGCAGTCACACCGATAAAGATCTGAGTTTATCTAAACACCTGCTTCTATCTAGCCACAAGGCTATAAATACTAACAGCACAAATGTGTTTACTGCTGAGCTGTGAGCTGGGTGCCTTGGTGGCACAAGGAGCAGACAGTCATGAATGCTGGAGCAAAGTCTCAGGGGTCTAGCCAGACCAAACTCCAACCCCAGGAGCTGGGGGCCACAACCCTGCATCAGCCTTGCCAAACTCAATCAGCATCCACAGTGGGGCACAGGGGGGGGGTGCTACCTAACCCAGCAGGCTCCAGATTTCCCCAAACCTGGTCTTGATGTGTCCCCTGACAAACCAAACTGAGAATTGACTTTCCATACAGCATTCCACTTGCCCTCCAAAAAAGGTATTTGCTTTTTCTCCTAGCAGCAGCCCTGCATTGCTGGGCCATGTTTATGTTGTGAACCAAGAGGGACCCCAAAATACTTTAAGCACAATGCTTCTGCCAAGGTCCCCAGTCCCCATTTGGTAGAGCTGATTGTTGCCTTGCTGAGACAAAGGCTTTGCTGCCTTCATCCTGAATTCCATCTTGTGCAGAGCAGCCACAAAATGAGCCAAGGTCAGGCAGAGCTTTCCAGAGCACTTGCAACCTCCTCCACCCCATCATTTGCAAGCCTTGCAACTGCTTCATCTGTGATATCATCCAAACCACTAATGGAAATAAGCAGTGAATAGACAGGGATCCTGGAGAGACCCATCAAAACCCAGGCTGAGCATGAGTAATAATAACCTGCTTGTATTGCTGGTAATAACCTCTCCTGTGAATAGAGTGATAGCCAGCAGGCTGCCAAACAGCCCAGGAACACAGAGACAGGACAGCAGTTTGGGGGTTTAGTGAACAAAATGAAGCTTTTTTTCAGAGGCAGTTCTTTGGCTTAATGCAGCAATTCCAAAATGAGAAATGAGGGCTGGTCCCCCAAAACATAAAAATGATTCCAACATACCTTAAGATGGAGCATGAGCTGTTAAAATACCAGAGTTGGGTCTAGGACCTTCAATAGGTGTTGCTTGGATTACAGCATGGCCCCAAATGAGTGCTGGCCTCTCTGCTTTGATAGCAAAGCCTTTTCCTGTCCATCTCCCAGGGAGCTGCTGCAGCTCATTCCCATAGATTACAGCTCAAGTAATCTCACCTGCTGCCTGAGAGGACCTCAGGAAAATTAGCATGGAGGGCTTGATGGAAATGGTTGAGGTAGCCTGGCTACAAGCCTGCAAATAATGGGTGTGGATTCTGGGTTTTGCAATCTCAAGATCACAGAATCACGGAATCATTTAGGTTGGAAGAGAACTTTGAGATCATCCTTAAAGGCCTCTTCCAACCCAAATGATTATGGGTGTCCCTGGCAATGCCAGGGAGCTTGGAACTGGATGATCTTTAAGGTCCCCTCCAACCTGAACTGTTCAATGAATCTATGACTCACATCCAAGCATGAACCCAGCACTGCCCTGGGGAGGGGAGATTTAGACTGGAGATCAGGAAGAATTTCTTTCCAGTGGTGGTGGTGAGACACTGGAACTGGTTGCCCAGGGATATTGTGGATACTCCCTTCATGAAGGTGTTCAAGGCCAGATTGGATGAGACCTTGAGCAACCTGGGCTGGTAGGAGGTCTCCCTGCCTATGGAAAGGAGAGCTGGAACTGGATGATCCTTAAGATCCCTTCCAACCCAAACCATTCTATGGCTCTCCGACTCCACAGCCTAGCAGCTGTTCAAAACAAGGTGCAGAACCTTCCTCTCCTGCACAGTTCCTAGCAAAGAAATTTCTATTAGTGGCTCAGCTACAACTGCCATAGCTATAGAGCCTAAAAATAGTGGTTTCCTTTTCCTTTTCCTTTTCCTTTTCCTTTTCCTTTTCCTTTTCCTTTTCCTTTTCCTTTTCCTTTTCCTTTTCCTTTTCCTTTTCCTTTCCTTTTTCCTTTTTCCTTTTCCTTTTCCTTTTCCTTTTCCTTTTCCTTTTCCTTTTCCTTTTCCTTTTCCTTTTCCTTTTCCTTTTCCTTTCCCTTTCCCTTTCCCTTTCCCTTTCCCTTTCCCTTTTCCTTTACCTTTACCTTTCCCTTTCCCTTTCCCTTTTCCTTTCCCTTTCCCTTTTTCTTTTTCTGCTTTTGCTTTTTTTTTTTTCTCTCTGTCTGGCCGGAAATATTTACAGAAGAATAAGAAGATGAACAAATTATTTGAATTGCATAAATCCAAGACCCATCAGTGCTACCAGAGATGCTCCCTGGAGCCCAGATATCTGCAGAGCATTCTGCTGTTGCACATGACATCAGGGCTTCCAGAGCCCATGCACGATGTGCTAGCAAAGAGATGAGACTCTGGATTTGATGTAAAATGAGGGAAGCAGGGTGGGGGGCGGGAGGTGGGGGGTGGGGAAAGGCCATTTTTAGACTGTTTAGCATCATAATAGAGCTGTATGGGCCGCGAATATCTCAGGCTGCAAAGGGGGGGAATTAAAGATTCTCAGCACTGCTTCCCTCTGAAGTGGCTCTCAGCCATTCCTGGTGCTCCTGGAAATGGATTAGGGGACACTGTGGGCCCCCCCCCCCCTTTGGCCAATGCAATGCCACAAGTTCAGTATGCAAGACACAGTGAGGAGTAGAAAGGGCAAGGAGAGCACAAAAGCAGATCAGCCACAGCAGCACCCAGCAACTGGAAGAGCTGCAGCTCCGGCTGTGGTTTTTGATCCAGCCAGGATTATCCGTGGCTGTTTCAGACGTGGAAAGGCATGCCTGTGATCCCAGTGGATGGCTCTCCACATCACTCCACTTCAAGGGAAGATCTGAAGGACTCAGGGGGTTGTGGACCAGCTGCTTTCTCTCTCTGTGGCAGGCTGGCTGTCCAAACGCCTCACTTGGTTGGCACAAGGAGCTGCACAATTCTGCTGCTCCAGATTAAAGGAAAAAAAAACCCAAACAACAACAACCAACCACCAGTTTTAACAGCTGCTTAACCTGGGCTCTTCCACAAACTCTGAGGAAGCTCTAGAGAGGCTGCTTGATCACACAGAAAAGGACAAAATGCTACTAACCCAGAGCCAGATAAAGAAAACCAGCTCCGGACTCCCTGGCTGCTGGGAGCGGCTGCTGCACGCTGTGGTGAGCTTCAAGCTGAGATCAAACCCATCCCAGGCAGTAAATCAAGTGCAAATTCTGGTTTGAGGACAAAGCACCAAAGGTCAGATACATTCCTGGAACAGATCAGGAAACGGCTGGGGGTTTGAGCACTGTTTCTTCAACTCCTGCTGCCTGTATGGTTACACTCAGGTGAGCTGTGAGCCCCTCCAGACTGTCCTGTGCATTCCCTTCATTTCCAAAGCAATCTCAGTGTCTGAGGTAGCCTTGAAAATGCTGTATCAACCCCTTAGTTGCATGGAACAGGCTGCCCAAGGAGGTGGTGGAGTCACCATCCCTGGAGGTGTTCAAGGAAAGTGTGGCCATGGCACTTGGGGACGTGGTTAGATGGCCGTGGTGGGGTTGGGTTGATGGTTGGGCTGAAGGCTCTTAGAGGGCTTTGCCAACTCTAACAGTGACACGGTTAAAAAGGAAGAGAAAAGGGAGACATCCCATCACTGCAGGGATTTTGCAGATCCCCCCAGCTCTTGCTAACAGGTCCGAGGAGAAGCCAGGAGCTTTCCTGGATCAGACAGCAAAAGCCCTGTCTCTGATTGCATCAGGGTTGAGAGGAACGTGGTTTGAGATGTGTTAGCAAGCTACTTGTGAACGAAAGAGTCAGGGGTTTAAGACACAGAGTCAGTTTCAAGCCAGCCCTAATGGGAAGTCTGCTGTTTACTTTGATCTACGGAGAGGAATAAAACCATCTTGAGCTGTGTGATCGGTGCTGGGGTTTGAGGCTGATTTATTCCATTGAAATCCATGCCCATTTCCCTAACAGAGATGCAGCACAGTTGCAGAGGGCACCATCTACATCACAAGGCTGTTTAAGGACTGCAGAAGTTTGCATGTGCTGGGAGGAGGAGGAGGAGGAGGCATTTTGCTTTATGAATACAAATTGGTGGCTGGCTGGAGCCCTGCCTGTAAATGCAGCCTTGCTGAATTAGTGCATTTCATAACCTTCATCCTACCAAGTTTTCCTTTTCCTGTGGCTGATCAGGTCAGCCTTATCCTTCCATGGAATCATGGAATCATTAAGGTTGGAAAAAGCCTCTAAGATCATCAGATCCAACCATCAACCCAACACCACCATGGCCACCAAAACATGTCCCCAAAGTGCCATGGCCACAGGTTTCTTGAACACCTCCAGGGATGGGGACTCCACCACCTTCCCTGGGCAGCCTGTGCCAATCCCTGACTGCTCTTACAGGAAAGAAATTTTTCCTAATGTCCAACCTAAACCTCCGCTGCTGCATCTTGAGACAATCTCCTCTTGCCCTATCACTTGTTACTTGGAAGAAGAGATCAACCCCTACCTGGCTGCAACTTTCAGGGGAGCTGTAGTGAGCCAGAAGGTCCAGGCTCAACACCCCCAGTTCCCCCAACTGCTCCTCACCAGCCCTGTTCTCCAGACCCTTTACCTCTGGACCTGCTCCAGCCTCTCAGTGTCCTTCTTGGAGTGAGGACCCTTGACCATCTTCCTTGCCCTTCTCTGGACACTCCATAGCCATTGTGCCCCTGTCTGAAATATCCATTGATGTGCAGGAGTTAACACCAATGGGCACAGCCCCCTGACCTGATCATTAGGTGGTGCAGAGCAACCCAAACACAGCTGTCAGTAGTCAGGATGTTCACCTTGCTCCTGATGGGCAACAGACAGCCAGAGGGAAAACAACTGAAGGTTAGAAAACTGTGCAAGGAAAATAGCTGCATGCCCTAGAGTGTATATCCAGTTCCTTGAGTATAAATAAGTGTCTAAAGGTGCAGGCTGCATGAATGAGGAGGCACAGAAATAATCAAGAAGGGGGAAAGAATCCTTTTGACCCAGGATGCAGAAGCAGGGAGGTTGGGAGTGTGTGGGCAGGGGGTGGAGGTGAGCAGCTTGAGAAAGAAAATGGAAATTGTATTAGGAGTGAAGACAAATACAAATATCTTCTTTTCCACCTTCCCCCCCCCCTCTAGAACAATCTTCAAAATCATTGAAAGAGACTCAGGGGACCTCTGGAAGGGTGGTGGGATCAGATTGCTGACAGAGGAAATAGATGTTGCTGAAATATTAAGAATGTGTTGCTGTGGTATTTGCTAAGAAAAATGGGCAAGAGAAAGGCTGAAGCTGTGACCCTGCAGGGGAGGGAGGGAGGGAGGAATAAATTCCACCAGAAGGAATAAAGCACAGAGGATAACTTAGCATAGAAAAACCTCTTCATGAAGCCATTGCCTGTGCAATGAGTTGTCCTCAACAGCAAATTACTATTAAACAAGAATTGTTTATTCCAGAACTAGCATTTAAATAAGCCAAGGCAAAAGTTAAGCAATCACATGCCAGTTGGACTCCGGAAGAAAAATTTTCCCCATGAGAACAATCAGACATTGGAATCATCTCCCAAGGGAAGCAGTGGATTCCCCTACATTGGTCAGCTTTAAGTCTCAACTTGGCAGGGTGCTGGGCCAGCTCATTTCAACTCCATACCATTACCTAGAAAGTCTAGAGGAGAGGACACTCTTGGGGGGACCTTAGAGCTGCAGTCAGGTAGCTGAAGGGATCCTGCAGGAAGGCTGCAGAAGGACTTTTCATAAGGAAGTCTAGAGGCAGGCCAAGGGGGAATGGTTTGAAGCTGAGGGAGAGCAGGGTTAGAGTGGAGCTGAGGAAGAAGTTCTTCAGTGGTGAGACACTGGAAAAGGCTGCCCAGGGAGGTTGTGGATGCCTCCTTCCTGGAGGTGCTCAAGGGCAGGTTGGATGAGGACTTGAGCAGCCAGATCTAGCTGAGAGCTGTCCCTGCCCATGGCAGAGGGTTGGAGCAGATGATCTCTAAGGTCCCTTCCAGCCTGAGCCGTTCTACAATTCTATGATCCTTGAGGTCCCTTCCAGCCTGACACTCTCTGATTCTATGATGATTCTATGATTCATTTGAAGGGTGCAAATCAAGCGTGGAGCATTGCAGGGGAAGCAGACAGCTGCCTGCAGGTCCCCCAGCACCTGTGACAATCCCAGATCCTAAGTATCAGCCACTGGCCAGAGCCATCAGCTCGTCCCACCCCTCCCCAGCAAAGTGATGATGAAAGAGGTTCAGAGAAAGACACCCAATGCAGGGTGAGTTATCTGAAGGAAGCAGAAATCTCTGCAGCTCTGGAGATTGCACCTGTCACTAGGAATAGTTGGAGCTGAGACTTGCTTCCCATTTCTCCCTCTTTTTTCTTTTTTTTCTTTTTTTTTTTTTTTTTTTTTTTTTTTTTTTTTTTGGTGTCTAACAGCTGTTTCTATAGGTGGTGCTGGCAGTGAACATCTGAACATTAACTGCAGCTACTGATGTGCTCCTCCTGCTCAGCCCAGGCTCTGCAGAGCACAAACAAATGCCATCAGAACACTTATTTATTTATTCCCCCCCCCCCCAAAAAAAGGGTGAAAGATTCATTTCAAGGGCTCTCAGAACTTGAGAACATTTACACTGCTCAGAACAAATCTTGCCTGTGTTGACACACTGAGATGTTCACTTTATTGAGGATTATTCTCTTGTTAAAAAAAAAAAATCAGAATAGACACAGTCTTACCCAGGCAAAAGGAGAGAAGTGCTGGTGGTAACAGGAAAAGCATAAATGAGAGAGTGGGAAGAGGCTGGCCAGGGACAGAAAAAGGAAATGAAGATTAGAAAGAAAAAAAGAAAAGAAAGAGCCCTTGTCTAAATCTCAGGAAATGAATTGGCTTCTCAGCAATATTAGTACAAGGAAAGAACTGGGACAGATATGGATGACTAAGGAAATCACAAAACCTATCAAAGCAAATAAGAAGGATTCTGACATCTGAGGCATCAGGAAACACAAAGGATAACAAAAGGAGAGGGAATCAAGGCAGGAAGGGGACAGGGAGCACAGCCTGGAGTTCACGTGCAGGAAGAGATTTGCTATTATCTGCAAATAAAATATTAGAGCTGAGGCAGTGGCTGAGCACCAGGCTGGATCTTCCTCCCTCCTTCCCCAGGCTGCACATCCTCTATCACAGGGTGGAATGAAACCTACAAAACTGGGATCGTTGAAGTGATTCATCTGCTGCTGGAAGAAGGGCTGCTTGGAGAAGCAAAACAGCTGCCTGGACCTGGGCACTGTGCTTGGAAAACCAGAGGAGAAAAACCTTCTACTGCTCTCCCATCCTTCATTTGTAGATTCATGGAATGGTTAGGATTGGAAAGGACCCCAAAGAGCTAGTTCCAACTCCCCTGACATGGGCAGGGACACTTCACATCAGCCCAGGTTGCTCCAGGCTTCATCCAACCTGGCCTTGAAGACCTCCAGGGATGAAGCATCCACGACTTCTCTGGGCAATCTGTTCCAGTATCTCCTCACCTTTACTGTAAAGAACTTCCTAATATCCAGTCTGATCTATCTGCCAGCTTGTGGGCTGAAGATTTTGGGGGTTATGCTTTCAATCCTGGGTGCCCAGCACTGATGTTTCAATGCTGCCAGAGGTCTTTGCATGACTTGAAGCTTCCAGGAGCTGAGCAGTAAAAGCTGCTTGCAACCATCACAGCAAACCCAGTCAGTAAAAGCTGCTTGCAACCATCACAGCAAACCCAGTCAGTAAAAGCTGCTTGCAACCATCACAGCAAACCCAGTCAGTAAAAGCTGCTTGCAACCATCACAGCAAACCCAGTCAGTAAAAGCTGCTTGCAACCATCACAGCAAACCCAATTAACCTGCTCAAAAGGAATGCAACACCTGTTTGGAAACAAACACCAAGGCCTATCATTTCCATGGGTTATCAGAGGGGCAGAAGTTTGTGCTTTATCTGCAGTGAAGCAGTTTGTTCCAGACATCCCTGAGCTCCCCCAGCAGTGGCACCAGTCCCACAGGCTGAACAAAAAAGAGCTGGATAGGCCACCCCATAAACACATCTAATGCTTGGGTTAGGTGCTTCATAAATCATTCCCTTTATCCCTTGGGCATCCCACCAGCTTCCATTAGCACATTCTGATTCTAACAGGCACAATCTCAGAACAGCAAATCCTCCATTTTCCAGAGCTTTCAATCACAACTAAAGAGTAAAGAGGAAAAATCTGCATTTCAAATCCTTGTTTGTTGTTATGACAACATAGCACCAATTTGGTCCTTGCTGCAGCTCTTGCAGTCTCAGGCTTCAGAGCATTTCCAAAGCTTTGATGAAGAGAGCACATTTGTAAGGCACATATGCCACAAAAGCCTAAGAGGTTAGCTTCCTGTGATGGAAAATATCAGGAGAAGCTTCCTGGAATGGAATTCCAAGGTAAAATTATCTCAGAAGCTAAGCAGAAACTTTTCCACCTTGCAGACTTCCCCCATAATAGGTCAAACACCAAAAAAAAAAACAAAAAAAAAACTCAACCCAAAAGGTCTGTGGCAGGTGCAACAGGCAGTGGTGGTCTCTCCTGCCAGCAGAGGAAGGGTTTGGTCCATAGGATCCCTCAGGAGGTGTAGGAGTCTCATCTTGTGCACCAGAAAGAGGCTGGATATACATGACTGAAAAAATAAAGACAAGTAAACACCCAGCTGGGCCCCCTGGATGCAGTGAAGTGCCCCACAGGAGCATGATCAGCAGCTTCACAGCCTTGGGGACCAAAAGGAATCGTGATGGAATCATAGAATCTTAGAAGTGTTTCAGTTAGAGAAGACCTCTAAGGCCACTGAGTCCAACCATCAACCCAACACCACCACTACGGCCACTAAGCCACAATCAGCTGTGCCATGGCCACAGGTTTCTTGAACACCTCCAGGGATGGGGACTCCACCACTGCCCTGGGCAGCCTGTGCCAGTTCCTGACCACTCTTGCAGCAGAGAAATTGTTCCTAATACCCAACCTAAACCTCCTCTGCTGCAACTTGAGGCCGTTTCCTTTTGTCCCATCACTTAATACCAGGGAGAAGAGACCAATCCCCGGCTGGCTCCAAACTCCTTTCAGGGAGTTGTAGAGAGCCACAAGGTCTCCCCTCAGCCTCCTTTTCTCCAGGGACCCCCTGGTCCCTCAGCTGCTCCTGCCCAGCCCTATTCTCCAGACCCTTCCCCACCTTCATTGCCCTTCTCTTGACCTGCTCCAGCAAGGTGCCTGAGACAGAGCAGAGAGATTTCACCTGAAGATTTCTGAGAACCCAGCTCAACATATTCCCCAAAACCCCAACCCAACAACTATTTACATCATATCTAGAACTAAAGATTTCCTCTAGGCCAATAAACCACACCAGTGGCTCTCTGAAAGCTTCACCTCCCTCCCCCAGCCACGGTGACCATGATCCTGCACTGCCACACTGCCTCCATCCAACTCTTTCACCTGGATAAATGAGGGGGATTATGGTGGTGGTTTCAGCAGGCACATGTTGGCATGTTATTGATGGAAGGTTTCTTTATTGGATAGATTATCTGGAATGTTAAAGCTGCTCAGAAATCCCAGTTCCCCTCGTTAATCATGTGCACTGCAGCAAGAAGCCCAGCCTGGAAACACCCTGGGGACACAAGCAGAGCTAAGCAGCCATGGCTTTTATTTCATCAAAATAAAACAGCAGCAGTGGTCTGCTAGCCTGGCAGGGAGTCACAGCAGCATCAAGGGACCTCTTCTTGGGGGAAAAAACAAGCAGGGACTATCTGCTAACAGAGGCTGTTTCAAGCTACCAACTTTCTGAAGCTGGAAAAACAGTGACCTAGGAGGCTGCTTGCCAGCTCCTCCTGCACTGGTGTAGCTCTCAGAGGGGCTAATCCCATGGGGTTCATCCTTACAGGTGCCAATGTCCCTCTAATGTTTCTCAAACATAAAGATAAGGTAGAGTCATCTATATGTGGGAAAGGGAGTTTGAAAGACAACAAAGGTGAAATGGGAAAATGCAGCACTGTGCCCAGGTGGCCACAAGGCCACCAGCATCCTGGCCTGGGTCAGCAACAGTGTGACCAGGAGGACCAGGGAAGTGACTGTCCCCTTGTACCAGGCACTGTGAGGCCACACCTTGAGTGCTGGGTTCAGTTTGGCACTCCTCATTCCAAGAAGGAAGTTGAGAGGCTGGAGCAGGTCCAGAGCTAAGGGTCTGGAGAATAGGGCTGGTGAGGAGCAGCTGAGGGAACTGGGGGTGTTCAGCCTGGAGTAAAGGAGGCTGAGGGGAGACCTTCTGGCTCTCTATAACTCCCTGAAAGGAGGTTGGAGTGAGATGGGGTTTGGTCTCTTCTCCCTAGTAACAAGTGATAGGACAAGAGGAAATGGCCTCAGGTTGCAGCAAGGGAGGTTTAGGTTGGGTATCAGGAAGAAATTCTTCCCTGAACGTGTTGCCAGTCCCAGGGCAGTGGTGGAGTCCCCATCCCTGGAGGGGTTTCAAAGACAGTAGCTGTGGTGCTGAGACTTGGCAGTGTTGGGTTGATGGTCGCACTTGATGACCTTCAAGATCTTTTGCAACCTAAATGAGTCTATGATTCTGTGAAAGGCTTGCTGAGGACCAAAGTGGGGTGACAAAAAGCAGTCTTCAGGAGGAGAAGAAAGAGAAGGAGAAGAGATCTGCACGTCCTGGGCTAGTGAGGAAGCCATTCTCAAGGAAGAGTCCTGCAGTCAACCCTGGGGTCACGAGGGACCCAGCTGCAGGGGTGTTAAGCATCAGCATCTAACTGAAGTGAGAAGTGCAACAAGATCCACACTGGGGTTTAGTGCATGAAAGGAAGCAAAGGGTTTGAAGTGAACCATTGGTGTCTGTCTTCAGCTGAACACACAGCCACCCACCGATGGCAACTCAAAAAGAGATTGAGAGGCTCGTTGAAGGGTAGTGAAATCGTCCTGACTCCTTCTCTCTCCTCTCACTGACATCAATAGCTGCCTTTCATTCTGGGGAAGAGAATTTTAGCTTGTACTGAATCCAAACCCACCCCTGCACACAATCCCCACTGTTAGGATCTCTCCACACTTCCAGTTCTTCAGCTACAGATGTTCAGTGCAGCCCCAGCCCAGGCTGGGACTTCACTCAGCACATGGAGCGAACAAAAGTCCCCAAAGCACAGCGCGGGGGGCAGGCAGGGGAGAGCTCTTCCCTTGTTTTGTAGTTCATACTCCCCTGCACACCAGGACCCCGTGGCAGTCCCGTGGGGCAGGGTTTGTTGTGTTTGCAGAGCTGGAGAGCTCGTGACAGGGTGGTGAGGAGCACAGCACACAACCTGTTAACCACCAAAGTGCCAGGGCACAGCCCCCAGTACGTTTCGTAGCTGCAGCACACAGAGACGACTGAATGTGTGGCTGGAAACCTCACCAAGGGCTTGCTCAGGCACCAAATGTCACCAGCCTGCTGCACAGAATGCACAGGGTTGGAAGGGACCTCCGAAGCTCAGCTACTCCAAGCCCCATGGGCTTAGACATGGGCTTCACAACCAGGGCAGTGAAACGCTGGAACAGTTTGCCCAGGGATGTGGTTGAGGTCCCATCCCTGGAGACATTCAAGGTCCAACTTGATGGGAGCCTGAACAACCCAATCTAGTTGGAGATGTCCCTGCTGACTGCTGGGGAGCTGGACAAGATGACCCTCAAGGGTCCCTTGCAGCCTGATTCATTCTGTGATTCCATGATTCTATTTCCACTAAACCATGTCCTGCAGTGCCAGGTCCAGACATTTTTTTGAACACCTCCATGGATGGGGACTCCACCACCTCCCTGGGCAGCCTGTTCCAATGCCTGACCACTCTTGCAGCAAAGAAATTGTTCCTAATACCCAACCTCAACTTCCCCTGGTACAACTGGAGGCCATGGATGTGTATTTATGTATCACCAGAAGACCTATCTGGTGCACGTCATCACAAAGAGGTTTCAATCAGTCTAGCAACAGGATTATCTCCACAACAGCCACATGCTGAGTCTTCATTAGCATGGAGCATGAGCAAGATTTCATCACCTTCATAATTTGCCAAGCTTCCTTAATATTCATGATTGCCCATTAGTTCCACTGCCTCAAAGTGACCCCTTCTATTTTGGTGGTGTTGTTTTTTGTTTTTTTTTTTTTTTTTGTTATTAAGGGGAAAGAAAGAAAAAAGAAAGAAAACAAAATGAGATGCAACCCAGCAAACACAAACTGGGGAGGGCAGGGGAGAGGGGAGGAAAAATAATTGGAAACAGAGATTCAAGGGGGAAGAAAGATGCCTTGGAGGAAATGTGACTTCATTTAGATGGTGGACAATAAATAAGGGATGAGTTTGCAGCATGAGGTATGTGTGTACACTGCCAGGAGGTTTTCCTGCTGCATAATAGCAGGTTTGCAGTGCTAACCAGGGGAGGACATCACCTTGTTCTGAACTGACCCTAGAATAATCTCACCTTCACCTCGTGGTGGGGATCAGAAGTCCCAACAACCTGCTACTGGAAAACTCAATTACAGCAAAGGTTAAACAGCAGCCTGAATATGTGCAGGGTGGTGAGGTACAAGGATAGTACAAGGCTGAACGTGCTGAGAACATGCCAGTGCCAAAGACCTGGAGGGAGGGAATAGTTTTGAAGAAGAGGAGCAGAGCTAGAAACAAAGGGATGAAATAAGGTGCAATTAACTAAAGCAGAAAGAATGGAGGACTGGGTCTAGTTCTGGGCTCCCCAGTTCAGGAGAGACAGGGAACTACTGGAGAGAGTCCAGTGGAGGCTCCAAAGCTGCTGAGGGGCCTGGAGCAGCTCTGTGAGGAGCAAAGGCTGAGAGCCCTGGGGCTGAGAGCCTGGAGAAGAGCAGCCCCAGAGGGGAGCTGAGCAATGCTCAGCAAGAGCTAAAGGGTGGGGGGCAAGAGCCTGGGGCCAGGCTGTGCTCAGTGGTGCCCAGGGACAGGACAAAGGGCAATGGGCACAAACTGGAACCCAGGAGGTTCCACCTGAACAGGAGGAAAACATCTTTGTTGTGAGGCTGCCTAGAGAAGTTGTGGAGTCTCCTTGCCTGGAGAGATTCCAACCTCCCTTGGCTGTTGTGCTCCTGGGCAAGCTGCTGTGGGTGCCCTGCTTTAGCAGCAGAGTTGGATTGGATGATCTCCAGAGGTCCCTTCCAAGCCAGGCCATTCTATGATTCTATGGCAAGACCCTCATGTAAAACTCACTGCTGAATATTCTATTCAATCCTTAAACCATCTTCTGCTGGCCACCTTTACCTTTGGTGGTGGCAAATTGCAGCTTGAAAAGCAAACAGCCCTAAATTAACAACTTTGAGCGAACAAAAGCAAGATAATAGATTTTTTTTTTCCCAGTGGTTGTTTGTTTTCCCCCTGATGTACACATCTGCTCATTAGAGCTGTCTCCCAGACCACTACAGCTGCTCACACTTCCAACAACAAGAAACAACAGCAACGACCACTTCACACAATATTTACAAGAGGAGAATTAGCCACGGAATGCACACAACAACAAACTTTGGGTAGCAATGTTTTGGCAAGAAAATGAATTCGGTCC
Organism: Indicator indicator; assembly: GCF_027791375.1. Taxonomy (NCBI): domain Eukaryota; kingdom Metazoa; phylum Chordata; class Aves; order Piciformes; family Indicatoridae; genus Indicator; species Indicator indicator. The sequence continues at coordinate 6,260,571 of NC_072041.1, read as the reverse complement.
ACAGTGAAGGAGCCTCTTCAGCAAGCAGGGAAAGGCAGAAGTGCTCTGGTTGTGGTGATGTGAGGAAAGCCCAAGCAGCCTGAGCTGGGGAGAAATGCAATATATTCTGGAATGAATTTTGCCTGCTGCTCTGATTTCATTTGAATTGGGAATGGAGTTTGGGTTTGTTTGTTGGGGAGGTTTTTTGGTTTTGTTTTTTGGAGGTGTTGTTTGTTTTGGTTTTCATTTTTTTTTTTCTTTTTTTGTGGTGGTGGTGGGGGGGTTTTGCTTGGTTTGGGGTCTTTTGTTTTGTTTTGGGTTTTATTGGGGTTTGTTTGGTTTTGCTTGTTTGTTTGTTTTTTGGGGGGTTGGTTTCTTTGCTTGCTTGCTTGCTTGGTCTTTGGGGGGTTGGTTTGTTTGCTTGTTTGTTTTTTGGGGAGTTGTTTGCCTGCTTGCTTGCTTGCTTGGTTTTTGGGGGGTTGGTTTCTTTGCTTGCTTGGTTGGTCTTTGGGGGGTTGGTTTGTTTGCTTGTTTGTTTTTTGGGGAGTTGATTTTTTTGCTTGCTTGCTTGCTTGGTTTTTGGGGGGTTGTTTGCTTGCTTGCTTGCTTGATTTTTGGGGGTTGTTTGTTTGCTTGCTTGCTTGCTTGTTTTTTGGGGGGTTGTTTGCTTGCTTGTTTGGTTGGTTTTTGGGGGCTTGTGTGCTTGATTGCTTGCTTGGTTTTTGGGGGGTTGTTTGCTTGCTTGCTTGCTTGGTTTTTGGGGGGGTTGTTTGTTTGCTTGCTTGCTTGCTTGTTTTTTGGGGGGTTGTTTGCTTGCTTGGTTGGTTGGTTTTTGGTGGGTTGTGTGCTTGCTTGCTTGCTTGGTTTTTGGGGGGTTGTTTGCTTGCTTGCTTGGTTGGTTTTTGGGGGCTTGTGTGCTTGGTTGCTTGCTTGGTTTTTGGGGGGTTGTTTGCTTGCTTGCTTGCTTGGTTTTTGGGGGGTTGTTTGCTTGCTTGCTTGCTTGGTTGATTTTTGGGGGTGGTTGTTTATTTGCTTCCTTGCTTGTTTGGTTGGGTTTTGGGGGGTTGTTTGCCTGCTTGTTTGGTTGATTTTTGGGGGTGGTTGTTTATTTGCTTCCTTACTTGGTTGGTTGGGTTTTGGAGGTTGTTTGCTTGCTTGCTTGCTTGCTTGGTTTGGGGGGGGTTGGTTTGTTTGCTTGCTTGCTTGGTTTTTTGGGGGTTTGTTTGCTTGCTGCTTGCTTGGTTTTTGGGGGGGGTTGTTTGCTTGCTTGGTTGGTTGGTTTTTGGGGGTTGTTTGCTTGTTTGTTTGGTTTTGGAGGGAGTTGTTTGTTTGCTTGTTTGGTTTTTGGGGGTTGTTTGTTTGCTTGTTTGGTTTTGGGGGGGTTGTTTGCTTGCTTGTTTGGTTTTTGGGGGGTTTGTTTGTTTGCTTGCTTGGTTTTGGGGGGATTTGTTTGCTTGTTTGTTTTTGGGGGGGTTGTTTGCTTGCCTGCTTGGTTTTGGGGGGATTTGATTGCTTGTTTGGTTTTTGGGGGGTTTGTTTGTTTGCTTGTTTGGTTTTGGGGGGGTTGTTTGTTTGCTTGCTTGCTTGGTTTGGGTTTTGGGCTAGTTTTGGGCTAGTTTGGGTTTTTTTTGTATGACTCACTTTAGGTTTAGAGTCAGGTGATTCAGAAGCTCTTTTTTCACGACCTGCCTGCTCTAAGCAAGCACTGAAACTCTTGCCTGATTTTATCAGACCTCCTTTTGCCCACGTCAACAGCTGCTGGCTGACTGGGTTGCACGTTCCTGGGGATGCTGAGATCAGCTTTGAAGTATTTCAAATCTTTCTCTTAAAGTATTCAAAGAGCTTCCAGGTGGTTTTGCAGTATTTAATCAGTCTGCAGCAGCTTTTCAAGCCATGGGTTTCCCCAGTCTTGATTTCACAGCACACAGACTTGACCAACAGACTTGGAACCCCACTGCCAGTCATGCCTCTTGCTGTCCATAGTTTCATGACTTTAATTTCTGTTTTGTTTGTTTTTTTTTTTTTCCTTCAACCAGAATATTCATTGAATTTCTCAGATGGCTTTGGAGAAAGATTTCCAAAGAGGAAAGAATTGCCAGAGAATCCCTGGGTCCTCTTCCCTGCCTGGAGCCTGTTTCCTTGCCTTGGAAGGAAACCTCCTGTGCTCTGTTCCTCCTCTGCTCGTCTCTCAGTTTTGCTAGTCATAGAACCATAGAATTGTTTGGGTTGAAAAAGATCTCTAAGATCATTCAGTCCAACCTTCAGCACCATCATGGCCATCAAACCACATCCCCAAGTGCCATGGCCACACATTTCTTGAACCTAGAATCATTAAGGTTGGAAAAGACCTCTAAAGATCATCCAGTCCAACCATCAACCCAACACCATCATGGCCATTAAACCATGACCCCAAGTGCCATGGCCATACATTTCTTGAACACCTTCAGGGATGGGAACTCCACCACCTCCCTGGGCTGGATTAAACAAAGAAAACCTTTTTGCTGTGAGGGTGACAGAGCCCTGGAGCAGGCTGCCCAGAGGGGTTGTGGAGCTTTGTTCTCTGGAGACATTCAAAACCCACCTGGATGCTCTCCTGTGTGACCTGCCCTGGGTGATCCTGCTCTAGCAGTGGGGTTGGACTGGATCATCTTTCAAGGCCCCTTCCAACCCCTAACATTCTGTGATTCTGTGATTCTATGATGGTGACCCCACCACCTCCCTGGGCAATGTGTTCCAGTGCCTGACCATGCCTCCAGCCTCCTCCTTTTTATGTCTTTGCCCACTTGAATGCTAAGCAGCTCTGGAAAAGTCACAGGCTCACAGGCTCACAGGATATTAGAGGTTGGAAGGGACCTCCCAAGATCATCAAGTCCAACCCCCCTGCCAGAGCAGGACCATAGAATCCAGCACAGGTCACACAGGAACACATCCAGATGGGGCTGGAAAGTCTCCAGAGAAGGAGACTCCACAACCTCTCTGGGGAGCCTGTTCCAGTGCTCCCTGACCCTACCAGTGAAGAAGTTCCTCCTCATGTTGAGGTGAAACCTCTTGTCAAGTCCTCTCCTGATAAAAAAAACATGTCATGTGAATGCACAGAGCCCTCCAAAGCCCAGTGCCAGTAGGATTCACACACTGGGATTTCCTACCTTTTGCCAGCCTCACAGCTGGAATGGACCCTGGCAAGACACATGGCACTTCAGGACATGGTTTAGTGGCCATGGTGGTGTTGGGTTGATGGTTGGCCTGGATGATCTTAGAGGTCTTTTCCAACCTCAATGATTCTAGGATTATAAGAGTCTTCTCCCTGTGACACTTGGACTTGATGACCTTAGAGGTCTTTTCCAACCCCAATAATTCTATGACCCTCAGAGTCTTCTCCCTGCACTCTTTTAAACACCCCAAACATTTTACCAGCACTTCATGAGAGGAATGAAAATATAATCTACAAAACATCCTGCCTGAAATAAAGAAGCCCCCAAATTGATAGTGCTGGGAGGGGGGGGGGGGGGGGGGGGGGGGGGGAAATAACCCCCTGAAACTCTGAATTTCCTTTTAAAATCACTCACCAGAAGGATTGCCACCAGATTTCAAATGCACAGAAGCAGAAGGATTAAGCCAAAGGGATGTGAGAATGAAAACATCCAGCAATGAAGGAGCTAAACAAGTAATTTATAACCTTTCACGGTTCAGGGACTAAGCATAACATTAAATGCTTGTAGGTAGGGAGACACATCTTATTAAGCAAATTATTCCCAGGACCTCTTCCTATCTCCCAAGCATCTTGGTTCTGACCCCTACTTATTTGCACTTCCCCACCCAAGCAGTGTTTTCCTCAGAGCAAATTGTCGAGGGAAGCTGGTCCTCACACAAACACATCTCACACACGCAGGCAGAGCGTGAGCCTGGCTGCACCAGAGGCATTAACAGAGATGGAAGCCTTCAGGAAAAAAGAAAATCAGGCTCCTTCTGTGCTGCCACCATTAGCAACTGCAGGAGCAGAAAGAAACAGCTATGGAGAGTTTGAGAGAGGTGGTGTGAAATTAAAGACTTTCCAGAGCTCTCCCCGTGGCCTGAGTGAGTCCTCCCAGCAGTGGGCAAGTGGTAGGTGTCAGAGAAGTGCATAGAATCATGATCCCATCTCCTGTCCAACAGGAGAAAAGGCAATGGCCTCAAGTTGCACCAGAGGAGGTTTAGATGATTTACAGAATCACAGAGTTGTAGAATTGTCTGGCTTGGAAAAGACCTCTGAGGTCATCCAGTCCAACCAGCAACGCAACACCACCATGGCCACTAAACCATGGCCCACACTGCCATGGCCACAGGTTTCTTGAACACCTCCAGGGATGGGGACTCCACCACCTCCCTGGGCAGCTTGTTCCAATCCCTGACCACTCTTGCAGGGAAGACATTTTTCCTAATCTCCAACCTAAATCTCCCCTGGTACAATTTGAGGCCATTTCCTCTTGTCTGAGGTGGGGCAGAAGATGGACTCATCCCCAGCTCAACGTGGATCCAGGGTGGTGCTTGAGGCTCCTTCCCTGAAGATAATCAAGGTGCGGTTTGACAAGGCCCTGGGCAGCCTGATCGAGTTGGGGATGTCCCTGCTGAGAGCAGAGAGGTCAGACTGGATGAGCTTTGGGGGTCCCTTCTGACCTGGACTATTCTATGATTCTATGAATCTATGACTCTATGACTCCATGATTCTATGACTCCATGACTCTGATTTTATGATTCTGTGATTCTATGATTCTATGACTCCGACTCTATGATTCTATGACTCCATGATTCTATGATTCTATGACTCTATGACTCTATGATTCTATGACTCTATGATTCTATGACTCTATGATTCTATGAGTCTATGATTCTATGATTCTATGATTCTATGATTCTATGACTCTATGATTCTATGATTCTATGATTCTATGAGTCTATGATTCTATGACTCTATGATTCTATGACTCTATGATTCTATGACTCTATGACTCTATGATTCTATGAGTCTATGATTCTATGAGTCTATGATTCTATGATTCTATGATTCTATGATTCTATGACTATGATTCTATGACTCTATGACTCTATGATTCTATGACTCTATGATTCTATGATTCTATGATTCTATGATTCTATGACTCTATGATTCTATGATTCTATGACTCTATGATTCTATGATTCTATGATTCTATGATTCTATGATTCTATGACTCTATGATTCTATGATTCTATGATTCTGTGACTCTATGATTCTATGATCTATGATTCTATGACTCTATGACTCTATGATTCTATGACTCTATGATTCTATGACTCTATGATTCTATGATTCTATGATTCTATGACTCTATGATTCTATGATTCTATGACTCTATGATTCTATGACTCTATGATTCTATGATTCTATGATTCTATGACTCTATGATTCTATGACTCTATGATTCTATGATTCTATGATTCTATGATTCTATGACTCTATGACTCTATGATTCTATGACTCTATGATTCTATGATTCTATGATTCTATGATTCTATGACTCTATGATTCTATGATTCTATGATTCTATGACTCTATGATTCTATGATTCTATGACTCTATGATTCTATGATTCTATGATTCTATGACTCTATGAGTCTATGATCTATGATTCTATGATTCTATGATTCTATGACTCTATGATTCTATGACTCTATGACTCTATGACTCTATGATTCTATGACTCTATGATTCTATGACTATGATTCTATGAGTCTATGATTCTATGACTCTATGACTCTATGATTCTATGACTCTATGATTCTATGACTCTATGATTCTATGACTCTATGATTCTATGATTCTATGATTCTATGACTCTATGACTCTATGATTCTATGACTCTATGACTCTATGACTCTATGATTCTATGACTCTATGATTCTATGACTCTATGATTCTATGATTCTATGATTCTATGACTCTATGATTCTATGATTCTATGATTCTATGACTCTATGATTCTATGATTCTATGACTCTATGACTCTATGATTGTATGACTCTATGATTCTATGACTCTATGATTCTATGATTCTATGATTCTATGACTCTATGATTCTATGATTCTATGATTCTATGACTCTATGATTCTATGACTCTATGACTATGATTCTATGACTCTATGACTCTATGACTCTATGATTCTATGATTCTATGATTCTATGACTCTATGACTATGATTCTATGACTCTATGACTCTATGACTCTATGATTCTATGACTCTATGATTCTATGACTCTATGATTCTATGATTCTATGATTCTATGACTCTATGATTCTATGACTCTATGATTCTATGATTCTATGACTCTATGATTCTATGATTCTATGATTCTATGATTCTATGATTCTATGACTCTATGACTCTATGATTCTATGACTCTATGATTCTATGATTCTATGACTCTATGATTCTATGATTCTATGATTCTATGACTCTATGACTATGATTCTATGACTCTATGACTCTATGATTCTATGATTCTATGATTCTATGATTCTATGATTCTATGACTCTATGATTCTATGATTCTATGATTCTATGATTCTATGATTCTATGACTCTATGATTCTATGACTCTATGACTATGATTCCATGATTCTATGATTCTATGACTCTATGATTCTATGATTCTATGACTCTATGATTCTATGATTCTATGACTATGATTCTATGACTCTATGATTCTATGATTCTATGACTATGATTCTATGACTCTATGATTCTATGATTCTATGATTCTATGATTCTATGACTCTATGATTCTATGATTCTATGATTCTATGATTCTATGATTCTATGACTCTATGATTCTATGACTCTATGACTATGATTCCATGATTCTATGATTCTATGACTCTATGATTCTATGATTCTATGACTCTATGATTCTATGATTCTATGACTATGATTCTATGACTCTATGATTCTATGATTCTATGATTCTATGACTCTATGATTCTATGACTCTATGACTCTATGACTCTATGACTCTATGACTATGATTCTATGATTCTATGACTCTGATTCTATGATTCTATGACTCTATGACTCTATGAATCTATGATTCTATGATTCTATGATTCTATGATTCTATGACTCTATGACTCTATGATTCTATGACCTGGATCCATCTCCAGCCCAGAAGGAGCTGGTGCCCATTTTGCTGCAGGATTCCTTTGCATCCAAGCCTCCTCCTGCAACATTTCTACAAACCTGACATCTCACATAAACCTTCCCTCACTGCATCTGAGACATTTTCTAGACAAGCTGTGATCTCCAGGGCCTGCCTGACTTCACTGTGATCAGCTAGCACAGAGTCCTGTGGCCAACCTCTTCCCTTGTACAACACATCCATTTATCTTCTCCAAGGCTTCCAGATCCACAAGTGAATCACTTGGCTGGTACCTGTGAGAGGCACTCAGCACACACACTTCTCATTTGCCTCCCAAATTGTTTAGGGTGTTTCCAAGCTGTTGCCTTTCTGCTGCACTGCATTCCCTTACTCGAGTGTGTGAATTAAACAGAATCTACCTGATAATTAAAGATGAGGGGATAAAATCCCATCCATGCTGAGCCACACACACACACACACACACAAAATACTGAGGTGGAGAAATTTGTCATCAAATACATGATAAGACCCCACCTCACAATTACATGAACCTCCTTTCTACCCCAGCTCCTGGTTGCTGACCTCTGCTTTGATTAAGCCATGGCACAGCACCCTCGTGCCTGGGTAAGGAGGTGCCAGGGTCCCTCATTCTTCCATTGCAGCAAACTCCCCTTGTGGAGCTGCAGGTAACACAGAGACAGGGCTCAGCCACTGGAAGCCTGGCAGCACTCCAGTTCATGCACCCAGTTTGTGGGGCTGGGTCTTGCCCAGCTATAGCTGCTTTAGTGGGAAAAGAAATCTTCCCCCTTATTGCATAGAATGGCTTGAGTTGGATGGGACCTCAAAGACCATCCAGTTCCAACCCCCCTGCCATGGGCAAGGACACCTCCAATCAGATCAGGTTGTTCAAAGCCTCATCCAGCCTGGTCTTAAACACTCCCAATATCAGCCCCTTCCTCTGTAATGTTCTGCTGAGGAGCAACTGCAAAATGGGGACCTGTGCAACCACAACCTGTGCAACAAGGAGGTTTTTATTGTCCCCACTCTGCCCCTTCCAGGCTTGTAAGGGACATTTTCCCCCATGCCATCTGGGTGTCCCCTTGTCAGACAGCACAGCCACAGTCAGGCAGGCAGCATTGATTCCCAGGAGTGCTGTGATGCAAGATGTTCTGTTTGCTGTTATCTGCAGGAAAGCAGAGGAATACAATGGAGGAGAAAGGGCAATTCCACAGGGCATCCGTGGCTGGAAGAAGATACCCTAAAGGCTGGAAGAAGATACCCCAAAGCAGGCTGGAATTAGAGAGTGATTTAGTAACACAAGAATGATGAGGCTGAGGAGGGGAAACTAAAAACCCCAACAAGACAAGCTGCTCTTTTGTCCTCATATTACTTTCCTTGGCTAACAGGCCTGAGAGAACAATGAGTGCTCCTCCCTGGGTGTGTGAAACTGAGGACCTGCAGAGAGAGGGAAGAAGAAGTATTCCCAACCAGTGTTCCTCCAAGGAATGTCCCTGCCTGCAGTCCCACTCTCTCACTGGCATTCTAGGAACCCATGAAATGGCCTCAAGTTGCACCAGGGAAGGCTTAGGTTGCATATTAGGGAAAATATCTTCCCCTGGAACTGGCACAGGCTGCCCAGGGAGGTGGTGGAGTCCCCATCCCTGGAAGGGTTCAAGGAACCTGTGGCCATGGCACTTGGGGGCATGGTTTGGTGGCCATGGTGGTGTTGGGTTGCTGGTTGGACTGGATGATCTTAGAGGTCTTTTCCAGCCAGAACAATTCTATGATTCACCAAAGGAGCAATGCACACAACCACACCATGTGTGCAAGAAGCATCACCCAGCAGGGCTGCACCAGGAGAGCTCTGCTCCCTTTTGCAACCAGAAGCACTCTCCTGCTTTCTCCTTGCTTGGGTGCCAAAAATTTACCTTTTAACAACTGAATGCTTTCATCAGGTGCCTGTGATAAACCCAGGCAGAGCCTTTCCAGGTGACACAGCAAAGGCAGAAAGCCCTCCACTCCCTCCTGCAGCATTACCAAACCCAGACCTCCCCAAAAGCTGCCAAAGTTTTGGCCAGGGGAACCCTTGCATTTAAAAATGGCCACGTTCTGATTTCTTCTGGTTTGCCTTCCCTTTTTCTTGCAGCTTCAGTGTTTTCCTGACTGTTACTCAACGTTCCAGGGGATGTGGGCTTTTATTTTTAACTGAATGATTCAGTTCCAGCGTGATCAATTGACAGCCAAAGCTGGGAGGTTAAGAAAGAAGCACACCAAATACCAGGAGACTCTCTGATAAAAATCACAGACTGGCTGAAATCAGACACTTCCCAGAGTTTGCCCTAGATACCACATGCAAAATCAAAGCTAACCAGGGCTCTGAAACTTGAAGTGCAAGCAGCTCCAAGCTGATCTCATCTGAAGCAGTGGGTGCTCAAAAAAAAAAAAAAAAATCCTGAATTCCTTCAGGGAAAAAAAAAAAAAAAAAACAACAAACCAAAACCCAAACAACTGAAGGCCTGAGGGTCTCCCCTCAAACACAAACCCCATGCAATGAATCCCCCAGCTCCCACAGCATATGCCTGGCCACATGGAGAAAAGCAGCAAAGCAGGAAACCATCTGAAACTGGGTTGATGAGGAAAAGCAGCCAAGGATGGCAGGAAAGGAACCATGCTCTGGTCCCACCACACCAGGCTGGGGGGGGGGGGGGGTGTTGGAAATAGATGATCCTTGAGGTCCCTTCCAACCCTGTGATTCTGGGAACAGCATGGCCAGCAGGACCAGGAAAGTGAATGTCCACACTGGTGAGGCCACACCTCAAACACCAGATTGAACTTTGGGTCCCCTGTTCCAAGAAGGACATTGAGGAGCTGGAGCAGATCCAGAGAAGACCAAAGGTGGTGAAGGCTCTGCAGAACAGGGCTGGTGAGGAGCAGCTGAGGGACCTGGGGTTGTTGAGCCTGGAGAAAAGAAGGGTGAGGGGAGACCTTCTGGCTCTCTACAACTACTTGAAAGGAGGTTGGAGTGAGTTGGCTGCTGTCTCTTCTCCCAAGTAACTAGTGAGAGGACAAGAGGAAATGGCCTGAAATTGTGCCAGGGGAGGTTTAGGTTGGAGATTAGGAACAATTTCTTTCCTGCCAGAGTGCTCAGGTGTTGGAACAGGCTGCCCAGGGAGGTGGTGCGGTCTCCATCCCTGGAGGTGTTCAAGAAATGCAGACAGGGCACTATGGGACGTGGTGCAGTGGCCGTGGTGGTGCTGGGCTGGGGCTTGGGCTTGATGATCCGAGAGGTCTTTTCCACCTTATTGATTCTGTGATTCAAAGAACAGTTTCTGGGCATGCTGTGATCTCATGAGTCCTGGTACCTGAAGACCCCAACCCCAAAGGCTGTTTGCCATGGTGGAAGCTGCTCTGAGCACCCAACAAGAATTTGCACAAACAATCCCCTTTCTTTGCCTTATTTTTCTTTGTCTTCTCTCCCCAGGAGAAGGCCATGGTGTCAGAGGAATATCTCAGTCACCCAGCTGAACAGGAGCACCCAAAAGCCTCACACAGTGCTGGCTTTGCAGTTAGCTGCTCGTTTCCCAGCGAGGAAAGAGTGACTTGAGGGTTGTTTAATCCTTCTTGCCAGACTCAATGGGATGGTCTGCAGATCAGAGGAACCCAGCCTGAGGCACCTGCCACTAAGATAACAGGGATCTACCAATTACACTTAATAATACTCATATTTATGAAAGGAAACCAGCCATTGTGGGCATTAGCTGTCTTTGAGGCTGTTTAAAGAGACAAAGGACATAAAATAAACCCAGCAGCTGTTCCTATTAGCCAGAAAATAACCAGCAAGATGTCATAATCAAATGCAAAACTCTGAGGGACCAGAGCCTTCTCCTGCAGATGGACTTAGTACTGAGGAAGTTCTCTGTCTTGCTTCATCTTCCTTCATCAGCTCCACTTGCCCTGCTCTCAGCCACCCTCCCATCACCCAGCTGAAAGCAAAGACCTTCAAGTTCCCAAACACTATTTTAGAATCATAGAACTACAGAACTGTTGAGGTTGGGACAGACCTTTGAGATCATCAAGTCCAACTGCTTGCCTGGAGCTCACAGTCCCACCGCTGTTATGCAGCTACCACTAAACCACATCCCTTGGCACCACAGCTGTGTGTCTTTGAAACCCCTCCAGGGATGGGGACTCCACCACTGCTCTGGGCAGCTTGTTCCAGTGCCTGAGAACCCTTTCTGTGAAGACATTTTTCCTGATACCCAGCCTGAACCTGCCTTGACACAACTTGAGGATGTTTCCTCTTCTCCTGTCACTTGTTGCATGTGAGAATAAACCAACCCAAATCTCACTCCAGCCTCCTTTGAGGTCTGGGCAATGAGGTCTACCCCTCAGGCTCCTCTTCTGAACACTAAGCAACCCCAGCTCCCTCAGCTGTTGCTCATAAGGTTTGTGTTCAAGGCTCTTCACCAGCCTGGTTGCTCTTCCTTATTTCATCTCTCCAAGCAGGAGGGATGAACCCATGCCTAGCTAAGATGAGGATGAAAACCATAGAATCAGGCAGGGTTGGAAGGAACCACAAGGCTCAGCCAGTTCCAACCCCCCTGCCATGGGCAGGGACACCTCACACTGGATCAGGCTGGCCAGAGCCTCATCCAGCCTGGCTGCAAACACCTCCAGGGATGGAGCCTCAACCACCTCCCTGCACAACCCATTCCAGGCTCTCACCACTCTCATGGGGAAGAACTTCTTCCTCACATCCAGCCTGAATCTCCCCACTTCCAGCTTTATTCCATTCCCCCTAGTCCTATCACTCCCTGACACCCTAAAAAGTCCCTCCCCAGCTTTCTTGGAGCCCCCTTCAGATCCTGGAAGGCCACAAGAAGGTCTCCTGGGAGCCTTCTCTTCTCCAGCCTGAACAGCCCCAACTCTTTCAGTCTGTCTTCATAGGAGAGCTGCTCCAGCCCTCTGCTCATCCTCTGATCAACCTCACAGCTCCTGCTGTCAGGTTGCACAAGTTGGGCACAGCAACTCTCTGACCCTGACCAGAAGTTTGGCAGAGAACAAGGTTCCTGGTGCTGGGATGACCCAAACAAGTTCTGGTGCTGTTTGCCCATTCTAGAGGGACTGCACTGCTCAAGTGCTGCCTTCACATTGCAGCCTTCATTATGCTTACCTATGAAAAATTAGGAGAAGTGCTACTTCAGAATGAAGTTGCAAGCTCCCTTGACAAATTAAATGAGGCAGCTACTCTCCAAACACTGAATTCCACCACCAGCCTTAATTAGATCTTGCAGCCTGGCTGTGAAAATGAGGGCCTTTAATTTGTGAGTTATGGTAACTTGCTGGTGTTTATTAACCTAGCAGGTCCAAATTCTAGGTTTCACAGCACTGCACATCATCATTCAGTTCCAACTGCAGAGCTTTACCACAGCACTGCCTTCCAAAACTCCCAGGGAGAAACCAGAAGCAGCTAATGTGGTTGGACTGTTGGGAAAAAAAAAAAAAAAAGTGTGGTGTCAGAGGAGCTCAGGATCATCCAGCACATAACCCAGGGTGTGCAAATGCTTTGCGACCCCCCACTGATGCCCTTGTGCCCTGAAAGCTGTGCCCAAGCCATGGGCTGGGCTCTTCTGGGATGGACACTAACTCAGAGAATCACAGAATTGGCAGGGACCTCCAGGATCATCTAGTTCCAACGCCCCTGCCAAGTGAAGATCTCATGGGGTCTGCCCAGTTTGCTGTGTGAAGGAGAACAAAAGTCCCACAGTAGAGGGACAGCACATGATGGCTCAGCAACAGGACAAGCAGGACTCACTTGCTGCTGCTAAGCTACCCTGGAGCAGGCTGCCCAGAGAGGCTGTGGAGTCTCCTTCCCTGCAGAGATTCCAAACCTGCCTGGACATGGTCCTGTGCAACCTGCTCTGGATGCCCCTGGACATGATGATCTCCAGAGGCCCCTTCCAACCCCTACCATTCTGTGATTTCAGTGAAATGCCATCTGAAATCCTGTTGTGATCCTCTTTCTCCTGCTCTTTCCCCTGAGCTATGGTGATGGGGGGACATTTCCATCCTAATTCTCATGTCCCAGCAGTGCCTCACCTGCATGGGCATCCCCAGCACTGCACAGGGGAGCCATGACCTCCCCTCCTTCTCTTGTTTCAGGGGCTTAGCTGAGTTCCTGTGAAGAGCTCTGCCTATTTATGAAGCAGCAGGCTGCCTTCGTGGCCATTAAGTGAACAGAACAGTTCACACCTGACAAGCAGCCACCTTTAAGCACATCTTAACACCCCCTCCCCCATTTCCTGTCTGTGTGCTTCTCCCTCTGAACTTGATAATTATCCAAGAGCTTCCCCTACACCACACATGAAGGAATAGTGCAGTCATTACCTTAAATGCTCAGTCTCAAGGGAATTCAGGCTCATACCAATGCATCATCCTTCCCCTCATCACTGGCTGCTCCTATGTGGTGCTTAAATTGCTGTAACAAACCTGCTATGGTGCTACACGCTGGTGTTTGATTAACCCAGGAGCTCGTGGCTCTGGGAAATAACTCTTCCCTAACTTCAACTAGACCATTAAGCCAGTCTGTTTATGTTCTTGCCTGAAAAAGGATCCCAGACAGCCTTATTCCTGATGCTGCAGTTTGGGTTGGAGAAGTGCTGAAGGCACCAACAAGCAGCAGTAAGCAGTAAGCACTGTTAATCAATAAGCATCAGTAAGCACTGCTAATCAATAAGCAGCAATAAGCAGTAAGCACTGCTAATCAATAAGCATCAGTAAGCAGTAAGCACTGCTAATCAATAAGCAGTAATAAGCAGTAAGCACTGATAATCAATAAGCATCAGTAAGCAGTAAGCACTGCTAATCAATAAGCAGTAATAAGCAGTAAGCACTGATAATCAATAAGCATCAGTAAGCAGTAAGCACTGCTAATCAATAAGCAGCAATAAGCAGTAAGCACTGATAATCAATAAGCATCAGTAAGCAGTAAGCACTGATAATCAATAAGCATCAGTAAGCAGTAGGAATCAAGAATAAAGAAGCACAAATCATTGGTAGGTATCAATAACCAACAAGCATCAGTAATCAGTGGGAATCAATTATAAACAAGCATCAATAATCAGTGGGAATCAATAACCAACAAGCATCAACATTCAAGGTCCCATTGCAGGTTGCATGGCATCTGGCTGATACCCCTCAGGCTGTGCTGGCATTCAGCCAGACCTGGCCAGGCTGGAGAGTTGGGCAGAGGAACCTCATGAGGTTCAACAAGAGCAAGGGTAGGGTCCTGCCCCTGGGGAGGAAGAACCTCCTGCAGCAGTACAGGGGAGGGAGGAGCTGCTGGGAAGCAGCTCTGTGGAGAAGGAGCTGAGAGTGCTGGGGGACAACAAGTTGCCCATGAGCCAGCAATGTGCCCTGGTAGCCAAGAAGGCCAATGGTGTCCTGGGGTACATGAAGAAGAGTGTGGTCAGCAGGTTGAGGGAGGCTTTCCTACCCCTCCACTCTGTCCTAGAAAGGTCACATCTGGAAGACTGGGTCCAGTTCTGGAGAGAGTCCAGTGGAAGCTATAAAGTTGCTGAGGGACCCAAAGCATCTCTGAGAGGAGCAAAGATTGAGAGCCCTGAGGCTGTTGAGCCTGGAGAAGAGCAGCCCCAGAGGGGATCTGAGCAATGCTCAGCAAGAGCTAAAGGATGAGGGGCAGGAGGCTGGGGCCAGACTCCTGTCAGGTGTGTCCAGTGCCAGGACAAGGGGCAGTGGGCACAAACTGGAACCCAAGAGGTTCCATCTGGATATGGGGAGAAACTTTTTTGGTGTGAGGGTGCTGGAGGCCTGGAGCAGGCTGCCCAGAGAGGTTGTGGAGTCTCCTTCCCTGGAGAGCTTCCAACCCCTCCTGGACACAACCTGCTCTCAGAGGTGTACCTGTTCTAGCACTGGGCTTGTACTAGATGATCTCCAGAGCTTCCTCCTGACCCCCACCCTTCTATGACTGTAAAGCAGCAGCAGTGCAGATCTTGGTAGTGGACTACAGACACAAGAAGCAAAGCTTTAATGTCTGTCATCAGAAACCTTGGGGTGAGTGGAAAGAAGGAGAAAAAGCTTTTGGGTTCACACCACCTTCATCAAGCCTGAGAGAGATGAGCAGTAAGAAAGGCTTTGCTGAGTTAGGGTCCTACATCAGTTCAAGACCACTGCTCTTCAGTTTCTCCTTCCATTTTTTTTTCTCCCTTCTCCAGCCACTGAATGCACTCCAGAAGGGTCCAGCTGGATGCAATATACAGATATCTAGAGGAGTCTTTCCACTTTAAGCCTCAAAGAGACAATTTCCTCTGAATATAGCCAGCTGATTCCTACCATGAGACATCATTGCACGTGGTGAATGGAGAGCTTTGGAGGGCATGAATCAAATGTGCTGCAGCAGAAAATCATCAGTACAGCTTGTAACACTTGATCACTGCCTATTGAAGGATGATTTTTAATTTGGGGGTAGTCATTCTAAACCTTCCTCCTACAGACTTCCATCCTGCCTTGTTGGTTTGGGGTTTTTTTCCCCCCCTGATGATTTCAGACTCCATGCCTGAAATGCACCATCCTCACAAAATGGAAGTATCTGTAGGGTCAGGAACATCTGGGAGGTACACAGACACCTGCATGGAGAGCTCAAAGTGCACCTCAAACTTGTGCCCCAGCCTCCACAGCTTCTTGTTGCTTGTGATCCTCTTTAAGATGTTCAGATCACAGAGTCATAGAGTTGTTCAGGTTGGAAAAGACCTTTAAGATCATCAAGTCCAAATGTTACCCCAGCACTGCCAGGTCACCACTAAACCATGGCCCTCAGCACCACATCTCCACAGCTTTGAACTCTCCAGGGATGAAGACACCACCACCACCCTGGGCAGGCTGGGCCAGGACTTTACAATCCTTTTTGGGAAGAAATTGTTCCTCATATCCAAACTTAAACCTCTCCTGGTGCAACTTGTGACCGTTTCCTCTCATCCTATCACTTGTTGCTTGGGAGAAGAGACCAACCCCCACCTGTCTCCAACCTTTCTTCAGGGACTTGTAGAGACCCAGAAGGTCTCCCCTCAGCCTCCTTTTCTCCAGTCTCAACAACCCCAGTTTGCTCAGCTGCTCCTCACCAGCTTCATTGCCCTTCTAGGGACATGCTCCAGCTCAACAATGTCCTCCTTGTAGAGAGGGACCCAAAACTGAACCCAAGACTCAAGGTGTGGCCTCACCAGTGCTGAGTGTAGGGGGACAATCCCTGCCCTGGTCCTGCTGGCCACGCTGCTGCTGATCCAGGCCAGGATGCTGGTGGCCTTCTTGGCCACCTGGGCACACAATAGCTTATCTTTACCTGGCTGTTGCACACCCCCTCCAGGTCTTTTTCCACTGGACAGTTTCCAGCCACTGGAGCATTGCAGGAGGTTATTGTGATCCAAGTATAGGACCTGGCACTTGGCATTGTGGAACCTCAAAGCTGTTGAGCTTTAACAATGCCCTTCATAAAATCATAGAATAATTAGGTTGGTAAAGACCTCTAAGATCATCAAGTCAGCCATTAAGCTCACACAGCCAAGTCAACCACTCTTAAGTTTTCTTATAAGAAAGAACATTAAAAAATGGAAGCAGAGCTCAGGTTTCCCAATTCTACTCCATTCTTGCTGCTTACATTCCAATGGGATTTTTTTGTAAAGTGTTGATTAAACTAAGAGATATTCCTGGGCCACTAGGAAAGATTCCTGGGCCACATCTACAGCTGCCCTCACCATTTCAGCTATTGATCCCTCCTCAATCAACACATCAAGCAAAGCAAACACTGATTCTCCTGCAAGTTGAGCCTGGGAGTACACATCCAGAAAGCAAGCTGGATGTGTATTCCCCATTGGAAAACCTGTCTTGCCTGGATCCTAAATCCAGAGTGAGTTGTGCAGCTCTCACCCTCCCCCCAGTGAGAGCACAGTGCCATCAGAGCTAATGAAGGAAAGTGAATACATTTTTTCAGCCCTCAGTGAAAACTTCCTTTGCCCAATTATCTTGTCTAATTGCATTACACATTGACAGCTGAACACATGACCCCCTGACATTTCAGCTTGCCACCTCTAAATCCTTAGAAGAGATCCCATTCTTGTTTGCTTCATTTGATTGAGATTTGCATTAAGTTGCTCAACTCAACAATGCCTTTAAAAATTAACTGTTGGTGTGCTCAAGCAAATCCCTTTGTCAAGTGGGAGAAAATCAGGGGAGTTTCACCACCTAACTCCTCTGGAGGAGACAAAGGTAGGAGTTGTAGAATCATAGGATCATAGAATTGTTTGGGGTGGAAAAGGCCTCTAAGATCATCATCCAGTCCAACCATCAATCCAGCACCACCATGGCCACTAAACCATGTCCCACAGTGCCATGGCCACACATTTCTTGAACAGCTCCAGGGATGTGGAGGCTGGGAACATTCAGTGCTGGCTCGTGCCCAGCTCTGTACCCCTAAGTGCTTCTCTAATTTAGGCTGGGTCATACCCCCTTATTGAATCCCAGCAGCCTTCAGGGGCTGCTGGCTACAGGTTTGGGAGCAGGGCAAACATTTCAATGCACTGCCAATAGCAACAGGCCAAGAACCTTCTCTGTAAACCAGAGGAACCAGAACCCTCCAACACCCAGCAGGAGGGAAGGCATCTTGTGAGCACAAGGCAGGAAGCATAGCCAAGCGTGTCCACTTACTCAGTAACAAGCTGCTCACTGCTCTTAGCCATCCAGGAGAAAAAGGAAGACTGAAATTCAAGCATGTCTTCTTAGCTCATTACCTGAATGAACCTTTATTTTCCTAATTAAGAAGTCCTGTGTTGGAGCTAGAAGCTGAACTCTCTGCTCAGTGCAGCACACCTCGTCCCGACCACAGCGTAATGAACGACGGCGAGCAGAGGTGGGGAGGAGGAGCACATCCAGTCAGCCCTTGGATTTGGGACTGTGCCCTGGACCAACAAAGCCATCACCCACACTGCCAGGCTTAGCTTTGCAGGGCCATGAAGCTGCTGGGAGGAATGGAACATCTCTGTGAAGAAGAGAGGCTGAGAGCCTCGGGGCTGTTGAGCCTGGAGAAGAGCAGCCCCAGAGGGGATCTGCTCAGTGCTCAGCAAGAGATAAAGGATGGAGGGCAAGAGGCTGGGGCCTGACTCTTTTCAGTGGTGCCCAGTGGACAGGGCAAGGGGCAATGGACACAAGTTAGAATCCAGAAAGTTTCACTTCAACTTAAAGAGAAACTTCTTTAGTGTGAGGGTGCTTGAGCACTGGAGCAGGCAGCCCAGAGAGGTTGTGGAGTCTCCAGAGCTTCTCTGAAGACTTTCAAAACCTGCCTGGGAACATTTCTGTGTAACCTGCCCTAGATAATCCTGCTTTGGCTGGGGGATTGGACTAGATGCTCTCCAGAGATCCCTTCCAACCCCTGCCATGCTGGGATTCTGTGGCTGGACACCACAGTTTGCCTTGCAAAAGCCTTCATCTTCCTCTCATTTCTGTCTCTCCTCATATTGGTGTCTCACCAATGCCTTCCACAAAACTCTGAGAATACTAAGACCAGTTCCAAAAACTTCAGACTCAATTATTTCTTTATCCACATCCCCAGAGCTGCAGAAGAGGCAATGGTTTTCACAGGTTCTCAGTGACAAGCAATTAAGGTAGTTCAGGGGAACTGGAGATTCCAAGACGTTCCCAAACTGTACCTCCAGCCTGAAGCCTTTGGGACTTGCAAAGGGCAACCCCTAGAAGGAAACATCTCCACTGCTGGCAGCAGCATCTAGGAGCTGTGAAGACAGAGAGATCTGCAGGGAAGACTTCATTTTCACTTGGCTAAAGGAGATTAATCTTGCTGCTTGCTGCAGTTTATCCTGTCACATCAGGCTGCCTGCAGAGCTTATCAGGCAGAGCAATCCCCCTGCTAGATGGAAAGGAGACTTTGAAAAGGTACCAAGAACTGCTCAGTACAACTTCACCCACCTGCCTGTCCTCCACCTTGAGAGTGGGTTTTGTTTGGATTGAAAACTAGGGACATGGTGTCATTGTCAATATTTCCTCCTCTCACTCCAAGAAGGACACTGAAGTGCTGGAGGTGATTCAGAGAAGGGCAGTGAGGCTGATGAAGGGTCTGGAGAGCAGATCTGGTGAGGAGCAGCTGAGGGAACTGGGGGTGTTGAGCCTGGAGAAAAGGAGGCTGAGGGGAGACCTTGTGACTCTCAACAGCTCCCTGAAAGGAGGTTGGAGTGAGATGGGGTTTGGTCTCTTCTCCCAAGGAACAAGTGATAGGGCAACAAGAAGTGGCTCAAGTTGTGGCAGGGGAGGTTTAGGTTGGAGATTAGGAACAATATCTTCACTGCAAGAGTGCTCAGGCATTGGAACAGGCTGCCCAGGGAGGTGGTGGAGTCCCTATCCCTGGAGGTGCTCAAGGAACGTGTGAGTATGGCACTCTGGGACATGGTTTAATAGTCAGGGTGGTGGTGGGCTGATGGTTGGACCTGCTGATCTTAGAGGGCTTTTTCCAACCTTAATGATTCTATGAAAATATGAGGGGGTTTGGGGTTTGGTTGGGTTTTTTGGGTTTGGTTGTTTATTTGGTTGTTGTTGTGGTTGGTTGGTTGGGTTTTTTCGGTCAGCAGGTCCGTGGATCATTCAGAGAAGTAATAAAGTGACCTCCAAGGTTTTTCCCAGGTAAACCAATCTACCCCATTGTGGATACATCCCCCGAGTGCCAGGACAGCCTTCCTGCAGAGATCCAAGTAGTCTCCAATCTAAATGGGAAGCTGAATCACAAAACCCACTGCGTGACGCTTGTTTCAGTTCCCTCTGACTTCCCACCTCATGGGGCTTCCTTGCTCCAGCGACTTTTAAACCACCCCCAATTACAACCAGGCTTTGCAGATCCATCTCACAGCCAAACATTTGGAGTTTGCAAGCAGGAGGAGACTCAGGCTGAGGCTGCTTTTAAACTAATGGGATTTGTAGCTCTCCTAGGCTAGGGAAGAGCCAACTGCTGCGATGAAGAGACAGAAGAAGCCACATTAGCCAATGCACTGCAGGGTTTTCCACATTACAGCCTCAGAATCCAAAATAAGGCACTAGCAAATGCTGGTTTGCAGCAGATTGGGGAGCACAGCGTTTGCCTGGCACGGCGCCGGCTCAAAGCCCAACTCTCCGGCGTGAATTATTCAGACGCCAACGAGAGACGTTTCGTCAGTTACAGCAAAGGCAACAAATGAATGAATAAATAAATAAGAATAAATAAAAATGAAGCAAAAGTAATCAGATCAGTGTCATTGCAGCGTGAAGAAGTGGAACAGATTTTGTGCAAACGATTAAATTCATTTGTGCAGGCAACCTGCACGCCCCTGGCCTCCAGATTTGCTTTCTCAGACGTGAGGAAGATGTGGAGCTGGCACTCGCTGCCATGGCAGACTTGGTGACAGCCCTGAAGTGGGGTTGGGTGGGTGGGGTTTGTGTTTTGTTTGTTTGTTTTTAGAATCAGAATCATAGAATCAGGCAGGGTTGGAAGGGACCACAAGGCTCAGCCAGTTCCAACCCCCCTGCCATGGCCAGGGACACCTCACACTAGAGCAGGCTGGCCAGAGCCCCATCCAGCCTGGCCTTAAACACCTCCAGGGATGGAGCCTCAACCACCTCCCTGCACAACCCATTCCAGGCTCTCACCACTCTCATAGTGAAGAACTTCTTCTTCACATCCAGCCTGAATCTCCCCACTTCCAGCTTTATTCCATTCCCCCCAGTCCTGTCACTACCTGAGATCCTAAAAAGTCCCTCCCCAGCTTTCTTGGAGCCCCCTTCAGATCCTGGAAGGCCACAAGAAGGTCTCCTGGGAGCCTTCTCTTCTCCAGACTGAACAGCCCCAACTCTTTCAGTCTGTCTTCATAGGAGAGCAGCTCCAGCCCTCTGCTCATCCTCATGGCCCTCCTCTGGACACCTTCGAGCATGTCCAGATCCCTCTTGTAACAGAGGCTCCAGAACTGGATGCAGTACTCCAGGTGGGGTCTCACCAGAGCTGAGTAGAGAGGGAGAATCACCTCCCTTGACCTGCTGGCCACACTTCTCTTGATGCAGCCCAGGATCTGGTTGGCTTTCTGGACTGCAAGTGCACACTGACAGCTCATGTTGAGCTTCTCATCCACCAGCACCCCCAAGTCCCTCTCCTCAGGGCTGCTTTCTAGCCAGTCACTGCCCAGCCTGTTTTTTCCTTCTCTATTTCCTTATCTGTTTGGTGGGTCTTATACCACAGGGATAAAGTAGCCAGGCACATACATGCACCTCTGCTATGAGGACAGGCTGTGAGAATCACAGAATCACAGAATCAATACGGTTGGAAAAGACCTCAAGGATCACCAAGTCCAACCTGTCACCCAAGACCTCATGACTACTAAGCCATGGCACCAAGTGCCACGTCCAATCCCCTCTTGAACACCTTCTGACATCACATCTTACTTTTCTTTCAGAGTTGGGGTTGTTCAGTTTGGAGAGGAGAAGGCTCCCAGGAGACCTTCTTGTGGCCTTCCAGGATCTGAAGGGGGCTCCAAGAAAGCTGGGGAGAGACTTTTTAGGGTGACAGGTAGTGATGGGACTGGGGGGAAATGGATCCAAGCTAGAGGAGGGGAGATTTAGATTAGATGTTAAGAAGAAGTTCATCACCATGAGGGTGGTTAGACACTGGCACAGGTTACCCAGGGAGGTGGTGGAAGCCTCATCCCTGGAGGTTTTTGCAGCCAGGCTGGATGTGGCTCTGAGCAACCTGATCTAGTGGAAAGTGAATGTGTTTGAGAGTGATGTTTGTTCTGCTCTTCTCCTGTCCCAAACAGCAATCAACACAAGGGGAAAAATAAAAGCAAAACATCAGTCTTTAGCTAAGTCAGTGTGGAGCACCTAAGACCCTAGAAGGGAAGATCTAGGAGTCTCCATCTCTGGAGAGGTTCAAAACCTGCCTGGACATTGTGATCCTGGGCAACCTGCTCTGGGTGACTCTGCTTTAGCGGGGGGGTGGGACTGGATGATCTGCAGAGGTCCTTTCTAACCCCCACCATGCTGGGATTCTGTGAAAAGCACAAAGTCCCTGAGGAAAGACATAAGCAGGAGGCAATTCCTTATTTCTCTGGGTTTTGGGGAGTTAAGCATGGCTCCATGGGGAGCCACCTCTCTCACACTGAATGTCACCCAGGCTTCTGCCTTGGGCACTTTTCCCCCCTAAAGTATTTTGGATTCACTCTGAAACTCACATTTGGAGCCCTGTCCACTCCCATAAGCTTCAGTCTGCTGCCAGAGACTGGCTTTGCTTGTCACATTTTAATTGCTTTGTCAGAAGCTAATTACAGCTCTTTCACAACTCTTCTCTCTGGGCTATTTCAGTCTCTTATGAAAACCTCAGAAACCCACCAAAGCCTTCCCAGCCAGTTCCTCAGCCTTGACTCTTTCACAAAATACCTCCAGCTGCCCCCTCATTTGGGGAGGTTGTTTAAAAATGCATCACTTGTGTCTCTGGTTTTCCTGAGGAGCACAGTGCTGAGGTTTCTAGCCTAGGATCTGTAGTTAACCTCCTTTGCCCCAGGCAGCCCAGTGCTGTAGTACAACCAAGTCCTTCACAGCCAGCCTGTGCCAGAAATCAGGCTGCCTTCTGGCTGCCCTCTTTTTTCTGACACCTACAGAGCAAAGTGTTGTTTAAAACCTTCATTATTGTTCTTGATGTAGCCAGGAGGCTTCTTTCCAACGCAGTTTTTAGTGATCTATTCTTCTGCTCAGGGACTTTTCCTGGTTTAGTCCCCATCACACAGGCTGTTCAGCAATCACAGAAAGCCAAGGAGTTGGACAAATGGAGCTTATTTCAGTGCCCAAACTCTTCACCCTTAATGACTTGAGTGGTTATAAGATGATAACTGTAGAATCCTGGAATGGTTTGGGTTGGAAGGGACCTGGAGGATCATCTGGTTCTAACCCCCCTGACACCTTCCCACTAGACCAGGTTGCTCAAAGCAACCTGTTCCAGTGCCTGACCACTCTTTCAGGAAGAAATTTTTTCTAATATGCAACCTAGACCTCTTCTGGCACAACCTGAGGCCTTTTTTTCTCATCCCATTGCTAGTTACTCTGGAGAAGAGACCAACCCCCACCTGGTTCCAACCTCCTTTTAGGGAATTGTAGCAAGCCAGGTCTCCCCTCAGCCTCCTTTTCTCCAGGATGAACAACCCCACTTCCCTCAGCTTCTCCTCACCAGCCCTGTTCTCCAGACCTTTCCCCAGCTTCCTTGCCCTTCTCTGGACACTCCAGCCCCTCAATGTGAGTGAGGACCCCAAAAGTGAACCCAATATTCATGGTGTGGCTTCCCCAGTGCCCAGTGCAGGGGTAAAATCACTTCCTTGGCCCTGCTGAAACTGATTTCCCCTAATTTTATGAGTCTATGATTGTAATTCCCCCTCGACTCTGCCCATCACTCACATCCCCTGCCTGCCTTTCCACTTCATCCCCTGCCTGCCTTTCCACTTCATCCCCTGCCTGCCTTTCCACCTCATTCCCTGCCTGCCTTTCCACCTCATCCCCTGCCTGCCTTTCCACCTCTTCCCTGCAGCAGAGAGCTTCAGGCTCTACATTGGGACCGAGACAAGCTAATCACCACTTTGTAGCTCAGCGAAGGTCTCTCCTTCACTATCCAGGCCAGGCTGCTGGTGAACCCTGTGAAATCTGGTCCTCCTGCAGGAGATGGGCACCATGCCCTCCCAGTGCTGGCTGGGTCTCTTGCTCCCAGTACTCAGCTGATGAAGACCATCTGCTCTGCAGCCAGGAAAAGACACACACGGCTCGCATCGAGCCAGAGCCACATCCAGGCGAGCTAAAGGATTTCTATTTTAGCCTCTTCTTTGGTGCTAACCCAGAGGTCTGCTCATTTTAAGCAGGAATATATGGCCAGAGTTCCATTGTCCTGTTCAAAGCCAAAGCCTTCATGCCATCTGACTCCTTTCCCCCCCAAAGCAAGGTCAGGCAGACGCCAGCTATCGCCCACTCCCCGCTCCCCACCATTCCAAAGACCACGCAGGACACATTGGCTTCTCTTTATGGCTTCCACAAGGAGCAGCCATAATTGCTCAGCTCTCAAAAAAAATCCCATTTTTATGGAGTTTCAACGCTGTTTTATGGGCTCTTTGTTCAACAAGGGACCAGCTACCAGCCAGTCTTACCCCTTTTTATCCTCTGTTGCTGTAATTCACCAAAGCTGGTGGCCAAAGGCCCTGCTGTCCCTAAAGCACCTGCATTGAGCTAAGAGGAAGCAGCAGTTTCCTAGCTGGAACGCAAGCACCTGCCTCTTGAAGCTCAGTAATCCCCCTAATTGGCTCCTCCTCTCCATTTTGCCTCTAAATATGTATTCTGCAGGGTGAAAAGAAGTGCTGCCACCTGCTACCACGCAGGGGTCTTTTGCATGACTCCCAGCGGATTGCTTCCACGTATTTATCCCGGGCAGAGAAGCTGTTCCCCCCTCCAGGTTTATTCTCCACAAGTGTCATCTAATGGGTCTCCATCTTTGCAGGAGGGACACATGGGGGTCCCAGAGCTGCTTCCTGAATGGACCTGCAGCTGCCTGCACGTTTGGGATTTGAGAAGCCTTTAATTACCTCCCTTTCATTGTATCAGTTCAGCGCTGCCTCTGAGCACGGAACAGATTCTTTTTCAGCAGGCTGCTGCAAGAGATCTCTTGGAAATAGAACTGAATTCATCAGCACACACACATAGGTGTGTGCTATTTACATTACAACTATAGCTTTCATCACGTTGGACTGGTCCCCAGTAGTTGGAAGTTGATCTGCTGTTTGCTTTCCATCAGTGTTTGCTGTCCCCAGGAGTGTTTGTGTTACCGATTATGCAAACAACAAAACCCCGGAATCTGTAAGCATGTTCTTCAGAAATGTCAAATGCCTCCTGGAAGCTTTTAAATGAAAAGGTGGAGGCTCATCAGATGTGTCCATGGGACAAGAAGGACAGGGAGTAGAAAAGAAACCTCAACCACCAAATGTTTGGTTTTAAATGACATTTCTGAGGGACTTGGTGTCCCTTCATCTTTGCTAAGGTCACACTTGGTGTTATCCAAGTGAAATACAGTTCTCAGCTTTAGTTCCTTGGCAATAAATGCTGCTGGCAAGAGAGCTGTTGGTAATTCTGGCACCCAAACACTCACTGATGTTGTCTACAGGCACTGGCAGTCCTTGTTGCTCCAGGCAGTTGCTTTGGGTTGAATTTAGATGTTACTCCTAGACAGCATGCAGGTAACACTTGAGCTGGGGAAGAGAGTTTCCAAGGCAAAACATGGAACTTGTTAAGAGCCATTAGCATAAGCATTTTGAAGGTTTCTTGGGCTTCTGCCTGCTCAGCTTTGCCTTCTTTGGGGCTCAGCCACCAGCAAGGTGCTGAACAAGGTGTCTACCAGTGCTCTTCTTGGTGGGACACTCTGTGGGCTGGGGTGAGGAACGCAGCAATCAGGCATTGCACTGCTTACTGCAATAGAAAAGGACTTAGGCAGGAGGCAGCAATCTCAATGATGCACAAGAGAGAAATTCCCCCAAAGTGTCAGTGGCTTAGTCTCCTGAAGCTTACCCAGAGGATGTGCTTTGGCACCCTCAGACCAGTATCACTTCTCAACTCCTGCCTATCTCATCCAGATCTTTCCTTCCCTCCCTGCCTCCAGGAGAATACCAAATGCTTTTCAATACAGCACCTCTCGCTGCTAAAAGCAGCCAGGAAATCATCCCTCCATGCATACTTAAGAAGATCACATCTGTGAATCTGCTGGAGACACAAACCTTCCTCCTTTCTTTTTTTTTTTTTAAATATTAAAAAATAATCAGCACTTGTAAAAAAAAAAAAAAAAAGGAAAAAAAAAAGAGAAGAAAATCTGTTTCCCCTCTCGAATGAGCTTCCCTAATAAACTCCAACCACAAAACACCCCAGGCTAGTTTATCATCTCTTTTCCATGACCTTCATCTTCAGCTTTCCTACACAGAGTAGGAGTGAGAGTGAGTTATTTTGATTAACGATGATTGCTCCTTTGTCAGGCCAGTAAATCAACTAAAATAAGAAACCCATACCTTGAAAGATTTAGAGGAGTCGCTGCCAAGTATTTTTATAAGGTCTTTATTCAGTCTCCATTGTGTGCTCTGCTCTCAAATGTGCCACAGTAAAACCCCTGGCACTATCAATCCCCCTTTCCCCCTAGCTCCCACTCCCCCTTTTGCACACACTGCATTTTCCCCTGGTTTCAGGGGAGCTGCTACATTAACACAGCTGTAGGACCTGGTTTATTTTGGTGTTTGTGCAGAGTCATCACCCATCAGAGGAGCAGTGTTAGCACAGCAGGAAGATGCTGGTCGCCTAATAACTCTGGATTTGACAGGCAGGGTTATGTTAACAAGATGAGTGGGGAGAGCAGGGATATTCTCTGCTACTCTTTACTGTAAACACTCTTTCAAAAAGCCTTTAAAAAGCCCTCATTCAGTTTTCATTTCAGCTGCTCACACACACACACGTGGAGCTCCAGCTACAGTACCTGCTACCAAAGTACTCTTCTTTTTGCTACTCTGGTAGGCTGTGGTGGTTTTCCACTTGGATTTTGGGTACCAACAGCTTGATCCTCCTCTCAGGTCTGCACTAAAGATAATTAAGTTTGCAATCAGTCAGGGTGGAGGAGACCTTTAAGATCATAGAGTCCACCTACTGACCCAGCGTGGTAAGGTCACCACTACACCATAGATTCATTGATTCATTGAATGGGTTGGGTTAGAAGGGATCTTGAAGATCATAGAATCATAGAATCAGTCAGGGTTGGAATGGACCACAAGAATCATCTAGTTCCAACCCCCTGCCATGGGCAGGGACACCTCCCACCAGCCCAGGTTGCTCAAGGTGTCATCCAGCCTGGTCTTGAACACCTCCAAGGAGGGGGCATCCATAACCTCCCTGGACAACCTGTTCCAGTGTCTCCCCACCCTCACTCTAAAGAATTTCTTCCTAATCTCCAGTCTAAATCTATCCTGCTCTAGTTTCAAACCATTGCCATTTGTCCTATCACTCCAGGCCCTTGTAAAAAGTCATACCTGGGAGATGTCCCTCTGCTTCGACAGGTCCCTTTCTGGTCCCTTGCCAGCAGCTTGAAGATGTAAAATAGGGAGGGATGGGCCAGGCTGGACATGGCTAGCTCTGCAACATCGATGTCCTTGCAGCACTAGACAGGCATTAATGGCAAGATCTCCTGCCACCTTCCTGGGAACAAGGCAAAACAGAGACATCTTTGATGCCCCTGGCTCAAGAGATCTGACGTGTCACAGGTCGCTCCCCAGGACTGCACGGGCAGAGGATCAAACCCCCAGCTCACAGCCATGAAAGGGTGGAGAAGCACCTTGGTCCTTCCTGACCTCCTTGCAGACAGCTGTATTAGCTGCACAAGGATGAGGATCACAGAGGCTTGCCATGGAAAAGAGGACTGCAATCAGCAGAAGAGAAGCAGCACCTCTTAGAGAGGAGTTTCTGTCCGCTGCATCCATCAGCTCCACGACCGAGGGTGGCAGAGAAAGAAGTTTTCAGCAAAGCATCAAGATCTGAGACGCTGAGAGCAGGACCTGCACCTTAAACACGACTGGAATAGAGCTGAGCATTCATCCCCATGAATTTCATGCTTTCTTTTAACAGGCAGCTAGTGAAAAATGAAGTCACTGTATTCTCTAACAGCAATGCCAGGCACAAATACTGTTTTCATGTGAATCTTGGTGGCTTGTGCCAATATAAGCCAAGCTTCAGGCACAGATGTTAGTTAAGGACATCTTAATGTTGTGCTCACTGTGCATTCTGCAGCCTAATTACACTGCCTTCATTATTAATAACCTACGAAGTGAGCAGTAATAGATTAAGACAGTTTGCATTATTTTATTTTAGCAAAAGGAAGACCAAACCAGATGGGTAAAAAAGCAACGAGAAAAGGAAAGTCTGAGATGAGGAGAGGTTGTTGTGAGCACAAGAATGAGAGATAAAATAGTTGAGGAGAGCAGACACTGCTCTTACTGCCAGTCTGCCAAAAACAATGGAGCCTGACATCATTTGGAAGGGAAACGGAAACAATTGGGGAATATTAATTGGGGCACACATCATGCAGTCATTTTGAATTCCTCTATGTGGAAAGACAGAGAAGAAAGGGGGAAAAAAAATAAAGTTGCTATATTCTCTGAGCCTCTGGCAGTCTGTGGCCAGAAAGGGAAGGTCGTGCTTGGCAGAGGAGCCAAAGCTCCCCTGAAGTCAGCTGAAGCACATTTCAAAGGGGACAGCACTCCCAGCTTTGGGGGGGATGTGCTATGCATTTGTGGCTTTTTCCTTCTCTCTCTTTTTTTTTTTTTTTTTTAAGCTAAAAAATCAGGATATATCTTGACTTCCCCCAGGCAACCTACCCCTCTGTTCACAGCTGACTCCTTTTACAAATGTCCTTGCTTCTACCTGTTCACCTAGCTGCTAGAATATTATACAATATATCACACTCCTACAGCAAATGCCTTTTTAAACCATTGCAGGGAGGGAAAAAAAAAAAAAGAATGAAAGAAAGAAATAAAAAGAAATGGATATTGGAAAGATATTTCAAAGAGAAACCCTTACTTTTCCAGCCTTCACACAGCACATATCTTCCCTTCCCCTGTAGCCATTTCTATGGTGATTTCTCTTGCATAAATAAGCATTATCCACTTATTCACAAGCCAGGTGAAGAGTCTTGTTTTCAGAAGAAACAAGAAAAATGGGGCTGGGTAAATCACAAGCCACTTGTGTGGGTTGTTGTTTTTTTTCCATAAGCAGAGAATAGCAGCAAGAAATCCTGCCAACTGCTCCACACACCAGCCAGCCTCCCTTTGCCCCTCCAAAGCCTCCCTTTGCCCCTCCAAAACTTCCCTTCTCAATCCCAGCTGCCCAGGCAGGACTGTAAGAGCTGCAGTGATGCTAAAACACAGCACTGCATCAGCAGGAGCCCTCTGCCTGCATCACTCATTAGTTTTCCCTTGCTTGATCACTTTGTAGTAGCACCTTCAGCAACTGGAAGATGTTGCATGTGCCCTCAGGTCAAGAGGGATCATTTTTTGGATGGCTTGCCACAGACCTCTTTTATATGGGATATTTACGTGATGTAGGAAGGGAAACTCAAAAGGAATTAGGCTCCTAAACACCTCTACCCTGCAACAGTCAGTGTGTAGAGTGGAGAGATCCAGCTCTTCTTCAATATCTCCCCCATGTGGCACCAGGAATGTTCACAGAACACTTCGTGCAGCACAATTCATCCTCGGTAATGAGTGAGAGGGACTGCCAGGGTTGCTGCTGAAGGGGGAAATGGTTTGCTGTAAATTCTCACCGTGTTCAGTCCCAACCTTCTTTGGCATTAATTTGGTTTTAATTCTCAGGGTCCTTTCCCTTGGCTCCACCCCATGCGTCACCTAGGGTTTGGTGCTTTCCCCTTCCATTGAGCATTGAGAGCTTTCTTTGGAAGAGCTGGTCATTTCTTTTCTTTTTTTTCTTTTTTTTTAAAATGAGCTCTTTATTTACATGAGATCTATATCCAGGGCTATATCCAGGGCTTCCACATTTAGGAGAGTAAATGCTGCCTGCTTGAAATCTAATCAAAGTTGGAAGTTGGGTGAGCGAGCAGCAAATGTTTGGCTTTTCCATGTGGGCACGCCAGAGTGGAGCTTAAGCAGAAAGAACAGGTCAAAAACTATCAGCATTTCAACAACAACAACAACAAAAAAAAAGTTAATTCAACTCAAACAGTAAAGGGGGGGGGAGGGGAACCAAAAGTAAATAATCTTGGTTTGCTTATGATGCAAATTTTGTTGTAACATTTAACTCAGGAAGCGCAGCTGAGGCCCTTCCCGTTAATATCAAACCAGCATAGTTGTGCTCTCAGCTTAATCACTAAGCAACCAAGTCACCAGAAGAACTCAGACTATCCAGCAATTACCACACCAACAAGGCTGGGGCTGAATTCTGACACTGCCCCATTAAAATCCATGGAGATTCTCCCCAGAGGCCCATGACAAGGGGAGTCAAGGATATAAAACCTGACATGTGATTACGTGTTAATTGCTCCCAATCCCATTCGTGGTTCCAGTCCCACTCCAAAGCCTTTTAATTCGTGGAAGAGTTGGGCAGAAATGATGGCACCAATTATTGCTAAGAGGTACCAAGGTGCATTACTTGGTATTTATTATTAACAGCATCTTTTAAAGCAATTTTCATCCTAAGGATCTCCAAGCTTTTACACATTAATTAATGAAGAGCCTCACACGATCGCTGGGAAGTAGGCAAATATTATTCCCAACTCACTGATAAATGAGGAAGATGGGAATTAAATTACATCCTTTACATCTACACAATAGATAAAAGATTTTTTTTTCTCTCTCATCCACCCCCCAACAGGAAGAGCAGATCTGAAATGATGATGGAGGACTGAATCCACCTCTTTGCTCAGAAAATCACAGTCCAGAGAAAATCCACAGTTTGCTAAAGCTGCGTGCAAATGAAATCAGACAGAGTGTATCTGACATGGATGTTTGCACCACAAAGCAGCTTAGCCTACAGCCTGGAAGGAGTTAAAGTATCAAGGATTACAACATCTGGACAGGATCTGCTGCCAGGGTTAACTTGCATGGCTGTTTGGAATAGTTTTGCCTCTTTTTGGTGGGAATAGCAGACCAGCATTCTGCTCCCGCAACCCAGCTCCTCCCTTTGAATTTGCTTGCAAAACCAGGAGGCTTTTTTGCTTGCAAAATTAGCTTCCCTTCCCAGCATCTGAGGCATGAATTTGGAGAAATAGCTTAATTTTTAGCAAGCAAGCACTTAAAGCAACTGCTGGTACATAGGCAAAGAAGGCAAATGCTCGCTCTCTCTCTCTTTCTCTTGCACAGCCATTAAATATTTATTAGCCTTGCGAGACAGAAATACAAATGTAAAGCTTGGCTGGCTCCCACCTCCCAGCTGGGCTCGACTTTGATGACCCCCGAGCTCACACAGGTTGGAGGGAAAGTTTGCAGCTGACTCAGGAGAAGTAATTGCTTGGTGATGGAGCTGCTGGGCTTCCTGGTGGCTTATTATGGTGGCACAGTACTGACACAACTCGCTTTGGAGGCTTAGTGAGGTTGGGGTTTTTTTCCTTGTTTGTTAACTAGGCATGGAGCAAGAGACTCTGCAGGCAGAAGAAAACATTTGGAGGGAAGAAAACAACGTTTTCCTGAGTCTTCATGTCCTTGACTTGGGCAGAAAATGCTTCCTGGGTGCAGAGTGAAGCTAGCAGGGCTTTGCCGTTTCAGTTGTTGGCTGCACGGTTTGGGGTTATCTTCTCTTATTAACTGGAAATCTGCAGTGCTGATAAACTGCCACCGCAGCAGATACACTCTGGTCTCCTCTAATTGCTTCTTGTACATTGATGAAGATACTTTTGGTTTATCTCTCCTGAACTCTAATTAAAGCTTGCAGAGCTTTTACAATCACGCACATGCACATCCCTGCTCGTCAATACACCTCACGCTTCAGGTGACACAGAATTGTCATCCTCTTTTCTTTTGGCATTCAACTTGTGCACTTGAAGTGCACTGTCCTGGACCACCTGCTCAGAGGGGTGAGGGTATTTTGTAAGGAAGGAGTCAGAGAAATTGGAATTACCTGGCTATGAGCACAAGTTGTAATATCTGCTGCCTGCAGAGAACCCTCTGCAGAGAGCTCCCCTTCGTTGTGCATTTCCTCTTTTAATCAGTCTTGGTGCTCCTCTGACTTAAAGAAAGCTGTCTGTCTTGTTTTCTCCACAGAAACACATCCACAGATGTATTTCTCCCTCTCAGAAGCACAGTGCTGAGCTGTTGCTATACACCATCCAACTCTGACCTCTCCACTGGCATGGCCATTCTCTCTGGCTGACCTCCATATCATAATGAATACATCAAAGTCAATACTCATTTACAAGCAATTAAATGAACCACAGACCTGATATGAGAATCTCACTCCTGCACCCTTTAAACATGAGGTTGTGCTCTCCTGTTTGTACAAGTGAGGGTTTCTATCTTTTTTGAGTCTTCTGCTCTAGCAGGGTTGCAAATATCGAAAGCATTTCTGAGCTTTGAACCACAATATCAAACCCAGGTCACAATAATGAGCATTTCCCAGTGCCAAAGGAGAGCAAAATAGAAAAAGAGGGAGAACAAAATCAGACCCAACCCAATCTCACTGTGCTGCACCATCTTGTACCAGTGTATTGCCATCAGGTCCTGTTTTACAGGACTTTGAAGCATAGGTTAGAAGAGACCTCTAAGATCATCAAGTCCAACACCACCACGGCCACTAATCCATGCCCCCAAATGCCACATCCACACATTTCTTGAACACCTCCAGGGATAGGGACTCCACCACCTCCCTGGGCAGCCTGTTCCAATGCCTGACCACTCTTGCAGGAAAGAAATTGTTCTTAGTATCCTACCTAGACCTACCCAGGCATAACTTGAGGACCTTCCTTCTTGTCCTATCACTAGTTACTTGGGAGAATAGACAGACCTCCACCTGGCTCCAACCTCCTTTCAAGGAGTTGCAGAGAGCCAGAAGTTCTTGCCTCATCCTCCTCTTCTCCAGACTAAACAATCCCAGCTTCCTCAGCTGCTCCTCCTAAGACCTGTGCTCTAGACCCTTCACCAGCCTCATGGCCCTTAGACCCTTCACCAGCTTTGCTGCCCCTAGGAGCTGGCAAGCGTCAAGTTATTTTTCAATACTGCTACTTAGTGATCTAAATATCTTGCTGCAGCAATGGTGAGCAAGAGAATTCACCCTTTACAAGGTCCCAGCTCAGGTTTGTCCCCCACCATGACAAAGTTTTCTATCCTCTCCTAAGCCCCACTTCATTTCCAGAATCAGATCCTTTAAGGTGTCCCTCCCACTTCATTCCCCACTCAGTCTCTGTCTTCTCCCTGCTCTGGAAATTTTTCCCCGCTGCTCCCAGCAGAGCTCTGCAGCAGCAGAGCAAAACACAGCAAGAGCAAGAACTGCAACACACTCTGCAGTGTGCAGGCAAGGAGCAAATTGAGATGCACCACAGCGATGGAGGGGTGGCAGCAGGCTCAGCGAGAGCAAGCATCCGTGTGTGAGGTTGAGAATTGAGATTCTCTTCATGAGGCAGACAGTTGTGCTTTGTAGGGATAAGGACTTAACACATTCAAGATGTATTTTTCTATTCAGTCCCAGGGGAGGACAGGAGAGGAGGCTGGCCAGGGTACAGCTGTAGCTCAATGACCGTGGTGACCCTCAGATGACAACCCTGCCAAGCAGTAACACTGAAAACCAGACAGCAACAACGGTTCTTGCTCAGCACCCAAGCACCAAGCTGCTCACACAGGTTGGTGTCAGACAGGGGGAAATGCTGGGCAAACCTGCTCCCCCCGTGTCAGCTCAACACTGAGACTCATGCTGGTGCCACTCCAGTGTGAGATGTGAGGTCAAGGATAGATGGGGCACGAGTTGGAAAATTACACCAGGACAAGAGCGAAAGCAGAGCCACAAGGTCTCCCCTCAGCCTCCTTACTCCAGGCTCCACACCCCCAGGTCCCTCAGCTGCTCCTTACCAGCCCTGTTCTCCAGACCCTTCACCAGCTTTATTGCCCTTCTCTGGACCTGCTCCAGCACCTCCACATCCTTCTTGTAGAGTGGAGCCCAAAACCGAAAGCAGTACTCAAGGTATGGCCTCCCCAGTGCAGAGTGCAGAGGGACAACGACTTCCCTGGCTCCTCCTGCTGGCCACACCATTGCTGATCCAGGCCAGGATTCTGGTGGCCTTCTTGGCCACCTGGGCACACTGCTCACTCATTTTCAGCTGCTGTCTACCAGCACCCCCAGGTGCTTTTCTGCCAGGCAACTTTCCAGCCACTCTGCTCCAAACCTGGAGCTGTTGTGACCCAAGTGCAGGACCCAACACCTGGCCTTGCTGAACCACATAAAACTGCCTTTGGTCCCTCAACCCAGCCTGGCCAGACCCTTCTGCAGAGCCTTCCTACCTTTGAGCCCATCAAGACTCCTGCCTGATTTGGTGTCAGCCTAACCCCCTCTCGCATGAATCAATAAATTCCAGGCAGCTCAAAGCAGGTGATGAATAATCAGTGAGCCCAAGGTATGACACAGAAAAGCATCCCAGCTCCCACCAAGCCTCATCATTTGTGGGTGACTAACGAGGTACAGAGCTGCGCTGGTACAGCCAGCAGCCTGCACGTTCCAGCATGCCTGTTTTAAAGGCTATCTTTGATCTCCCCTCATTATACAGCACATCATTCTCTCAATAAATTGAACTCATAGAGGCAGTCCACAAATCAATTTTCCCTCTCCCCGACCACGAAGAGAGGCAGAGGGTTGGCAGCTACACGTTCAGGGAGCGACGCAGCAAACTGGGCTCGTGGAGCACATGCTAATGATGTCATTAGACACAGCACTGTCCCTGACACAGCTTGCTGGGTGCTGCTGCCTTTTATCTTCTCCTTCTTTAACAGAGCAAGAGCCTTTTGTGCTCTCTTTCAGACTAGACCATCATTAGAAGCCATCCTTAGCCTGGAAGTGGCTAAGGAGATTCCTTATGGAAATGGGGAGGCAAGGACATTGTAGAGAGGTTGGTGCTGGTCTCTTCTCACAGTTAATTAGTGATAGAACAAGGGGTAATGGCCTCAAACTGGGTAGGTTTAGACTGGGCATTAGGAAAAAAAATTTCCCAGCAAGAGTGGTCAGATATTAAAATGTGCTGCCCAGGAAGGTGGTGGAGTCATCAACCTTGGATGTGTTTGGATGTGGTGCTTGGGGATGTGGGTTTGGGGTGCACCTTGTAGAGCAGGGTTCTGGGTTGGACTTGGTGATCCTGAGGCTCTTTTCCAAACTGAATCTTTCTGTGATTCTGTGATTCATATAGCAAATAAATACAAGGTATAGAGTGAGTTTGGTTTTCAGGCTTCCCCCTAAATACATCCTGATTTTAACCCAAACTTTTTTCCAAGCCAAACCAGCTCCCTGAACACTGACACACACATGAACACCAATTTACAGCTGCATTTTGACATTATTCCATACCAGGGAATTAGCATCCCAGCCATTTCTGCCTCCTCTGGGATGCATTGGTGTGGTGAGGATGCTTTCAGAACTCAGAATGCACTTGGTTGGAAGGGACCTCTAGAGCACCAGTTCAACCTTACAGTAAGCTGCAACATCTCCAACTACATCAGGGTGCTCAGAGCTCCACCAAGCCTGACCTTGAATGTCTCCAGGGATGTGGCCTCCATCACTTCCCTGGGCAACCTGTTCCAGTGTTCCACCACCCTCAGAGTAAAGATTTCATTTTAAATGACGTAAATTTACTAAAACAAAGAACAATTCCTTCCCTTTTCTTCCTGTTGATACTACTATGACCCACTGGTGTGAAAAATAAAGGTCCTGAGTTTTTGCTCCTGAAGCTCAGTCTGCTGAAAGTCTGAAGAGCAGATGGTGGGAAGTGTTGAACTAACAAGCAAAATATTGCAACAACATGGTTGGGTTTGTACAACAGACCTCCACAGAAAATAAGAATCCTTTTTAAAGGTCACTTGATGAAATAGCACTGCTCTGCTACTAGTTGTGCAGCTATTATCAGCTGTCTCAGTAACAGCCTGCCTGGGGCAGGCAACAGAGACTGAAGAAGAAAAGATTGTCATGGAAAAAGGCCCCAAAAGATTATTTTTTTCCTGGGTGAGAAAAAGACTGGAGGCTAACATAATGCAATATAATAATACAATATACCTGGGGCTGTTTAGCCTGGAGAAGAGCAGCCCCAGAAGGGGATCTGATCAATGCTGATTGATAGCCAAAGGGTGAGGGTCCTGAGGATGGGGCTGTGCTCTCTTTTGTTGGTGCCCAGGGACAGGACAAGAGGCAATGGGCACAAACTGGAACCCAGGAGGTTTGACTTCAACTTAAGGAAAACCTTCTTTAGTTATGAGGGTGCTGGAGACCTGGAGCAGGCTGCCCAGAGAGGTTGTGGAGTCTCCTTCTCCAGAGAGATTCCAACCCTTTCCCAGCCATTGTGCTCCTGGGCAAGTTGCTGTGGGTGCCCTGCTTTAGTAGGGAGGTTAGACTGGATGATCCCCAGAGGCTCCCTTCCAACCATTACCATTCTGTGATTCACCACTAAAAGGAGCTCAATCCCCACCCTCATGACTTCCACCCTTTAGCTCTTGCTGAGCATTGATCAGATCCCCTCTCAAGCCTCTCTTCCCCAGGCTGAACAGCCCCAGGTCTCTCAGCATTTCCTCCTCCCAGAGATATTCTATTGCCTTAATCATCCCCATTGCCTCTGTTGGACTCTCTCCAGCGGTTCCCTGTCCCTCTTGAACTGGGGGGCACACAACTGGACACAATACTTCAGGTGTGGCCTCCCTAGTGCAGAGCTGATGCTGGTGCCTGGATGCCCTTTCTCCACTCATTAGACAAATTGCTTCAGCAAACTGCTGGATTAGAGCTGCTGCAATACGACTCAGCCTTCAGATGTTATGCACCTTCTGCTCCACACCACTTCAGTCTCTCACAACAGCAATTAGACACAGAAAGGGAAGGAAAACAAAGCAAAACAAAAATTTAGGCAAAGCTGGGGCGGGGGGAGGGAGAGCTTTAAAGTTTGAAGGTAGAAGGGATTCGTGTCACGTGCGCCTCAGAAGCAATAAATCCTGCTTAGGGAAATGTCTGAGAGGTTAAAAAAAAAAAGAAAAAGAAGAGGAAAACCACAACTAGGCTATAAAAATCCCACCTCTGAGGATTATAAACCAGCATGCAGAGAGCAAACATCCTCCCTGAGCATAATAGGGCTGTCAGAAATGATTGACAAGGATGACAATCCACCACAGGCTGCCGTTTCCCTGCCACAGCATCTTGCAAGGGGCTGTCTGGCAGCACTGGGATTGCTTATTCGCTCCCATAGAAGGTGGAGGATGGAAGGTGGCAGATGGAATAAGTGCACCTTTTCTTCCCCTCTGCTTTCCTGCACCCACATTATCTAAGGAAACCTTTTAGTTCAGGTAATGCTCCTGCAATTCCCACTCGGGTTTCCCCCCGCCCTGTTTCGGCGCCGCTCTGCAGATGATGCCTTGCTGAGTGCTGCTTAGGGGAAGGTTGATGCCTCTAGACCTTCAGCCTGGCTTCAGGAAGCTGCTGCAGAGCTGAGACAAAGATGAGAAATGGGCAATCTGGCTGCAAAGCTCTAACCCTCACACCGAGGGAGGGTGAGTTCCTTTTCCAGAGCTTGGCCAACGTGTGGGTCACTGAGCAATGCCTCCAACAGGGTAGTCTTGTGATGAGGAAATCCTATCCAGGCTGTGTAATGGATGGAGACCACTGGGGTCAAGAGATCCCTGCAGATTGTAATGACTTTCATTAAATCACTGTCTTCCCTGGGCAGAATTTGAGCTGACAGCCTATTGCTGAGAGACTCCTCACAGCTTATTACCTCTCCCTGCTTGCAGTTTAATACTGCTGATGGAGCTGACACATCAGCAGCCACTTCCTGGCCTGCTCTGCAGCTCCCAGCACCATCATCGCACTCACAAAATCATAGGATCATAGAATGCACTGGGTTGGAAGGGACCTCTAAAGGTCATCTGGTCCAACACCCCTGCAGCAAGCAGGGACATCTCCAACTACATCAGTCTGCTCAGAGCTCCATCAAGCCTGACCTTTGATGTCTCCAGTGATGGGGCATCCACCACCTCCCTGGGCAACCTGTTTCGGTGTTCCACCACCCTCAGAATAAAGAACTTCTTCCTGTTATACAATCTAAATCTACCCTGCTCTGGTTTCAAACTA
The DNA here is from genome assembly GCF_027791375.1 of Indicator indicator. NCBI lineage: Eukaryota > Metazoa > Chordata > Aves > Piciformes > Indicatoridae > Indicator > Indicator indicator. The sequence continues at coordinate 6,222,553 of NC_072041.1, read as the reverse complement.
GAATCCCTGCATGGTCAGGTTAGAAGGGGACCTCTGGAGATCATCTAGCCCAACACCCCCCAACCCTGCTAGAGTAGGGTCACCCAGAACAGGTTGCCCAGGATCACATTCCCATGGGAGAAATACAAAAGGTCCAATGAAGGTCCTGGGCTGAGGCTTGGGAGCTGGGAGCTCACACTCTGGCTGGAAAACCCTGAATTAAGTCCCCAGTGCCTCTGTGCCATAGCTCCTCTCTCCACACTGATAAGCATCCTTGTTTTGTCCTCTCAGTGACACACTGCTGAGAGTAGGGACCCTGCACCTTCACAGACAGATGCACACAGTCCCCAGCCCTGCCTGGTGGAAACCCACACACAGCATTTTCCAAAGTGGAAAGCTCTGCTTGAGTGGTTTTGTGATTCATCTTAAGCCAAAACAAAAACCCAAAACCCAAACCCAAACCAGCTCCAGATCAAAGTTAGATCCCTGGTGGAACTGAAGCCTTTGCTTTGGCCACATCTCCCGAAGCTGCTGGTGTCCAGGAGGTGTCACTGAAATTTGTACAGTTTCTCTGCACACCAGAAATGTTGCAGGCAGCAGGCACCCTCCCCACAGGCTGTGTTTTCAGAGCACATTAGCCATCCCCTTTGATCCAGCCCCTCACTTCTGCTGGGTTAGCAGCCCAGCTCATTTCAACCCACCACTTCCAGCTGGATGTTCTCTCCTCAAACCATCTACCAGCCAAATCAGGTCCATGCCAAGAGAAGAGGAAAGGGAATAAAAGTGCCAAGGTTCTCTTTGTACAGAGCCTTGCACAGCCAATCTTGTTTAGAGCTGCAGGGCTCCAACTTCCCATAAAAACAACTAGCTGGGAAGGAATGAAATCAGGTAAGGAAAGGGAAATAATTGCATTGGTGATGTTTTCTCCTCCTGTGTAATTAGAGCCATAGGGCACTCTGCAGGCAGGGTTGGTGTGCACTTTATATGCACACACTGATAGTCCTCTTTAGGTAGCTTGCTGCCAGGCTTCCATTTCTTCCACTCCTCAGAGGATTGATTTTTTTTATTATTATTTTAATGGGGTCTTCAGAGGATTTGTTTTATTGGTTCTTTTTTTTTTTGTACCTGATGTTGTCATCTGTTTAGTCCCATCCCTTTACTCCTCACTACCACTTCCCATCTTGTCATCCTTCCAGCTCGAAAATCCCAGGAAACAAACAAACAAACAAACAAAACAAAACAAAACAAAACAAAACAAAACAAAAAAAAAACACCAAACCAAACTATCCTGTCCTTTCTGGGAAGAGATCCAGGTGCATCACGAGGGTGGAGGAGCACTTGACATTTCCCCATTGTTATTAGCATTTCCTTAATCACTCAGTCGATCACAGGCACTGCTTAATATGCATTCAGGACAGCTGCTAAGCAGTAAAGCAACTCTCAGCTGCTAAAAAAAGAATTTCTGCACAAGGGGATTATCAACAGGTACCTTTTTGCCCCATATTTATTCTAATCTGCAACGTGCAGATGCCTGTAAGCATCCCTGTTCCCCTGCCTGACTCCCCAGGGTATTCCCACCAGAGGTGGGAATCCAAAAGCAGAGTCAAGCCCTTCATGCTCTCCATGACACTGCAGCAGTGATCCATCCCTTGGCTTGGGGTAAAGGGAGGTGATTTGGCTAAAGATGCACTGAAGTGACACAAAACACCATCCTGGCAGAAAGGAAATCCTGCCCACAGCTGGACTGGTTTGCTCACTCTGCACTCCAAAGCCTGGATTGACTCCTCAGGCAAAACTATCCAACATTAAAATGCAAGTCCCTAACAGCAGGGGTTGTTGAGTCTGGAGAAGGCTGAGGGGAGACCTTCTCACTCTACAACTACCTGAAAAGAGATTGTAGTGAGGTGGATGCTCCTCTCTTCACTCTAGTAACTAGTGACAGGACAAGAGGAAATGGCCTCAGGTTGTGCCAGGGAAGGTTTAGGTTGGATATGAAGAACAAGAAAGATCAGGCAGTGGAACAGGCTGCCCAGGGAGGTGGTGGAGTCACCATCCCTGGGGGTGTTCAAGAAATGTGTAGACATGACACTTTGGGACACAGTTTAGCAGGCATGATGGTGTTGATTGGGTGGTTGGCCTTGATGACCTTAGAGGTCCTTTGCTAACTTAATGATTCTATGATTCCCAACCACTTCCCTCAAGCAACAAGATCCCCACTGACCAAAGGCACTGAAAGTGAGAGGAGCAGATAGGATAACCCCCAGACTGCCCATGGGAGATATGGGAATAAAACACAGAAGGTGCAGATTTCTCTGCTTACAGCCTCCTTGAGGCACTTGCAACATGCTGGCAGCAAGGCACAGGAACCTGGGCCCTGGGGACCAGTTGGGTAATGGGGTGCTGAGCACTTGAGGAGTACTATCAGCACCAACCCATGCTGGTACTTGCAACAGCAACCCAGGCTTAGCTTGGGATAGCAATCAGGAAAAGCCCTCAAGAAGATTAGTTTGCTAATCCTTACAGGAATAATTTCTTCCCCTTACAGGAATAATTTCCTCCTCTTTTATTTTCTTGTTAGGCTTCTGACAAGAGGTGATGGGCACCAGGGAAATACCAACAACATGTTCAGACAAACAGGAAAAATAACCCTGGGAGAGGTCCAAGTGTGGAGCAAGGCTCGTGGGATCCTCAACCCTGGAGAGCTCTGAAGTGCCTGGGACAATCTCAGACCTGCTTTGCCAGAGTTTAGGGCTCACTGGGGGGAAAGAGAGAGGAGATCACCCTCTTCATAGAACCATAGGATGGTAGGAGTTGGGAGGGCACCTCTGGAGATCATCAAATTAGGTTGGACTTGATGATCTCTGAGGTCTTTTCCAACCTTGTTGATTCTATGATTCCATGAATCCAACCCCCCTACCACCTAGGGCAGGTCATGCAGGAACACATCCAGACAGGTCTGGAAAGTCTCCAGAGAAGGAGACTCCACAACCTCCCTGGGCAGCCTGCTCCAGTGCTCAGGCACCCTTACAGTACAGAAGTTTTTTCTCATGCTGAGGTGAAACTTCCTGGGTTCCAGTTTGTGTCCTTCACCCCTCGTGGTATCACTGGGCACCACTGAAAAGAGCCTGGCCCCTTCTTGCTCCCCACCCTTCAGATATTTATAGACATTAATAAAATCCCCTCTCAGCCTTCTCTTCTCAAGACTAAACACCCCCAGGGCTCTCAGCCTTTCCTCATCAGAGAGGTGTTCCAGTCCCTGCTTCATCCTCATAGCCTCCACTGGACTCTCTCCAGTAGTTCCCTGTCCCTCTTGAACTGGGGAGCCCAGAACTCATCACAGTACTCCAGGTATGGTCTCAGCAGGGCAGAACAGAGGAGGAGAACCTCCCACAACCTTGCTGGCCACACTCTTCCTGATGCACCCCAGGATACCATTGGCCTTCTCCTGTTTTCAACCAACCCTCTGCCCCAAGCTGCCTTTGGCTCTGGCCAGCCTGACCTAGTGTGAGGTGTCCGTGCCCATGGCAGGGGGGTTGGAACTAGATGATCCTTGTGGTCCCCTCCAACCCTGACTGATTCTATGATTCTATGATTTTCCATCCAGGCTTTACAAATAAGGACTGAAAGGGAACACATAAAAGCAAACAGACTGAATATTTCAGAGGTTTTTTTTTTAACAGGCATGAAGGAGGCACAGTGTAAGACAGTAAAGCTACAGAGCCAGGGATGTTATGTGGAGGCAGCAAAGGCACAAAGAAACATCTGCACATTGTTTGGTGACTTTTAACTGGCATTTTAGAGCATGGCTGAACCCACAGCCCAGCTCTGTGTCTGGCACTTCTAAAAGTGGCATTCAGTGCAGATGCTCAGTGGCAAAATGATTTTCTGTCACTGGGCTCGTTGCTGAGTGTGTTGCTCCATTTAATTCAGAACCTTCCAGAGTGATTTTCATCCCTAAATGTGAGATGCAGCCCCATCAAGCAGCTGCCTGCTCCATGCCCCAAGATGTCCTTCCCACAGCCAGGCCTTTCAGAAGCCAAAGTCAGTTTTAAGCAAGGACCAGGGACTGGTGTTTTCCATCACTAAAACCACACATCACACAGGATCACACAGGATCACACAGTATCACACAGGATGTTAGGGGTTGGGAAGGATCTCCAAAGATCATCAAATCCAACCCCCCTGCCACAGCAGGACCACAGAATCCAGCACAGGTCACACAGAACACATCCAGATGGGGCTGGAAAGTCTCCAGAGAAGGAGACTCCACAACCTCTCTGGGCAGCCTGCTCCAGTGCTCTGTGAGCCTCCCAGTGAAGAAGTTCCTCCTCATGTTGAGGTGGAACCTCCTGTGCTGGAGTTTATATCCACCACCCCTTGTCCTGTCCCAGGGTGCAACTGAGCAGAGCCTGTCCCTGTCCCCTCCCTCCTGACCCCCAGCCCTCAGATACTGATAAACATTGATTAAACCTCCTCTCAGTCTTCTCCTCTCCAGACTAACCAGCCCCAGGGCTCTCAGCCTCTCCTTACCAGGCAGTGTTCCAGTCCCTTCAGCATCCTGGTAGCTCTCTCCAGCAGATCCCTGTCCCTCTTGAACCGGGGAGACCAGAACTGGATGCAATATTCCAGGTGTGGCCTCACCAGGGCAGAGTAGAGGGAGAGGAGAACCTCCCTTGATCTGCTGGACACATTCCTCTGAATGCATCCCAGGATCCCATTGGCCTTCTTGGGCACATTGGTGACCCATGGATCAAATCCAAATGCCATCTTGCTTCTGGATCTGCAGAGTGTCCCTTCCTCATGTGCTAACGGAAGGGAGCTTGTGGATTTCCTACCTGTGCATCCATCAGGAGATGCCGCATCAGTGTCATGGAATTCTTCAGAGACTCCTTCTCACTGGGCAAAAAAGCCTCCTCCTCCTCATCCAGAGCTTTGGACTTGTTGACTATAAAATGGGAGATCTGGTCGTTCAAGGAATGCAGTGATTCCACAGCTGTGGAGACAGAGAGGGAAAGAAAACTGGGAATGAAACCATGCTGGAGGGAGCTGACACACTGTTCTCATAGACTCACAGGCTCACAGGGTGTTAGGGGTTGGAAGGGACCTCTGGAGATCATCAAGTCCAACCCCCCTGCCACAGCAGGACCACAGAATCCAGCACAGGTCACACAGGAACACATCCAGATGGGGCTGGAAAGTCTCCAGAGAAGGAGACTCCACAACCTCTCTGGGCAGCCTGTTCCAGTGCTCTGTGAGCCTCCCAGTGCAGAAGTTCCTCCTCATGTGGAGGTGGAACCTCCTGTGCTGGAGTTTCTATCCATTGTCCCTTGTCCTGTCCCAGGGTGCAAGTGAGCAGAGCCTGTCCCTCAGAGAGGTTTGGGTTGGAAGGGACTTTAAAGAACATCCAGTTCCAACCCCCCTGGCACTGGCAGGGACACCAGACCAGACTGATCAATGCCTCATCCAACCTTGAACACCTCCAAGGAGGGAGCATCCACAACCTCCCTGGGCAAGCTGTTCCAGTGTCTCCCCACCCTCACTCTAAAGAATTTCTTCCTAATCTTCAGTCTAAATCTGTCCTCCTCAGGCTTCAACCCATTCCCTCTCATCCTATCACTACAAGCCCTCTTAAAAGTGCCTTCCCAGCTTTCTTGTAAGGCCCTTTCAGGTACTGGAAGGCTGCTCTAAGGTCTCCCCTGAGCCTTCTTTTCTCAGTTTGAGATGGACTATGTGTACCCCTTCCTTTGGGGTCCCCATTACCCACCTTGGCCTCTCTGCTGGGAGGACCAGCAAAGGCATGCTACAGACTGCTGTAAAATCAAATATTGATGAAGAACCCCAGCAACAGCAACAGGATAAAGCAGTCTAAATTAGCACCACAGAGCTAATTTTTGGTTTCTTCCAGACACCAACCGGATTCAGTCAGAATCTGAGCACTGCAGTCTCGCTGCTCCCCCAATCAATCCACATCCAGTCAATTTTCCCTGTGTGAAAAGGTTTGGCAGCACCAATATTGTATTTTCAAGAGTAATTGCATGCTGCAGTGGATGTGGGGGTTAGGAAAGCAACTGAGCTCTTGCTATGAGGATCAATAATTACAAATTATCAATAAGTGTACACACCACACTGAGGTGCTGGAGTGTGTCCAGAGAAGGGCAATGAAGCTTGGGAAGGGTCTGGAGAACAGGGCTGATGAGGAGCAGCTGAAGGACCTGGGGGTGTTGAGCCTGGAGAAGAGAAGGTTGGGGAGAGACCTTCTTGATCTCTACAACTGCTTGAAAGGAGGTTGGAGTGAGCTGGAGGTCGGGCTCTCCTCCCTGGTATCAGGTGATAGGATGAAAGGAAATGGCTTGAAAGTGTGCCAGGAGAGGTTTAGGTTGGAGATTAGGAATAACTTCTTTCCTGAAAGAGTGTCAGACGTTGGAACAGGCTGCCCAGGGAGCCATCAAGTCCTACCATCAACCCAGCACCACCATGGCCATTAAACCATGTCCCCAGGTACCATGGTCACAGGTTTCTTGAACACCTCCAGGGATGGGAACTCCACCAGCTCCCTGGGCAGCCTGTTCCAATCCCTGACCGCTCTTGCAACAAAGAAATTCTTCCTCATGTCCAACTTAAACCTCCCCCAGCACAACCTGAGGACATTTCCTCTTGTCTGTCATTAGTTACCAACACCCATCTCACTACAACCTCCTCCAATTTACCAATGTATTTCTTTCTTGCTTTGCTTCTCAGAGGTTAAACTGGCCAAGATCAAGAGCTGTTACCAACAATCCTGCAAGGGCTGGGTTTGTTTCTCCAGCGTGTCAATACCTCATTTACAGCTGAACAGAATAAGGAGATGAAGGAGTCTTAAGAAACACTGCCTGAGGCCAAAACATTTCAGGGCTGCTCTCCAGAGCAAAACCTGCTGATAACAGGAAGACAAATGCCACCTGCACCACATATCCTCTGCCTCAACTTTCATCCAGCAAGAACCAGTGCCAGAGGCTGAGCCTCCCGGGCAGCAAATCCCCTATTAAACCCCACTTTGACTGCAGAGCTTGTGAGTCATCAGCAGAGCAGGAGGCAGAGTGGAGTTTGGGGGTGTCCACATGTTGCAACCACCCACAGAACACCTCAGCATGGGTGTGCAAGTTGTTTGGGGAGGTCCATGTACTGCCTGTGCACTTCTCCTTGTCATGGGGCAATGCACATGGAGCTGGAGGTCTCTCATTCCCTGATCTGTAGGTAACTCCTACAAGGTTTAAGGTTACACCCCAGCAGTAACTATATGAATGGGAAGGAGATCCACTGAAGCATTCTGAAACAGAAGTGTAGTTGGTTACAAGTCTTACTGTCCACAAACTTGGCCCATACCAGCATGCATAAAATTCAGTTCAGACTGGAAATCAGCTTTGTGTTAGGAAAGGGACCATGAGCCTTATCTCCTAGGATCTGGAAAACTTATACAGCAAGGCTGTGGAGCTGTGAAGAAATCGAACTGCTGTGGACATGCATGAGCCCTGTGGGATCCTGGGGTGCATTCAGAGGAGGGTGTCCAGCAGATCAAGGGAGGTTCTCCTCTCCCTCTACTCTGTCCTGGTGAGGCCACATCTGGAACATTGCATCCAGTTCCGGGCTCCCCAGTTCAAGAGGGACAGGGATCTGCTGGAGAGGGTCCAAGGGAGAGCTACCAGGATGCTGAAGGGACTGGAACCCTGCCTGGTGAGGAGAGGCTGAGAGCCCTGGGGCTGCTTACTCTGGAGAAGACTGAGAGGGGTTTTAATCAATGTTTATCAATATCTGAGGGCTGGGAGTCAGGAGGGAGGGGACAGGGACAGGCTCTGCTCAGTTGCACCCTGGGACAGGACAAGGGACAATGGATAGAAACTCCAGCACAGGAGGTTCCACCTCAACATGAGGAGGAACTTCTGCACTGGGAGGCTCACAGAGCACTGGAACAGGCTGCCCAGAGAGGTTGTGGAGTCTCCTTCTCTGGAGACTTTCCAGCCCCATCTGGATGTGTTCTGTGTGACCTGTGCTGGATTCTGTGGTCCTGCTCTGGCCAGGGGGGTTGGACTTGATGATCTCCAGAGGTCCTTTCCAACCCCTAACATCCTCTGATCCTGTGATCCTGTGACACGGGGTTTGGGAAGCATTGTGGCACATAAGTGTGAGGAAACCCACATGTAGCTAAGTTTCTCCATGAAGCAACCATTTTATGAGCAGATGTCCTCACAGCAACCAAGACCCAAAAGCCCCAGGGAGCCGCAGGAAGCCGCAGCAGGTACATAGCTGCACGCAGGCAGCAGCAGGTTTGATGTGCTGCTCACTCCTAGGTTGTACAAGCCTCTCCAGCAGACACATCAGCCCTGAAAGCCATCCTCCCAGCACTAACACATGAGGATTGATTCACCCCATCCTTTCTGACCAGGGAAGACTTGAGGGCAGATCATTCTCTTTCTAATACTGCAAAATCTTGGCCGGAGCCAGAAGCTCACATCTGCTTTTAGTAACATGAATGTACACCAAAGTTCTCCTCCTCCAGCTCATGGCTCCCTTCCAGATTTACACTGACTGTGACCAGAAAGTGGTTCATCAAGCAGTTCTCTCAGGCTTTGTGATTTTAAAATAATTCAAACCAAACAAAATTCCGTTGTCCTATGTTATTCCAACCCCCTGAGCTGCAGCAATAGCTCTGGATTCTCTTGGTATTTCTGCTCTTACCCTTTGGGAAGCTTAGAGTTGTTGGAGCAGTGTGTGCCGCATGGAGCTCTGGGGGGCAAATGCTTCTCTCATTTGTAATTCTCTAGGTTGAGAGAGATGCCAGAGAGAAATCAGAAGAAATATTTTTTTCAGTCAGAATGGGAAGAAGCAGAGCAGTGTTTGGCTCACACTGATTTTCATAAGCATCTGCCCTGGTGCTGTGCTTGAACTCTGCCAAGCAAAACAAATCTTCCATCCAGACAATGAATTTGAAAATCAGAGAACCATTGAGGTTGGAAAAGATCTTAAAGTTATCAAGTCCAACTATCAACCCAACCCCACCATGCCCATTAAATCGTGTCCCACACTGCTGTGTCTATATGTTTGTGAACACCTCCAGGGTTGGTGACTCTACCACCACCCTGGGCAGCCTGTTCCAATGCCTGGCTACCCTTACAGGAAAGAAATTGTTTTCTACTACCCAACCTAAACCTTCCCTGGTGCAACCTGAGGCCACTGCTGAGCGACACGCCAGCTAAACCCAGCAATTTCTCTGTGAATATATAAGACCTTTGGTTGGTTTTCTTTCTCTTTCTTTCTTTCTTTTGTCTTTCTTTCTTTTTCTCTCTTTCTTTCTTTCCTTCTTTCCTTCTTTCTTTCTTTCTTTCTTTCTCTTTCTTTCTTCCTTTCTCTCTCACTTTTTCTTTCTTTCTTTCTTCCTTCCTTCTTTCTTTCTTTCTCTCTCCCACTTTCTTTCTTCCTTTCTTTCATTCTTCCTTCCTTTCTTTTGTCTTTCTTTCTTTTTCTTTTATTTTTCTTTCTTCTTTCTTTCTTTCTCTCTCTTTTTCTTTCTTTATCTCTCACTTTTTCTTTCTATTTCTTCCTTCCTTTCTTTCTCTTTCTTCCTTCCTTCCTTTCTTTCTCTTTCTTCCTTCCTGCCTTTCTTTCTCTCTTTCTTTTTCTTTCTTTCCCTTCCTTCCTTCCTTCCTTCTTTCCTTTATTTCTTTCTCTCTTTCTTTTTTTCTCTCTTTCTTTGTTTCTTTTTTTCTCTTTCTTTCTTTTGTCTTTCTTACTTGTTATGGACCTCAGATATAAACACAGGGAAGTTCAGCTCAGATAAAAGAAACTTCTTGATTCTCTACAAAGAAAGACAGGGACAAGAAAGATGACAATTTTCCCACGGCTTCAGGTGATAGCATCAGTAACGCTGCAAGCGAGCCAACCAGCTAAGCAGAAGTCACAGCTCTAAAAGCCCTGTTGGCTTCCCAGCTTCTCCCATTCCAATTTCACCATTTCCTCCCTGCAAGAAACAATTTCAAGAGGCAAAGAAACCATGACAATCCTCCATTAGTGCTTTGACATAGTGTAGCCAGCAGGAGCAGGGAAATCATTCTGCCCTGTGCTCAGCACTGGTTAGACCACACCTTGAGCACTGTGTCCAGTTCTGGGCTCCTCAATTTAAGAAGGACATTGAGAACGTGTCCAGAGAAGGGCAATGAGGCTGGGGAGAGGTCTTGAGCACAAGCCCTATGAGGAGAGGCTGAGGGAGCTGGGGGTGTTTAGCCTGGAGAAGAGGAGGCTCAGGGGAGACCTCATTGCTGCCTGCAACTACCTGAAGGGAGGTTGTAGCCAGGTGGGGGTTGGGCTCTTCTCCCAGGCACCCAGTGGCAGAACAAGAGGACTCAGTCTCAAGCTATGCCAGGGGAGGCTTAGGTCAGAAAGAGAGATTGCCCATTGGAATGTGCTGCCTGGGGAGGTGGTGGAGTCACCATCCCTGGAGGTGTTCAATAAAAGCTTGGATGTGGCACTTGGAGCCATAGTTTAGTAGTCAGGTGGTGTTAGGTATTGGGTAATAGGTTGGACTGGATGACCTCTGAGGTCTTTTCCAACCTGCTTGATTCTGTGTTTCTGTGACACCCCCTATGAGAGGAGAGGAAAGGACCTCTTTTGGAGGTGGTGTTTCTCACTGCTGCCAGCAGCGATGAGCTGCCCGCTTGGAGTTTGGGAGCTTTCCAGGGGAGGACCATTTTGCCACCCCCAGAACCTTGAATGGGTTCAACAAAGTGTTGGGTTTGGGTTTGCTTTTTGTTGTTTTGTTTTGTTTTGTTTTTTTATTTCAGGGTTCTTCAGGGTATAAATCACCAGAGCCTGAAGGATGTGCAGGGGAGAAAGGAAATTGCTTTCTGTCAGAGATCAGGGGAGGAAAAATTAAATAAATATATGTATATATACACTCGTGCCAAAGACTACTCCAAGAAAGAGGCTGAACCAATAAAGTTTTTCCACAGTCCCTAGTTTATACACTTCAGCTACTGCCCAGATGAGCACAAAGTAAAATAAAGTGCAGCTAATATATCCTGAGATCCGCTGACAAAAGCCAACAGAGTCTAAAATTAATTCTCCCTCGCAGGAGTGACTAAATGAAAGAGGATGGACACGAATGTAATTTTATCAAGGGATGAGGCATGAGGATTTGGGGCTCATCAGCTGACTCTGCTGTGCAAAATCAGAGAAGATGTTGAAGTCAGACTTCTCTGTAAGCAATCAGCACTTGCCACCACGACTGGAGATGTGCTCCTGTGGAGAGCAAAGCCAAAAAGCCACATTGCATGCTCAGATCCTCTGAAAAATCCATCCCAGCTTTAGAGCTCCAGGCTGCCAGGGAAACTTCCTCTGCTAATGAGTCTGTCTGACTCCAGCAAGAGGCAATGGTGTGTGTGGGCAAACTGTGCAATTCATTATCACTTAATATTACCAAACAGCTTCTTGAATAACATCTACGGCTGTTGTTTTTGCAGAGAGGGAAGGGGAAAAAAATATTCAGAGCACTTCAGGCCTTTCCTTTATGAGCTCTCCCCATCTTATCTGCACCAGCACACCAGCCAGCCACAAGTTTCTGTAACATGTGGGGCTCCTGGAGCTCAAGCTGCCTTTCAGCAGAAATGTCTCATCCCTGGATCCGTTCCAGGTCAGGCTGTTTGAGGCTCTGAGCAACCTGCTCTAGAAGGAGATGTCCCTGCTGCCTGCAGTGGGGTTGGACTAGATGGCCATTAAAGGTCCCTTCCAACCCAAACCAGTTTGTGATGGAGCATTTACCACCTCTCTGGGCCACCTGGGCCAGTGTGTCACCACCCTCCGTGTCAAATATTTCTCCCTTCTCTGTACTCTAAATCTCCATCTTTTAGTTTCAAGCCTTGTCCTCTCACAACAGGCCTTGCTAAAAGGTCCATAACCATCTTCCTTATCAGGAATCCTTATTCAGGACCTTTAGGTCCTGAAAGGGCACCAGAAGGTCTCCCTGGAGCCTTCTCTCTTCCAGGCTGAAAAACCCCAAGAAGGTTTATCACCTTTCACTTCCCACAAGATGTGAAGATGATCTGCAAAGTCCATGACTATGAGGGTCACCAGGCAGTAGCTCTAAGCAAGCTGAGCCCCTTCTGCCTCACCCAAGCTGACACCCAGGTGTCATTGCAGCCCCAGATAACCTTGCAGCTTCTGCCCCATTCCAGTCCCTTGTGCCAGTGGCTGCTTCCAGGACACAACCTGCCAAAGAACAACAGAATCATAGAATACCAGGGTGGTGGAGGTTGGAAGGGACCTCTAGTCCAACCTCCCTGCCAGAGCAAGGTCAGCAAGGGCAGGCCACCCAGGAACACGTCCAGGTGGGTTTGGAATCTCTCCCAGATAAGGAGAATCCACAACCTCTCTGGGCAGCTTGCTCCAGGGTGCCAGTACCCTCACAGTAAAGAAATCTCTCCTCATGTTGAGGCAGAACTTCCTGGGTTCCAGTTTGTGTCCTTTGCCCCTCACCCTATCACTGGGCACCAGTGGAAAGAGACTGGCACCTTCTTGACAACCACCCTTAAGGTATTTGCAAACCCTGAGCAGATCTCCTCTCAGCCTTCTCCTCTCCAGGCTCAACAGCCCCAGAGCTCTCTGCCTTTCCTCCTCTCAGAGATGTTCCATTCCCTTCACCATCCTTGTAACCTCCACTGGGCTTTCTCCAGCAGTTCCTGTCTCTCCCTGACACTTCTATCTTCCACAGAAACATTGGGAAGATCTGGATTGGAAACACTCCATAAATATTTCCCCCTGATGCTGGTAAGAAGAGGCTTGCAGCTATTCCTGCCCTTTGTGGTCTTTAACTTGTTTCAGAGGAGGCATTCAATGAGCCCCCTTGCAGGAATAATTTACCACCCCATTAGCTGAAGAAAAAAGATCTGGTGTCTGCATTAGGGGCTCAATCACCTTTCAGCAAAACACTGTGAAGAACTCATTACAGTAATTACTAACGAGCTGGCCTCTTTGGGCTGCAAATGTTTTGTGTGTAACTGGTAAAGAGCTGCATCCAGAGCTTCCCAGCTACAACAGAAAGCCACCAGGCCAACAAATGGTCCTGGAGTTGCAGAGGAAAACATGCTCCAAAATGAAGCTGGTCATCTTTTTCTTCTTCTTCTTTTTTTTTTTTTTACCCTATTCATTTCTCTTTACAAATTTGACCTTTTTGGAAATGAAAAAGGACATCGAGGAGCAGAGCTCCACGAAGCTGTGGCAGCTCTTTAGTAATCAAAGGTTTTTTTTTATCCTGGATGCCTTCTGGTGCTTGGGTTGGGTTGTTGGGGTTTTTTTTAATACTGTAGGAGCTTCTTTCAAAGTTAGAGTTTGAACTATTCCAATCAAAATATCAGTTTCAAACTGCCCTTCAAAATTTGTTTTGAATTCAGCAACAGGCAAACAAATTCCATAATTTAGGAGATGACAGGAAAAGGATAGGAGCTTCTGAGCCATGCTGCAATGACAGGTGTCCATATTCTCCTTGGAGACACCACCTGCTGCCCAAAATCTCCTGGGATTGTGTATCCAAGGCAGGCCTGTGCTGAGCAGGGAAAGAAGAGCTGTTGTGTTTTGCTCTGTCCTTCTGGATGTGTTCATCTTTGCCTCAGTTTCCTCATCTCTAAATCACAGCTAATGCCTCACAGTAGTGAGCTGAAGTTAAGCAGAGCTTGGCCAAAATGCTGATAAAGGCTTGGCCAAGCCAAAGTTAAGCAGAGCTCGGCCAAAAGCTTTTAAAGGCTCAGAGTTTAGCTGAGGCATTTAGAAAACAACCATAGAATCATAAAATCATTCTGGTTGGAAAAGACCTCTAAGGTCATCCAGTCCAACCATCAACCCAACACCACCATGGCCATCAAACCATGTCCTGAAGTGCCATGGCCACACATTTTTTGAACCCCTTCAAGGATAGGGACTCCACCACCTCCCTGGGCAGCCTGTTCCAACCCCTGACCACTCTTCCTATAAAGAAATTGTTCTTAATATCCAACCTTAATCTTCCCTGGTGCAACTTGAGGACATTTCCTCTTGTCCTATCATTTGTTACTTGTGAGGAGAGACCAACTCCCACCTCACTCCAACCTCCTTTCAGGTTTCTCTTTGGGTAATAGCCTCACTGGAGTTACAAGAGCATCTGTGAGCTGAAGAAGTGATCCCATCTCTACGAACTTGCCTACTCCCCCCTCCCAGGCTGTATTAATTAGACTAATCATTAATATTACCAATCACTCTGAAAGAAAAGCCCCAAATGAAAATAAATTCCTTGTGCTTACCCTGAGGGAGACTGAGTCAGAGCACAGAACAAAGCATCCAGTGCTGGGTCCTGCTCCTTCCAAAGAGCCCCCAACTCCTCCAGCAAACTGGACTCCAACCTTGGTGGCTGCAACTATTGTTGCCTACAGAAATATTTAATGTTTTGTTCCCCTGAGAGCTACAAACTGCCAGGCCAGGAACAATGTCAGATGATGAGAAATAGGGAAGGCATGATGCCAGACCAGTAACTCCAACTTCTGCCAGAGGAACTCCATTGAAACTTGCCAAGAACCAAACAACCTTTCCCAAAGAGGGCTGGGGCGCGGTGGCACCCAGCTCTCCAGATGCTGCTTTCTTGTTTCTCTTGGGCAATCCTTTAGTTGTTGCCTCTTTAGCTAATTGTGCAACTATTGTATTTCATAAACAATAGCTACTTTATTTAGACAGAGAGGAAGTGAACAGCAGAAATCACGTATCCCAACACAAAGCCAGCCTGGGCCAGATATCCAGCGGCTGGGAGCTGACCTCAGGGGAGCAACCAACACCCATCTGTGCTTGCAGATGGCCAGAGTTATGCTGTAACTCTGTTTTGGAGGGAGGACAAGAGGACCAATTCATACTTTGTCCCAAACTGGCTCCAGGATCTTGGATGGGTCACCTAAACCCTCAGAGCTTCAGCTTCTCATCTGGCAAATCCAAGCTCTGTAGCCCATAGGGAAACATCATAAACCTCCAGGATCTTGGATGGGTCACCTAAACCCTCAGAGCTTCAGCTTCTCATCTGGCAAATCCAAGTTCTGTAGCCCATGGGGAAACATCATAAACCTCCAGGATCTTGGATGGGTCACCTAAACCCTCAGAGCTTCAGCTTCTCATCTGGCAAATCCAAGTTCTGTAGCCCATGGGGAAACATCATCAAGCACAGAGACAAGATGCCACTGCTGGTGAGGGACTGGTTTGACTTTCCTCTGCTATTAAATTACAAATGAGGAATTATTCTGGTTTAACAAATAGCTCCTGGTGCAAACAGGATGCTCTGTATCCTCAGTGTCAAAGGTGCAAGCAAACACTTCCTGAAGGGAATTCAGCAAATCACAGACTCTTCTGGGCTTTCAATGAGCTGAAATTGTTAGAAGACAGCTGAGCTTGATTTGTTTCCCACCAAAGATATATGGAAGGGTGTGAAGCAGAGTAACGTAGTGTTGGGAGTCTTGAGACTGGCACAGGTTGCCCAGGGAGCTGGTGGAGGCCCCATCCCTGGAGACATTCAAGGTGCATCAAGAGAAGTGTGGCCAGCAGGTCAAGGGAGGTGATTCTCCCTCTCTGCTCAGCTCTGGTGAGACCCCACCTGGAGTACTGCATCCAGTTCTGGAGCCTCTATTACAAGAGGGATATGGACATGCTGGAAGGTGTCCAGAGAAGGGCCACCAGAATGAGCAGAGGGCTGGAGCTGCTCTGCTATGAGGACAGACTGAGAGAGTTGGGGCTGTGCAGTGTGGAGAAGAGAAGGCTCTTTCAATATCTGAAGGGGTCTACAAGAAAGCTGGGGAGGGACTTTTTAGGATCTCGGGTAGTGACAGGTCTGGGGGGAATGGAATAAAGCTGGAAGTGGGGAGATTCAGGCTGGAAGTGAGGAAGAAGTTCTTCCCCATGAGAGTGGTGAGAGCCTGGAATGGGTTGTCCAGGGAGCTGGTTGAGGCTCCATCCCTGGAGGTGTTTGCAGCCAGGCTGGATGAGGCTCTGGCCAGCCTGATCTAGTGTGAGGTGTCCCTGCCCATGGCAGGGGGGTTGGAACTGGCTGCTCCTTGTGGTCCCTTCCAACCCTGCCTGATTCTATGATTCTATGATTAGGCTAGATGGGGCTCTGAGCAACCTGAGCTAGCTGGGGATGTCCCTGCTGACTGCAGAGGGGTTGGACTGGATGACCTTTAAAGGTCCCTTCCAACCCAATGCATCCTATGATTGTAATTAATATTGTCTTGTCAGTCTGCTGGGGTTGCAATGATCAAAGGAGGTCACCAAGAAATCCTGAGACTAGCTTTCAAAAGGTAGCAAAATTAATCAAACTGGGTCTGCTCAGTTCTTGAGATCTCGGGTTCACCCTCAAGATCATGCTGCTCTTAATCAGAAATGTTAGAAACTTAACAAAGAAAAGAAATATTTAAAAAAAAATAGAAAAAGGAAAAAAAGGAAAAACAAAAAACAACAAATCCAACAGATTTGTCCTGAAGTGCCATGGCCACACATTTTTTGAACACCTCCAAGGATGGGGACTCCACCACCTCCCTGGGCAGCCTGTTCCAGGGCCTGACCACTCTTCCTGTAAAGAGGAGTGTTCTTAATATCCAACCTTAATCTTCCCTGGTGCAACTTGAAGCCATTTCCTCTTGTCCTATCCAACAGATTTGTCACATAAGAAAAATGTCAACCATTCTGAGCCATGCAAAGAAGCCACAAAACCTGGCAGCCTGCAAATCACTCCTTGAGTGTGTCTGCATTTGCTGCTCCTAGCTGCAAGGCTCGATGGAGGATGCTGCTAAAGCAAGGATTCAAATTTCCTTTGGAGCTGCCTTTTGGAGCAGCTCTGCTGCTTAAAAACCTTAAGATTGTGACACTAACAAAATGCTGGGCTTAGCAAATCTCTCCTTAGGAGCTTCCCTGTGTTTGGCAGAGCATTATAAAGAGCTAAAGAATTCAAACACCGGAGGCACACAGGTTGCTGAACCTCAGCTGAGCGCAGCGGATCAGAGGGTCAAGTTTTATCAAGCCCTTGCACAAAACCAGCTGCCTCAGAAAGCCTGGGAGGGGGGTTTGGTCCCTGCTGCAGATAAAAGTGACACTGAGGACCAGGCCAGATGTTAGTTATGCCTGCAGTGATGCTGCCAGCAGAGCCACACGCTGACAGTCTCTGCCTGTTAATTGTTTTACTGCCACAATTCCTTCTCATCCAAGCTCCGTAACACACAAGGTGCAGACTGGAGGCTTACCTAGAATCACAGAATTGTCAGGGTTGGAAGGGTCCTCAAGGCTCAGCCACTTCCAACCCCCCTGCCATGGGCAGGGACACCTCACACTACAGCAGGTTGCTCAGAACCACATCCAGCCTGGCCTTAAAAATCTCCAGGGATGAGGCTTCCACCACCTCCCTGGGCAACTTGCGCCAGTGTCTCACCACCCTCATGGGGAAGAACTTCTTCCTAACATCCAGTCTGCATCTACCCATTTCGAGTTTTGCACCACAGAATCACAGAATTAACCAGGTTGGAAAAGACCTCCAAGATCATCAAGTCCAAGCTCTCACCCAACACCATCTAATCAACCAACCCATGGCACTAAGTGCCTCATCCAGGCTGAATTTAAACGCTTCCAGGGATGGTGACTCCACCACCTCCCCAGGCAGCCCATTCCAATGGCCAATCTCCCTTTCTGGGAAGAATTTCTTCCTGACATCCAACCTAAACCTCCCCTGGCACAGCTTGAGACTGAGTCCTCTCCTTCTGCCACTGCTTGCCTGGGAGAAGAGCCCAACCCCCACCTGGCTACAGCCTCCCTTCAGGTAGTTGTAGACAGCAATGAGGTCTCCCCTGAGCCTCCTCTTCTCCAGGCTGAACACCCCCAGCTCCCTCAGCCTCACCTCACAGGGCTCCCTTCCCTACCTGACACCCTAAAAAGTCCCTCACCAGCTTTCTTCTGGTCTGAGAAATCCAGACCTTTTCTTTTTAGTCCTTCAAACCATTCCACTCATGGGAGGATGTCATCTGTGGATGTAGAGTGCCCTGGGTATTTTCAGCCTATTTTTCAGCAGTTTTTTACATGGCTGGGTCCATTACTGGCCAATTCTCCCTTGTACCCATTAAGCCATTACATTGCATATCACCAACCCTATTTGTGTGGAATAAAAATAAGTGCCTAGGAATACATCCATGCAATCAAAGTGAAAATGAGCCTATATTCAGCATTTAATAACCCTGACACAATTATATCTTCAGAGCAAAAGCTTTTCATTCGATTTTTTTTCTCCCCCATTCACCTTCCTTCTCCAGCATGTCATTTATTTTTATGGGCATAAAACTGAATAAACTCCTCCTAAAATCAAGCAGAATTTTTCAGACCAGCATTTAGATTTGTTATTTCTGCTAACTGTGCCCATAAAACACAGTGGGAGAGGAATTTTGTTGAAGAATATTATCCTGTGCTCAACTCTGTCTATATTCACAGCTTCAAGCTTAACTTTAAGTAAGAAGAAGTAACTTAAGCAGCAGTTTTAGATCATGTTTTATGTTTCTGTTTCTTCAGTATAATGATTCTGCTTTCCCCAGCAGAAAAAGGGAAAGGACTAAATTGCCAGAAAATGGGATTTTTGTCATCTTTAAAAATATTAACATTCATTGTCTTTGGACAGGATAAAATTCACTGCCTTTCAAAACTGCAAATTTCTGTGCCTTTAAAGTTTGCAAATTTCATTGCCTTTACAATTTGCAAGTTTCATTGCCTTTAAAGTTTGCAAATTTCATTGCCTTTGAAGTTTGCAAATTTCATTGCCTTTACAGTTTGCAAGTTTCATTGCCTTTAAAGTTTGAAAATTTCATCCTTTGGAGTTTGCACAAATTTCATTGTCTACAAAAAGAATAAATTTAATCATCTTTCACAATCATAAATGCCATTGTCTTTAAAAAGAATGGATTTCATTGTCTTTGAAAAGAATAAAATTTATTGTCTTTAAAGATCATTCATTGCATGGCCTGTAAGAATTAGACTTTTCTTTGTGTTTAGAAAACAACAAAACTCCTTCTCTTTAGAAATTACAAATTTCATTGTCTTAAAAAAGAAGAAAATTAACAGACTGTAAAAACTAAGACATTTCATCATCTTTCAAAATCACAGATTTCATTGTCTTTAAAGGGAATAAATGGCATTGACTCTCAAAATAAGAAATTTTGAGAGCAAACTAGTATTTTAAAAATAAGAAATGTGTTCATGAGAGGATTGTGCCTCACAGCCAAAATGAAGGTATCTGAAGGTCCTGTGGACTTCAGAGTGGGCAAAGGATGACTCTGGAGCAGCTGCCCAGATCATGGGCAAATTGCTTTGCCTTTTCTCATCTTGCCTAACAAGGATGTTGTGGAATAACTCTTGAAGCATAGAATTGTCAGGTTTGGAAGGGACCTCAAGGATCAGCCAGTTCCAACCCCCATGCCACGGGCAGGGACACCTCACACTGGATCAGGTTGCTCAGAGCCACAACCCATGGTGACATGGAGAAGAGATGATGCTACCCACAGAGATGATGCTATCCACAAGCTCAGGTGGATTTTGGAGGTGATAGCTGATTTAGGTAGGATGAGTCTACTCTATTGTCTACTCTGTTGTCTACTCTGTTGTCTACTCTGTCCTAGTGAAGCCACACCTGGAGTATTGTGTCCAGTCCTGGGCTCCCCAGTTCAAGAGACAGGGAACTACTGGAGTAGTGGAGGCTACAAGGATGATGAAGGGGCTGGAACATCTCTGTGAGGAGGAAAGGCAGAGAGCCCTGGGGCTGCTGAGCCTGGAGAGAAGCAGCCTGAGAAATCTTCTCAATGCTTCTGAATACCTTAAGGGTGGAGGTCAAGAAGATGGGGCCAGTCTTTTCTCACTGGTGCTCAGTGATAGGACGAGGGGCAATGGACACAGACTGGAACATAAGAAGTTCTGCATCAACACAAGGAAAAAATTCTTTGCTTTGAGATTGACAGAGCCCTGGAGCAGGCTGCCCAGAGAGGTTATGGAGTCTCCTTCTCT
Source organism: Indicator indicator (assembly GCF_027791375.1). NCBI lineage: Eukaryota > Metazoa > Chordata > Aves > Piciformes > Indicatoridae > Indicator > Indicator indicator. Next base: position 6,202,519 of record NC_072041.1, on the reverse strand, counting down.
GGAGACTTCCAAACTCCACCTGGATACATTCCTGTGTGACCTGCCCTAGGTGATTGTGCTTTGGCAGGGGAGGGTTGACTCAATCTCCAGGAGTCCCTTCCAATCCCTACCATTCCATGATTCTCTTAGAGGTAAAAAGAGGTGGTGGGAAATGTCTCAAACTCCTCGTGGGTTTGTTAGGATTTGGCTGAGGTTTTTGCCTTCCTAGAGAAAAGCTTCTTTCACTGAAAAGAGAATAATTTTGAAAGGCCTGTCAGCTGGGAGGTTTCACTCAGAAAACACACAAGCCTTGATGATGTTTCAGCAGATCCTCCTCCTGTACTCAGGTTGGCATTTGAAGAGAATTTCGTGGGCACTTTCCATGACGTTGTTTTCATCCTACCCCAGCAGGAACATTTGTCAAAATGATGACATTTCCAGCCAATAAAAAATAAAAGAGCAAGCAGAGCATTCAGTAGTAATTACAGAGTATGCAAATGTTTGCCTCAGTTGGAATCTTTTTTTTTTTTAATTTATTTATTAAGTTTTCTGGATGGTTCTGCTCAAGGTGCTTTTACCTCCATTGCAACCAGTGGGATTTTCAGCAGGGAGGGAGCACTCTCCTCAGGTGGCAAAGCCTCATAGAAGAATTTAAGTGCATTTTTCTTGTGGATAATCAGTGGAATTCCAATCTTCCCTAAGTGCAGAAGACAATGCCACCTTTGTTTGGACTCCTAGGCTTTGTAATTCGGCTTTGACCCTTAACTCCATGGCCAACCTCACAGTTTATGTCTAAATTACTCAGGCTGCACTTGTAAACATTTGCTGGTGGCATTCATTTCAGCAACTGGGAAGCAGGAACAGAAACAACTAACCCTGGAGGCAGGGAATAACATATACTGTGTTCACCTCCTTCCCTCACTTTCATCCCTAGCCTTTGTGGCAAGATGGTTTGGCAAGGCAAGGAAATTCAACTTTAATAAAGGACAAGAGGGATAACTGCCACCAGGATGAGAGTGGGGAAGCAGCATTTTGCCAGCCATGCTTGGAAGGATTGGGATTTTCCATCGGCCACATTCCTGTGCCAAGTCCAAGCAAGGAGATCGGATGGCAGCCAGGCCCTTGGAGAGATGAGATCACTGCCAGACCCCAGTGGTGTGTGAAGCAGGTAAAAGCAGAGCAGCAGCAGAGCAGGAGAGAAATCAACATGCTTTCCTCTCTCCTCTGGAACACAGAGCATTAGGTAAATAGAAAAGGGGTTGATTAAAACCTTTGAAAGCCCTGAAGTGACTCAGAGACTCATTTCATTTTCAATCACGCCCACGGTTCTTTGGCTCCTGAGCCTTGGAGTAATTGTGGCTGTTTGGTATCTAACTTGCTTTTGAGGATGGAGCTTAAACAGCTCTGAAGATGCATGTCAAGGAGGGCAGCAATTCTGGGTGCCCAGTCCTTGATAGGATGGGAGGCCTCACAACAAGAGAGCTGGAGGCACATTTACTTGCTGCCGGAGCTACAAATGTGATCAGAGGATCAGAGGGTGTTAGGAGTTGGAAGGGACTTCCAGAGATCATCAAGTCCAACCCCCCTGCCATAGAATCCAGCACAGGTCACACAGAACACATCCAGATGGGGCTGGAAAGTCTCCAGAGAAGGAGACTCCACAACCTCTCTGGGCAGCCTGTTCCAGTGCTCTGTGAGCTTCCCAGTGCAGAAGTTCCTCCTCATGTTGAGGTGGAACCTCCTGTGCTGGAGTTTCTATCAATTGCCCCTTGTCAATGCAGACACAGAATCACACAACAGTAGGGGTTGGAAGGGACCTCTGGAGATGATCCAGTCCAACCCTCCTACCAGGGTCACCTAGAGCAGCTGTTCAGGATGGCATCCAGGAGAGTTTTGAATGACTCCGTAGATGGAGACTGCACCTCTCTGGGCAGCCTGCTCCAGTGCCCTATCACCATCACAGTAAAGAAGTTCCTCCTCATGTTTAGACAGAAGTTCCTACGTTCAGGTTTGTACCTGCTACCTCTTGTCCTGTCGCTGGGAACCACTGACAAAAGACTGACCCCATTCTCCTGCCACCCACTCCTGGAGTATTTATAAGCACCAATACGATCCCCCCCTCAGTCTTCTCCAGGCTAAAAAGCCCCAGGGCCCTCAGCCTTTCCTCATAAGAGGAGTGTTCTAGTCCTCTAATCATCTTCCTAGCTCTTTTCTGGACCCTCTCAAGCAGTTCCCTGTTCCTCTTGAACTGGGCACAGGATCCCAGATGTGGTCCTGGTAGGGCAGAGCGGAGGGCAGAGCAGACACATCCTACCTGAGTTCCATCCAAATCAGTCTGAGCCCCTCAGTGGACAGGCCTGTGGGTAGCACTATCTGAACCTTGTGCTATCATGATCCCCCTGCCCTGGCAGTCCATCTGCCCTGCACAGCCCCTGACCCTGGTCAGCACATCCTGCAGTCTCACCTTTTGGGTGCCCAACAGCTCCAGCTCCATCTTTCCCTGTGTGAGAACCTCTTTTGGCTACCAGTGAGAATGACTTCGAGTTTCTGAGAAGCTTTCATCTTCCTGAGCCCCCCAAACATGCTTAAACACTGCCACCACCACCACTAAAAGTCAATTTGCCAGCCCATCACTGTGTTCTTCCCTGGCAACTGCCTAGGGGCACAACCATTCCCTTTGGCACCAGCACTTTGATGGATGAAGGGAGAGCATCTCCTTTTGACACTTGATTGACAGAAAGTGTCCCTTTTAATTACAACCAAGAAGACAGAAAGAGAGGAAAATGATAATACAGCTCCATAACCTAATTTTGATGCCACATTTAGGAGGTCCAGTGGATGAGCTAAGACCACAGAGTGCAAGAAGTTTATCTACTCTATTTCTTAGCAAGCCAGAGTGAGATCAGCACCAAACCTTCTAGAGTTCCATAGCAATGTAAAATATCATAGGCTTGGACTTGTGCAAATGAGAACCAACCTCCCCAGCTGCACAGAGACCACCTCTACTCTCACCAGAGTAACCCTGGTAGAATCTTTGGTGGACTTCACTCCTATCTATGCTGGTGTAATGCAGGATGAAATGTCTCCCCTCAAAGCTCTCAGAAGAACAACCTGACAAGAGTTGAGGGCTGTGGGCTCCAGATACCAGAGGGGCTGCTCTGCCAGCTTGGAGAAAGGAAAAGAGCTGGGATAGAATAACAGAATCCCTGGTCTTTTGAAACTCCCTCCTCTTCTCCAGCTTCCAGCATTTCTCTTCCACCCACATAGCAGATAAGATGGACAGAAAGGGAAAGAGAGAGGAACCAAGTTGCTTGCCTGGTGTCAGACCCAAAGCAGAGACTAGGACAACACCCTTCCCTTCATGAAGCCTGTGAGGACTCAATGCAGGTTTCCTGGACTCTCCCACATAGATCTCAGCCCAACAGGTGCTGGTGGCTCAAGAAAAATCCTGCAGCACAGGCCTCTGGTTTTGTTGTCATGGATTCAGACTAGATATAACAAAGACACTCTTTACATTGAAGGTGGTGAGACTCTGCCCAGGTTCCCCAGGGAGGTGGGAGAAGCCCCACCCCTGGAACCATTCCAGGTCAGGTTGGTTGGGGCACAGAGCAACCTCCTCTAGCTGGAGATGTCCCTGCTGACTGCAGAGGTGTTGGAGTGGGTGAGCTTTAAAGGTCCCTTCCCACCCAAACCATTCTCTGATTCTATGATTTCTTCACCTCACTGAAAAGAAAACGACCACAAACCTGTTTTCTACCTCCCTGTCGAGGCAGCATTCCTTCACCTGAACAGCTCTCTCTGTTCTTCTTCCCAGCTTTGCCATGGCAACAAGAGAAGTGCACATTAGCAGTGGAAAAGGGATGGGTTATGCTTTCAAACTGTCCTTCTGTCTCTAGCTGGGTTACGACACCTCCTAGCTACAAGGCGTGCAAGACCAGCAGCACACTGGCCGCCGGGACAAGCTGCAGCACAGTCAGGGCCAGGCAGCAGATACAGGATGGGCTGGAGGCACCTGCAAAGGGCAGGCAGGAGCTCCATGACTTCAGAAACCAAGAGGTAAAGCAGTTAGGAAATAGGGGCCCTTGGCCTCCCGTTTCATTTTGTCGTGGGCACTGCAGAGCAGAGCTGGGCAAGCTGCAAGCAAAGCACACTGTGAAACAGGAGCATTTCCAAGCAGGAGCTCTTGCCAAACTGTAAAAGGACACTACAGAAGCAAACTAGGGTTCCTTAGCAACAGCATCACATATGGGTCCATTAACTCCAAATTCCTCTGTGAGTAAACCCTGAGCTAAGCAAACCTTCAGACACTTATTGGTAGCGTGAGCGACAGCGTCTGCTCTGGTTGGTCAGCTGGTCAGGGGGAAATGAATAGCAGCCATTGAGAAGCACAGGCACAAACAACTTGCATTTTGAGGAGGACTCTTTGGGCATCTCAGAGGTGTTGGACCTGCAGCTGGCTCATAATTAGGTGATGATGAGCTGCCCTGCTGCACCTTTCCTCAGCTGTAGAAATTGCTCTCGAAATTCTGAGAGAGGATTGCTGTGGCCATGGCAGCAACTGGAAAGGAGCTCATAAAACACCACCAGAAAACACAGGGAGACAATCAGAGGGCAAGAAGTGATGCATGCATTACAGAGGTTTATTTTTCCCCTTGCAAAGCACTTCATGTTTGTGGGACTCCACTGACTCAGTTCAGCAGCATCGTTCCTGATTTACTGGTGCCACAGCAGACCCAACAACGTTGAGACCAGGCGAGGTGGCCAGGAGGCTCCTCCTCTTCCTTTTCAACCACTGGTTGCAATATTTCCATTCTGATTGCAGCTGACACCAGCTCTGACTTTATTTCACCCCCTAAGTAGCTCTATTTTCTCAGAGCCCAGCTGCTGCAAACGTGCAGTGGCTTCAGCAGCTCCAGTTATGGGAAGCTGCATCTTAAATGGAGCTGAACACAGATTGAAACCACCAGAATGAGAATCAGTGTTGGGGTTTGAAACACATTTCAAAGGTGATTTGAAGACACCCTTTGAGGGTTGGGAGATGGATGCTGCTTGAGCCATGCCAATGAATGCAGGGAGCTGGCAACACTCGTTCACTGGCATGGTTCAACTCCTGGGGTGCATTAAGAAGTGTCCAGCAGATCCAGGAAGGTTCTCCTCCCCCTCTACTCTGCCCTGGTGAGACCTCATCTTGAGTACTGCATTCAGTTTGGGGCTCCCCAGTTTAGGAGGGACAGGGACCTGCTGGAGAGGCTTCAGCAGAAGGCTATGAGGATGACTGGGGGACTGGAGCACTGCCTGGTGAGGAGAGGCTGAGGGACCTGGGGCTTTTCAGTCTGGGAAAGAGAAGATTTAGAGGAGATTTAATAAATGTTTCTAAATATCTGAGGGCTGGGGGTCAAGAGGGAGGGGCCAGGCTCTGCTCACTTGCTCCCTGTGATAGGACAAGGAGCAATGGATATAAGCTGCAGCACAGGAGGTTCCACCTCAACATGAGGAGGAACTTCTGCACTGGGAGGGTCACCGAGCACTGGAACAGGCTGCCCAGAGAGGTTGTGGAGTCTCCTTCTCTGGAGACTTTCCAGCCCCATCTGGATGTGTTCCTCTGTGACCTGAGCTATATTGTATGGTCCTGCTCTGGCAGGGGGGTTGGACTGGATGATGTGTTTGGGTCCCTGACATCCTGTGAGCCTGTGAACACCACACTTACACATGGAGTAAAACCACACACGGGTTCTCTGTGTGCAGCATTCTAAATTTCACCTTGTCACAGCATACTCAGCCTACACCTGGCCTTGGCTTGTTCAACCTGCAGAAAAGGAGGCTGAGGAAACACCTTCCCACTCTCTACAGCTCCCTGAAAGGAGGCTGGGGCCAGATGGAGGTCAGGGGTCAGTCTCTTCTCCCAAGTAATGAGCAACAGGACAAGGAAATGGCCTCAAAGTGTGTCAGGGGAGGTTTAAATTGGAGATTAGGAACAATTTCTTTCCTGCAAGAGTGGTCAGGCATTGGAACAGGCTGCCCAGAGAGGTGGTGGAGTCCCCATCCCTGGAGGGGTTTAAAAAAACCTGTGGCCATGGTGCTTTGGGACATGGTTTAATGGCCATGGTGGTGTTGGGCTGATGGTTGGACTGGGAGATCTTAGAGATCTTTTCCAACCTTAATGATTCTATGATTGACATTCCTCATTAAAACAGCCCTTTTGCTGATGAGGGCTGGACTTGGTGATCTCTAGAGGTCCCTTCCCACCCCTACCATTCTATGATTTAGTTCTCATCAGAGATTATGAAGTTAAGGTGTGAAAGAGGCAAGATAAGTACCCTCCCAGCCCATGTCAGTGCACTGGGAAGCTCCCTCACTTGAAGAGGTCAGCTCAGCTTAGATTGTCCATTTGCACACATTTTCAGCACCCAGCCCTTGCTCTGCCTCTTAGACAGAAGGGAAACCTGCCTCTGGTCTTGTCCTCAGGCTGAGTCACCCACAGACACTGCCTTTATAGTGAGGCAAACAAAACCACCTGATCAATGCAGCTCTGCTGTGGTTTGAATTCATTTTACTGTGTTCATTCAATGTCTTTTGGAGTAAGTAGCTTCAAATGACACTTCACAGCAGTTCCATCAATACTCTGACAAGAAAAAAGGCTAGATTGAAATCTATGAAATAGTACACAGAAGTAGCCATGGTCAAGAAGTAATTTGCCTGCACAATCTACACCACCATCTGTCTAAAGCTTAGTCAGGTGTCAATTTGGGTCCGTGGAATCCACCTGATAAGAGCTTCAGCTGTGGATCAAACCTTCCCAATGCTCTGTGATTTGAGGAATCAAAATGATAAACTCTCTAATAATGCCAGCAGATAGCAAGCTCTGAACCAGAGGAGAAGAGATAGAGGTATCTTTAATGAGAAGAACATGAGGGTTATCATGTTTACTCTATTAAACTCAGATGAGATTAGGCTAACAGAATGCAAAAGCAGCCTCCCTGCCCCAGAACTGCTCCTCAGCCTTGGAAAAGTTTGCAACCAGGAGAACATCAGACACCTTCTCACAGTATCTACTCGATGATCTTTGAGGTCTCTTCCAGCCTTCTTGATTCTATGTCCTCCTCCTGTGACACATCACAGCACTCCCACCATAGAATCACAGAATGGTAGAGGTTGGAAGGGACCTCCAGAGGTCATCCAGTCCAACCCCCCTGCCAAAGCAGTATCACCCAGGGCAGGTCACATAGGAACACATCCAGATGGGTCTTGAAAGTCTCCAGAGGAGGAGACTCCACAACCTCTCTGAGCAGCCTGCTCCAGCACCTTCACAGTAAAGAAGTTTTTTCCTCATGCTGAGGTGGAGCTTCCTGGGTTCTAGTTTGTGTCCATTGCCCCTTGTCCTCTCAGGACACCACTGAAAAGAGACTGCCCCTCTTTTTCTTGCCCCTCACCCTTCAGATATTTATAGACATTAATAAAATCTCCTCTCAGTCTTCTCTTTCCCAGACTAACCAGCCCCAGGTCTCTCAGCCTTTCCTCATCACACAGAGAGGTTAAGACCACAACCAAAAAAATAACCTTTAGGTGCAAGACCTCTAGGTGTTGGCTTTTCCCACAGCCAAAGAAGAGCAACCTCCTTTTGCTGCTCTAGCTAGTGGCTTTTATTTATAAGTTAAACAAGATAAAGAAGCAACTACCCCCATAAGGATGGTTTGGGGTTTTTTTAACCACATCTTAAACCTTCAAATAGCTCCTGTCCTGCAAAGAGCCTTCATTAGTGTGCATTTCCACACCCAGATGAAAGACAAATGTGAGGCTGAAGTTTTCCCTGGCAAAGGAGAGGCTCTCAAGCTGTTAACATGTCATTATGTTTCTGTTCATTAGCATCTCTGGGATATGTTTTTAATGATGTAGGGTTTGGGTTGGTTATTTTTTTTTTCTTTCCTTAATGGCTTTTTAAGTATTTTTCCCTTCCTGCAGTGCTAATAAGGTGTAAAAATCTTGTCCTGAAACTGTAAACTGTGCCACAGCTCATGCTCTGCTGTGGTTTGAATGGGAAAATTTCCTTGCAAATGCAAATTGAACAAAGTGTTTACTGGTAACATGTTAAAACTTTCCCCAGCCTGGTGAGAATCACAGAATATTTTGGTTGGAAAAGATCTTGAAAGCCATCGAGTCCCATTGTTAACCCAGCCCTGCCAGGTCACCACTAAGCCACCTTCAGCACCACAGCTCCCCGGCTGTGAAACCCCTCCAGGGATGGGGATCCCACACTGCCCTGGGCAGCCTGTTCCAGCCTTTGAGAAGCCTTTTGGGGAAGAAATATTTCCTCACATCCAACCTGAACCTCCCCTGGTGCAACTTGAGAACATTTCCTCTTGTCCTATCCCTTGTTCCTTGGTGGAAGAGACCAACCCTGACCTAGCTCCAACCTCCTTCCAGGGAGCTGTAGAGAGCCAGAAGGTCTCCCCTCAATCTCCTTTTCTCCAGGCTGAACACCCCCAGCTCCCTCAGCTCCTCCTCCCCAGCCCTCTTCTCCAGACCCTTACCCAGCTTCCTTGCCCTCCTCTGGTCATGCTCCAGCACCTCAATGACCTTCTTGGACTGAGGGCCCCAAAACTTTGGCTCCACCAATATCAAGCACAGGAGGACCCTGCCCTGGTCCTGCTGGCCACACTCTTGCTGATCCACACCAGGATGCTGTTGGCCTCTTGGCCACCTGAGCACACTCTGGTTCATCTTCAGCCAGCTGTTGACCAACACCCCCAGGACCTGTCCCACTGGGCAGTTTCCATCCACTCTGCCCCAAGCCTGGGACATTCATGGGGTTGTTGTGATGCAAGTGCAGCACCCAGCACTTGGCTTTGTGGCCCCAGGATCAAGAGCCAAGATTCCCTTTGCAATGTGGTTCAGACAGGAGATTTTGGGTGATGCCTTAAGAGCTTTGCTTGAACCCAGGTAGAATTTTTCATTGTCACACTTCAGCTGGGCAAGTCTTATGTGCATGTGTGTGTGTGTTTGTATATACATCTATTTAAAAGTAAAACAACTGCAGTGGCTGCAGCTCCCTTCCCCATGTGGAGCAGCATTCAGATTGATCAATCCTACTCAATATTTCCCCTGCATTTGGTTGCAAAAGGAACAATTAACTGTGCTTTGAAAATATCCACCAAATACCCTGCCTGCCTCTCTTGTTCTCTAGCACACAAATGCTTTTTGAATCGAAATAAATATCTTTTTTCTGTCCAGCCTGGGCAGTTTTTTTATAATTTAAAGCCAGATTCCAGCAGGAGATTAAAAAAAAAAAAAAATTGCTTCAGTGCTACAAAGTTTCTGGAAGATTGATGTTAGCAGCATGTCAAATCTAATCAGGAATGACAGGCTGCTGTTATTTGATTCGTGCTTATCAAATTTATTTATCTCCAATTGTGACTCCTTGCTGTAAAGCAGGAATGTTTGTCAGCAGCATCAGTGGAGGAACAGCATGATTAGCACTCAGCTTTCCCCACCTCCAGACCAGTCAAGCAAATGCTTCCCTTAATTCTGCCCAAGTACAGCATTTTAAAGCACTGTTGAAGTGTTTTTTGCTGAAGTGGCTTCTGGATAGTGATAAATGAATCATTATGAGGACAAATTACCCAAATTGGGTCATAATCACCCAAGCTATGCAAACTCCAGAAGAGAAGTGGGGAAGCAGGGAGTGACTCATTCAGAGACAACAGGGAAGAGACTGAGCAGTGGAAATGAAGACGAGGAGAAAATGTGAAGTTATTCAGAATGCAACCTGAGGAGTTCATAGCTCTCACTGACCTCACCCAGGCCTTGGAATGGTTTGGGGAAAGGTAGGAAAAGCAAAGATTAATGGTGACAGGGTTTGACAGGGCTGTGTGTGCCCGGTCTGTAATGGAAGCTCTTCACTGAAATGGAAAAGCTTTACAGGAGAGATTTCTTCTCTGCAGGAGTGGTCAGGCACTGGAACAGGCTGCCCAGGGAGCTGGTGGAGTCCCCATCCCTGGAGGGATGCAAGAAATGTGTAGACATAGCACTTTGGGACACAGTTTAGTGGCCATGGTGGTGCTAGTTCAGTGGTTGGACTTGATGATCTCTGAGGTCTTTTCCAACCCTAAAGAGTCTGTGACTTGGGATGGGAAAGCAAAAAGGAAAAACATCATCCTGTCCTCACAGCTCAGAACACAGCCATAGGTTTGATGCCTCCCTAGTTCTTCACTATGAGGGTGGGGGAGCACTGGAACAGGTTGCCCAAGGAGGTGGTTGAGGCTCCATCCCTGCAGATAATTCAAGGTGAGGCTCAACAAGAGCCTGGGCAGCCTGATCTAGTTGGGACATCCCTGCTGACTGCAGAGAGGTTGGACTGGAGGACCTTTGTAGGCCCCTTCTGGCCCAGACCATTCTGATTCCCTCGTGGGTGAGAAGCTTTTTTTTTGGCTTCACACAAAGCACAGCTATGCCAAAACCAAGGTCTGACCATCCCTGATGAAGAGCAAGGCTTGGGAGAGCTTTACAACAGCCCTGAGCACACACAGGAGGAGGATGCTGTCACAATAACCTTAAGAAATAAAGCAGAGAAGCAGCTTTGAGAGACAAATCCTTTGATCTCTGCCCTTCCCTAATCACATGCAGAGATGACACAGAGTTTCAGCAGAGGAATTAATTATTGGTTAACCCAGCCCTGTGCACCATGGCCATGGCTTGCTGGTGATAAGGAGCAAACAATGAGATTTCCCTGCTCTGGAGAAAGCCTCCAGCCTGCCTTCCTTGGGTTACTCCTACACATGGCTTTTCCTGTAACACAAGTGTCTGACATTCTTTTCTTTGAGGGGGTAAAATAACAAACAGCAGATGAAAAAAAAGGAGAGAAGCATCCTTTTGGTTGGAAATCTGAGAATGTGGCTTCCTTCTGCTGCCAGCCACATCCTCTGAAGTCGCCTCAACCGAAGAGAGGGGAGGGAAAGAAAATCAAGCAGGAGGAGCCATGAATCCATTAAAAGCATTACAATGGGTTTTAGACCAAGTGAGATTGGTTTTCCATTCAGTGCAACCAGTTTGTGGCACCTTCAGTGAACTGGCTTCATTGTAGCTGCATCAGTTCTCAGCTGGCTCAATTAATCCCACCAAAGCATTGCTGAGATAGGAAAACACAATAGGTGGAATTCTCCTCCTGGTGTAAATCCAGAGGTTGAGTATTTGAGTCATGATTTCCCAGGGTTGCATAGGTATGGAATGTTCCATTCTGATTTCAGGCAAATAAAACTCCCAACTAACTCCCACACCTTTCAAGGTCAAGCAAGCTCCAGTAGCATAAAAAGGCTTTATCATTAATGCATTTTTATGCACAGGAAATTAAAGAGAATTAGAGGCATTTTCATTTTAAATCAAGGGCTGCCATCCTGAGGGGGGAAAAAAAATAAAAGAGAGAAGTTCAGCTTGGAATTAACATTTGGACAGGCCAAGGGATGACCTTCTTCATCTGTCAAGTCCCAGATGTGGGCTGCTGTGTGTGACAATGAGTGATGCACACACACACATATGTATGAAATAATTCATGCAAGGATCTGGAAGGGGGGAGGTGCCTCTCTATAACTTTATATTTTGGTCATTAAGCTTCAATACAATAGGAGTCCAGGTGGAACTGAGCTACTGAACCCAGAGACTGAAGGGCAGGACTCAGGTTTGCATTCTGAAAGATACATGGAGCAGACCTGCTCAAACCAGAGATCAGCAAACCTTCAGTGGCTACACTTTAGGCTGTGTTGCTGTTTTCCAAACATAAGGGCAAGGTTTCTGCTGGGGATTCAGCTAGGGAAGAGGATGCTGTGGAGGGGTTCATCAGATGGTCCCTGGCTTCAGCTGAATTTGGGACTTGTGACAAACTCATAGAGCCATAGAACTGTTGAGGTTGGAAGAAACCTTTGGGATCACCAAGCCCAGCTGCTCACCTAGAGCTCACAATCTCACCACTACTACTAAGCTACTACCACCAGACCACATCCCTCAGCACCTCATCCACGGTCTTTTAAATATCTCCAGGGATACTGACTCCACCACCTCCCTGGGCAGCCTGTCCCAATGCCTGAGAAGCCTTTCTGGGAAGAATTTTTTCCTCATATCCAACCTGAACCTCTCCTGGCACAACTTGAGGCTTTCCTCTTGTCCTGTCACTTGTTGCATGTAACAAAAGACTGACCCCCACCTCACTCCAGCATCCTTTCAGGGAGTTGTAGAGGACAATGAGATCTTCCCTTAGCCTCCACTTCTGAAGACTAAACAACCCTCAGCTGTTCCTCATCAGACTTGAGTTCAAGGCCCTTCAGCAGCTTGGTTGCCTTTCTCCAGCAGCTTGGTTGCCTTTCTCCAGCACCTTGATGTCTGTCTTGCAGTGTGTCCCAAACTGAAGCCAGTACTTGAGGTACCAGTGCTGAGTAGAGGGGAGCAATCACATCCCTAGACCTGCTGGCCACACTATTCCTGATGCATGCCAGGATTCCATTGGCCTTCTTGGCCACCTGAACACATTTCTGGATCATGTTCAGCCAGCCATCAATGAACACCCCCAGGTCCTTCTCTGCTGAGCAGCTCTCCAGCCCCTCTGCCCTAAGCCTGCAACCTTTCACGGGGTCATTGTGGCCCACATAGAATCATAGAATCAACCAGGTTGGAAAAGACCTCAGAGATCATCAAGTCCAACCTATCACCCAGCACCTCATGACTAACTAAACCATGGCTCCAAGTGCAGCACTTGACACTTGACCTTGTTGAATCTCATCCTGTTGGCCTCAGCCCACCTACCCACTCTGCCCAGACCCCTCTGCAGATCCTTCCTGCCCTCCAGCAGTTCGAAATGCCCACCCAGCTTGGGGTCTTCTGCAAACACACTGAGGCTGCACCCAATCCCCTCATCCAGCTCACTGCTAAAGATGCTAAACAGACAGACAGTGCAGGTGTTGAGGCCTGCCTACAGACCTGGTTCATCAGCAAAAGGCCATCCCCCTCTCCACTAATACAGCCAGAGCAAACATTCAATCAGTGCATGCAAAGCACCCCCACTGCTGCTCTCTTGAGTCACAAACACAATCTTTGCTGCCTGGGGATCAGGGCACTAATCTTCACCATCAGTCTGGAGTCAATAGGACTAAATCATCTCATGTTTAAGTACATAAGCTGTCCCCAGCACAAAGGAAAAGTAGCTCAAAGAGCTGTGTTTCTGCTTTAAATTATTTGTGCAGCACTCGCTCGATGCTTCTGGAGATATTTATGTCTGAGCCTGCAGTAGATTGAAGCTGCTCCTGAGGTCAGAGCCTGTCAGGTTCTCTTTCTGCAGAGGATGCTCTGGCCTTTGGAGTGATAGATCAGGAACAATCTCCTTCATCTCCCTGCCACTTGTAAAGGATTCATTTACTGGAAGGTAGAAGCCCTGGCAGTCCCAGGCAACGTCACTTCTTTCTTTCTACATTGTTGAGTTTTTGGAGCTGGCTATTTTTTTTTCTTCTTTTCCCCTCCCTTCTCTTTGATTCATCCCCATGTACACACTTGACCCCTCAGAAGCAGAAGCAAAACTGTCAAACACTTCAGGCAGAGAGAAAAGCTCAGGGGGGATGGGGATACAGCAGGAATTGACAAAGAGCTGAGCATCTTCTCAACAAAGCAGCCAACTTCACAGCAATTTAGGGATGCAGTCAAAGAAAAAAGCAAGGGCAGGTCCCCCCCAGCACCACAACACCAGCAGCTCCTATGGGGAGTCTCCTCCACGTTCAGGTTGGGTTCAGCTGAGGATCACTCCCACACAAGGAGCAGTGAAACTCAGCTGGGAATCACCTCAAAATGCAAACAAATCAATGGGCACTACTGCAGGCAGCCCCCTCCCCATTTGTTATGTCCTAGTGGTGGGTTGCTAACAATAAAGGAACAACTGGAGGGAAAAAAATGAAGTTGAGGGAAATTTTATGCTGCTGCTTTGCCACATTCCTGTGTTATTTTTGGTGGAAACTGTGAATCTAGGCTTGCGTGTGGCTGCAACATCCATTTCCACTCAGAAGGGTGTTTTTCTTGACTGTGTTCCTTGCCCACAGGGATTTCTTTTTCAGTGCCCAAGCACATTGCTGAGCTAATACTTTCCTCACAAAATGCAGCGAGTTTGCTGTGTGCTTTGCCCCAAAGCCACGCTTTGGGTTCATTTCCCTCACAAACGTTTCTGCTAACAGCAGTTCTCAGTCTCCTCCCATAAATTCCATTTATTACAAAAAAAAAAAAAAAAAAAAAAAACAAAGCAGTAAGGAACTCACTTGAAGTTCCTAAGCCCAGACATGGCACTTTGGGACGTGGTTTAATGGCCATGGTGGTGTGAAGGCAACGCTTGGATTCCACAATCCTTGGAGTCTTTTCCGACCGAAGCGATTCTGTGATTAAAATACCTCCTCTAAAAGTGAGAGCAAGCAGATGCCCAGAAACTTCTTTCTTTCAGTTTTGCAAACAGCATACCAAAGGCCTGACACCTTTTTATAGCTACAGTGTGACCTCCCCTTGCTCCCCTTGGAGAGTGACTTCATTGCTAAGCGATGGTGGGGGCTGTGCCGCCGGAGCCGGGTTAAGGCAGTGCATTAAAATGCAATATTCCACAGGCTGTGATTTATGGTCTGTCACTTAGAGCACAGCATCCTGCATCTTAATTGTCTGCTCCTTCCCAGCTCCTCACTTTGCTTGGGAGAGGAGAAATTCTCCATCCACCACGAATTTTCATGGCGACGTGGGTCTGCAGAAGGCGGAAGAGTTACGGATGCAAAACTGCAAGAGAGCTGCAAATACCTCCCAGCCTCTCTGTGAGAGGCATGAAAATGTATCATAGGAAATAATGATGCACTTTGCTTTGCTCCATGTACAAGTCTCAGGGATTTCCCCAGTGGGAGCAGCTCCACGATTCCAGAGAAACGAACTCTTTGCAGCCGGCCCCAGAGAGTTCACAGACAGCAGAAGCTCTCCAAACCCCTTCCACGTTCACAGAGCTGTTAGCTCATTAGGAGAATCCATACAGACCCACTGAGAACTAAAGCAGCTTCGACTTCTCGTTTGGCTCACATCTGGCAGGCAACATTGGCCACTTCCAGGGTGCGAGCTGCTAGAACAGAAATAATGTGTGCAGGAAGCATCCTGCTCCAGGAAAACTTTCATCTTCTTCAGCCACATAGATTTTTCAGTTAAAAATCTATAGATTTGAAATTAAAACCAACATGCAGCTCAAAGAGATAAATGTCCAGCAGCAGTGGAAGAGAGGGAATTGTACAGAACTTACTGCTCTCTGCAACTCCCTCAGAGAAGGTTGGATCTTGGTGGCTGTTGGTCTCTTCTCCCAAGTAACAAATGATAGGACAAGAGGAGATAGTCTCAAGTTATACCTGGGAAGGTTTAGGTTGGATATTAGGAACAATTTCTTTCCTGAAAGAGTGGCCAGGCATTGGAACAGGCTGCCCAGGGAGGTGGTGGAGTCCCCATTCCTGGAGGGGTTCAAGGAACCTGTGGCCATGGCACTGGGGAAATGGTTTAATGGCTACAGGGGTGGAGGGTTAATGGTTGGACTTGCTGATCTTAGAGGTATTTTCCAACCTTAATGATTCTGTGATTCTGGATGATGGCTCCATGAGTCAGAGGGCTTTTACTTACAGATCTGTCCCCCAAATCCCCCTCTAGCTCCTGCTGTGGATGAGATAAATTACATTGGTCGTGTTTCCAGTGACATTTTCAGCTACCCTCCTCAAGACACTATATCATCTCCTGAATTCTTCTATATCCACATGATTACAACCATATATCATTAACTCACCTGGTGTGAAATTAATCTCATACCACCAAACCACACTTGGCTGAGGTGCTCTTATTCTCAGGGCAGAAAAGCTTTAGCAAGTTGGCACAACCCCAGGAAAAAAAAAAAAAAAAGAAAAGGGTTTGCTGTGGCTGTTCACCTCATCACCACCACTCACACCCCCACCTCACACCATCCATTTGTATTTCAAGTCTTCCAGAACATCTTTCCAAACTCCCACCCTGCTCCTGCCTTCCTTTGGCACCTTGATTTCCCCACAGCTCAGCTTCTCTGCCTTGTCCAACAAGTCTGCTCAACCCAGATGCTCTTTTTGGTATTGATTTTTGTTTGTTTGCTTGTTTAATCCATACAGTATTGGTATTTTCCTGACTGGCAGCCAAATAAAGCCTTTGGAGGCATGAGAAGTACATACTAAAGAGTCTTGCTGCCCAATAAATTAAGGGTACAAAGTATAGAGCCAACCTTGATGAGCATCTCATTACAGATGGCAGGGTTTGGCATCACAGGGCTTAGCAAGAGGCTTTCATTCATATGTGCTGGTGTGGAATTTACAATTCCAATCAGCAGAACCACAGAGGGGGATTACATTACCTTGGACTTGCATCCAGCTGCATTTTTAATGCTACTTAAAACTCCAAGTTTGCACAATACAATAGATGTATGGAGAACTGGAAGCTCATTTGGGTTGGAAAAGACCTTTAAGACCATAGAATGGTTTAACTCTACCAAGACTGCTACTAAACCATGGTGCCCAGCACCACATCTCTGTGTTCTCTAAAAACCTTCAGGGGTGGGGATTCAACCACCTCTCTGAGCAGCCTGATCCAGTCTTTGGGAATCCTTTCAGTGAAGAAGATTCTCCTAATGTCCCAAACCTCCCCTGGTGGAACTTGAGGCCATTTTCTTCCATCCTATCACTTTTTCCTTGGGAGAAGTGACCAACCCCCACCACATTCCAACCTCCTTTCAGGGAGTTGTAGAGATAAATGAGGTCTTCCCTCAGCCTCCCTTTTCCAGGCTGAACAGCCCCTGTTCCCTCAGCTGCTCCTCACCAGCCTTATGAGACTCTTCCCCAGCTTCATTGTCCTTCTCTGGACCTGCTTCAGCACCTCAATATCCTTCTTGGAGTGAGGGGCCTCAACCTTCTTTTGTATTTGATGAGGATCTTAATCACATATTTGGATATTGCTACATCTGTTGAAAAACTTTGTATCCCTTGGAAGATGTTGGGCCCTCAGCTGCTTCTTAGCATCCCTGGAGGTCTTTAAGGCCAGGCTGAATGTGGCTCTGAGCCACCTGATCTAGTGTGAGGTGTCCCTGCCTATAGCAGGGGGGTTGGAACTGGATGATCCTTGAGGTCCCTTCCAGCCCTGACAACTCTGTGATTCTATGATGCATTTGTACTGAGAAGAAGTTTAAATTCATGAGGCACTAAAGAGAACTGAGTCATCCTGACACAAAGATAATTCTTCCTCAGCATTTTGTCAGCATCCACCTGTAAACAAGAATTAACTGGTATGAGCCTGATCTACAGGTGACCTCTGAGGCTTTGTGCTGCTCACTTTAAGGAGCCCATTAAAAATGAAACCTTAACACCACTTTGAGTAAGCTCACACTTTGCTGTGTCTAGGAGACATCACGGACAGGAGGTGCACCCAAAAGCATCCCATAATGCCACAGCTCCTGACAACAAATAGCTTTTGACCTGGCAAAGTGATCCCTGCTATTACTTAGAGGCTGTTATTAGCCTTAGAGGGTGCCCTGGGGCTGCTTAACTGGCAATCATTGACCTGGAGCAGCATCACTCTTCAGTGTGGAGCTGAGCTGATGCCTCAAGACCTAACTGCAAAGGAGGGATGGATGAATTCATTTCTTCCATTGCTTTGTGCCCACTTCAATGCTGCAAGTTCCAAACTGCAATAATAATAATAACAATCATCATCATCATAGAATCATAGAATCAGTCAGGGTTGGAAGGGACCACAAGGATCATCTAGTTCCAACCCCCCCTGCCATGGGCAGGGACACCACACACTAGATCAGGCTGGCCAGAGCCTGATATAATAATAATAATAGTAATAATAATAATAATAATAGTAATAGTAATAGTAGTAGTAATAATAATAATAATAATAATAATAATTTTAAAAAAAGTTCTGAAAGCTATGTCTCCTCAGGGAGCTATCCTGCAGATGACACCAAGCTGAGTGGTGTGGTTGATATGCCAAAGGGACAAGGATATCATCCAGAAGGACCTGGACAAGCTGGAGAAGTGTGCCCAGGAGAACCTCAGGAGGTTGAGTAAAGCCAAGTTCAAGATCCTGCAAGTGGGTGGCACAATCCCAGTTATCAGGACAGGCTGGGGGAGGATGTGATCAAGATCCTGCAAGAGGTTGAGTAAAGCCAAGATCAAGATCCTGCAAGTGGGTGGCACAATCCCAGTTATCAGGACAGGCTGGGGGAGGATGTGATCAAGATCCTGCAAGAGGTTGAGTAAAGCCAAGTTCAAGATCCTGCAAGTGGGTGGCACAATCCCAGTTATCAGGACAGGCTGGGGGAGGATGTGATCAAGCAGCCCTGCAGAAAAAGACTTGGAAGGCACTGGTGGACAAAAAGAGGGACCTGAGTCAGCAATGGGCACTTGCAGCCCAGAAGGTTGATGGCAGCCTGGGCTGCATCAAAAGTAGCATGGCCAGAGATGGAGAGAGGGGATTCTGCCTCTCTGCTCTGCTCAGGGGAGACCTCACCTGCAGTGCTGTATCCAGCTCGGGGATCCTCAACACAAGAAGGACATGGACCTGATGGGGAGGATCGAGAGGAGGCCACAAAACTGATCAGAGAGCTGGAGCACCTCTCCCACAAAGACAGGCTGAGAGAGTTGGGTCTGTAGATGGAGATGAGAAGGCTCTGGGGAAGAGACATTGTCGCAGCTCTCTAGTACCTGAAGGGGATTACAAGAAAGCTGAGGAGGGACTGCTTCCAAGACCATGCACTAGGACAAGAGGCAGTGGTTTGAAACTGGAGTAGAGTGGATTCAGGTTGGAAATTAGGAAGTTCCTTACTCTGAGGGTGGTGGAACACTGGAACAGGTTGCCCAGCAAGGTGGTGGAAGCCCCATCCCTGGAGACATTCCAAGTCAGCCTTGATGGGGCTCCAAGCAACCTGCTGTGCATGCTTAGTGCAGGGGAGTTGGACCTTTAGAAGTCTCTTCCAACACTCTGTGATTCTATGATAATTACTAGAGGAAACAAGCACTGCTCCAGCTCCTGGGATACTGCAAGCCTAGCACACACCATCCCTTAGGTACAGGTTTTTTACTGGTTGAAGCCTAAAACAAGGTGGCTGCAGGAGGTCCACTCTCTCGTGTCTTTAAAACCCAACACCTTGGGCAGATTTGAGAGCTTCCAAAACCTGAGGCAGCAAGTCCATCACTATTCAAAGTCTCCTCTCCCCCAGGCTCTCAGCACTGGGAAAAGCAGTAATGATGCAGGTGATGCACAGCTCATTAGCACCATACCTTGGATAGTCAAAGGATCTCTTATGGCAACAGTTCAGATTCAGAAAATATTTAGCTTCCACATCATTAATTTAAGATTAAATATTGAGAAGCAATTACCAAAATGCAAGGTGTGGAGCAGACAGCATCCAAAAATGGCAGGTGAGTGTTTAAAGCTCTCATTCTAGCACGTTTCCAGAACACACAAGCCTCTGGTTAAAATTTTACTTGCAGAAACATCATCTTCACAACAACCCTATCACCTCTGTGGGCTCCTGCTCTTCACTGACCTTCTCAGCTGAGTCCCAAACTCCTTTCTCCCATTCCAGTTTTACAGACAGAGAAAGAAAATCTAAATAAATGAACCTAAGGCTTTCAAAGCTCAGCCAAGGTTGAGGGTCACTCCTTGGTCTGTAGAGGAACATCAGTCATCCAGCTTTAATAACTCAGATTCCCTGGTAGGCAGTACATAAAGACAGAGAAACCCAACAGACATAAATCCTCATCAAGTTAACTGTCCTATTTTCTGTCTGCCAGGCACAGCTTTACCCATAGAAGGCTTTTTAAATATATATATATATCTCAACCTCAAAGAAAACAGCAGCCAGTGTCTCCATCATATCCCCAGACCTGTGATTTTTAATTCTGTCAAACAGGGAAATCAGAAATGTATGGAAACAGGTTTGAAATCAGGCAGTCCACAGAGCCAAGATCAAGTCCTGAGGACAAACAACTCAAAAATGAGCTTAAGACCAAAAAAAAAAAAAACCTACCAAACCTCAAGCCAAACCCAACCCAGCTGCATCTCAGATGTAGAAGCAGGTGTGTGGTTAGATCTGAAAATAAAGATGAATTTGTGGCCTGGGCATTAGAATTGGTGAGTGGGAATTCAACTATAAACCTTTGCTTGCCCAGTAACCCAAGCAGCATCTGAGTGCTGCCCCATAGCCTGCTGGCCAGGAAGGACATGGGACAAGTTCTGGTGCTTGCACAGAGCACTCTGTGATGCCAGGGTTGATGAATAACATCACAGCAATTCCAAACCAACTGGCAGAAAAATCAACCACTTCCCTCATCTGCAGAGAGGCATGAAAAGACCCAAGGACAAACAGGGCTGGAATGACAGAAGGGCCAGGAGCACTCACACCAATTTTAAGAGGATTAAGCAAAGCTCTCTCCTCCAGAGACACCACCAGAAACTCCTCTGGTTTAAAGGGATACAGTATGAAATGCAATTTAATTTCTTCCCTGGCATTTATAAGTAGTAGAAGCAGTGCCAGGCAGCTTCCAAAACCAATTGCCAGGTTTTGCAAGGCTATTTCTGGGATCTCTAGGACAGCCTTGTCCCTTTCATAATGCATCTGCAAGCAGGGTTCTGCTCCTCCAGCTCCCAGCCTGCAGCATTCATTACTGGTTTCAAGTGCTGGGGGTAGTGAGAGACAAAACCTGAGACCTCAACTGGAACACTGCTTCCAGCTCTGGGATCCACAACATGAGATGGACATGGATCTGCTGGAGAGGGTCCAGAAGAGGAGCTAAAGATGATCAGAGGGCTGGAGCACCTCTCCTATAAGGACAAGCTGAGGGTGTTGGGGTTGTTCAGCCTGAAGAAAAGGTCTTCAGGAAGACCTTAGAGCAGCTTTCCAGCACCCGAAGAGGCTAAAGGAGAGCTGGGGAGGGAGTTTTTACAAGGGCCTGTGGTGATAGAATCATAGAATCAACCAGGTTGGAAGAGACCTCCAAGATCATCTAGTCCAAACTATCACCCAGCCCTAAGCAATCAACCAGACCATGGCACTAAGAGCCTCATCCAGTCTCCTCTTGGACGTCTCCAGTGACGGTGACTCCACCACCTCCCTGGGCAGCACATCCCAATGGGCAATCACCCTCTCTGTGAAGAACTTCCTCCTAACATCCAGCCTAGACCTCCCCTGGCACAGCTTCAGACTGAGTCCTCTTGTTCTGCTGCTGGGTGCCTGGGAGCAGAGCCCAACCCCCACCTGGCTACAGCCTCCCTTCAGGTAGTTGTAGACAGCAATGAGGTCTGCCCTGAGCCTCCTCTTCACCAGGCTGAACACCCCCAGCTCCCTCAGCCTCTCCTCATAGGGTTTGTGTTCCAGACCCCTCATCAACTTCGTTGCCCTTCTCTGGACATGTTCTAGCACCTCAACTTCTCTCCTAAATTGAGGAGCCCAGAACTGGACACAATACTCAAGGTGTGGCCTGACATGGTTTGAAACTAGAGCAAGGTAGATTCAGCCTGGAGATTAGGAAGACATTCTTTACAGGGAGGCTGGAGGGACACTGGAACAGGTTGCCCAGAGAAGCTGTGGATATCTCATCCCTGGAAGTGTTTAAGACCAGGCTGGATAAGGCTAAAGCCAACCTGGTCTGGTGGGAGGTGTCCCTGCCCATGGCAGGGTGGTTGGAATGATCTTTAAGATCCTTTCCAACTCAAGCCATTCTATGACTTTATGACAAAGCAAAGCATATCACACACACAAACAACTACAAGAAGTGTTTTAAAGCATTGTGGCAAAAGCAGCTCATTGCCAGAGAACTTCAAATTCAAATGCATTCAGGACTCCTCACACAGAGCACAACCAGGAGCTCTTCCCAGCACCCAAACCAACAGCCATAGGTCTATCTATAATAGGTTTTTAGTTTGCTTTTTTTTGTCCTCAGAGTGTTTTCAATGCAGCCAGCACTATAAAATCTGGTCACCACGATGACTGCAAATATGCCCCCAAGATGAGGAGTTTCATTTACCCTCCCACTTCTCACAGAGGTAATGAAAGCAGCAGGATGGACCTAATCTCTTAACACAAAGGTGCCTGATGGCTTTCACTGCTAATTACAGCCACAGTGAGCAGGAGTTGAGAAGCTCTAGGGTTAGCAGAGGCATTTATTCTGTTATTACTATTAGATGTTAAATCTGTTTCATTCTACAGATGACTGGGGTGTTTGAAGGAATTAAGCATCCAATTAATAGCATTAAGCATGCAATAATAGGAGGAAAGAATTGATCTTCCAATAATCAGAGAATCACAGAATTGCTTTGGTTGGAAGAGGCCTCTCAGATCATCCACTCCAACCATCAACCTAACACCACCATGGTCACTCAACCATGTCCCAGAGTGCCATATCCACACATTTCTTGAACCCCTCCAGGGACGGGGACTCTACCACCTCCCTGGGCAGCCTGTTCCAATGCCTGACCACTCTTGCAGTAAAGAAATTCTTCCTAATGTCCAACCTGACCCTCCCCTGGCACAATTTCAGGCTTTTTCCTCTTCTTCTATCACCAGGTATTAGGGAGAAGAGACCAACCCCCACCTCGCTACAACCTCCTTTCAGGAAGTTGTAGAGAGCAACGAGGTCTCCCCTCAGCCTTCCCTTCTGCAGGCTAAACAATCCCAGTTCTCTCAGCCACCCCTCATAAAAACTTGTCCTCTAACAGAAGGACAGAATTGAGCATCCAACAACAGGAGGAATATCGAAATTCCTCCTATAACAAATCCAGCTGCATCCAAAATTATAACACAAGTAACTCCAGGATAAAAACAACAGAAAACTTCTTGTTCCCCTGGTTCCTGCTTGTACTTTTGTAGCTGTTTGTGAGAACACAGCCTTGTTCTGCTGGGTAAAACATAAAAGATGTTTCCTCTTCCAGAGTTCTTCTGTTCTGAGGAAAAGAAAGCCAAGAGCTCAGGAGCTGAATTGCAACCAAAATGGAATTTGGATGTGAGAGGGAACAAGTGATTTGCACACAGAGAGCCCTTGGCAGGGTGAGTTATGGAAAGTCAGCAAGAGGAAAACATCTGCCTTTGCTTTGGGGTGGTGGGAGGGGTGGGAGTCTGTCCCTGCAGGCAGCTCTCCCACATCCCAGCCCAGGTCTTCCCCCGTGGGACTATTCCTCTTTTTACAGTGCCCAGACAGAAATCTGAGCATGGGATGGGCTGGTTCCAGCTTTGCTGCTGGGGGAGATTTTGCAAGGCCCTGCAATCTGCTTAGCTCTGCTCCTGCTGGAGAGCTCAGCCAGCACAGCCAGCTCCCAAACACTGCCTGAGGAGAGGCAAGGTGAGCTGAGCTGTCTCACACCACCACTGGCCTTTAGGACATTCCTCTGGCAGCTGTAGCCAGGCAGTGCAGTTCCCTGGGGGTTCCCTCAAACCCTGCTCTGGAAGCAAAGCATGATCTGAAGGAATCACTGAGCTCTCCTTTTGAAATGAAAGGTCCTTCCAGAGTTTCCTGTAACAAACAGCAAATTTTCCTCGGCCAGTTCCTGAAGAACAGTTGAGGATTTGGATTGACCTGGACAGGCTGTAGAGTTGGTCAGAGGATCCTCATGAAGTTCAACAAGGGCCAGTGTGGAGTCCTGCACCTGGGGAGGAAGAACCTCCTGCAGCAGTACAGGGGAGGGCTTGAGTGGCTGGAAAGCAGCTCTGCAAAGAAGGACCTGGGAGTGCTGGGAAACAAAGTCACCCACGAGCCAGCAACGTGCCCTTGTGGCCAAGAAGGCCAATGAGGCATGAAGCAGAGTGTGGCCAGCAGGTCAAGGGAGGTTGTCCTCCCCCTCTACTCTGACTCAGTGAGACCACACCTAGAGTATTGTCTAGCTGTGGGCTCCCCAGTTCAAGAGAGACAGGGAACTACTGGAGACAATCCAACAAAGATGATGAGGAGACTGGAGCACATATGATGAGGAGAGGTCCCTTCCTACTCCCACCATGCTGGGATTGTGGACTTTAAGAAAGGATAACCCCTGCAGGAAGGGTTAGGGTTATCTTCATGCACCTTGGACAACTGGAGGCTTGTAGGGCAATGTTCTTTCAACTCCTCAGTTCTTGACAGCACAGTCCCCCAAAGAGCAATGCAGAGCAGAGATCTGATTCAGCCCAAGTGCTCCTTGTCAGGAGGAACTTGGGAAGCTGAGCTTCACCAGACCAGCCATCCTTAGTGAACATCCAGCTCTGATCACTTTAGGCACAGGAACACACCAAGACACTGAATCCCTGGGGGTTTTCCCTCTTTCAGATTTTGGACTCATGCTGCTGCTGGCCCCACAGCTGACCACACATCTCCTCACACCCAGCACAGAGCAGCTCTGGACCAGGACATTGATGCTGCTGCAGAGCAAAAACTATTTCTAAGATACAGGAGATGGGTACCCCCCCTTTTATAATTTATTACATGTCTGTTGTTAGGAAAAAAAAAATAAACACATTTGCAAGCATCTGGATGCTCAAACAAGCACCAGAGAAAGTTCATTAAAACAGAAATTGAAGTTAATTAACTAACTGATGGCCTCCTCTGTTCCATTCACTTTAAAGCCATGCATATCCTTCCCTTGGTCTGCTGGCTGGCTTTATTCAGCTCCAGTTAGTCCATCAAAGTGATGTATTCTGCTTACAAATTCAAGGCCCAGCACATTTATCTCTTCCAGAAGGAGAATGGATTTACATTTAAATGGATGTTCTTCATGTATCTAATAACGAGGCTGAGTAATCAAAGCAGCACCATCTAAGCAGGAGAGCCTTTGTGCTTGGCATTAATGGAACCCCCCAGATTCCCTCCAGATATGTCTCTCAATTTATTTGTTTCATGGGTGGCAAGGAACAAAACGGGAATGTTGGTGTTCTCCTGATTGGGAATTAGATTGCTTGTTTATGGTTCAGTATAAAATCCAGACAACAACAACTCACCATGGTGGATGGATTTTCTTCCCTTCCAAAAAAAAAAAAAAAAAAGGGTAAATAAACAAATAAAGCTTCAGAAGTGCCAGGAGAAGTTTGGCAATGAAGCTGTTGCCACTAAGAGCAGCCAGATATCTTGGGTTGACTGCATGCAGGGAGAAATTGCAAGGATTGCTCCAGCCTGAATCAAGCAAAGTCAAACCCACTTGGAGGAGGAAAAGCTAGACTGGAAATGAAATTCAAAACTGTGGCAATCAGTTCTTTAATTCCTTTTCACTGGGCTGCACTGAATTTTGTCTGACCATGTGCAGAAAAAAACTCTGTGTGTGTGCGTTAAACCCCAAGCAGCTATAGCTTAACCCAAAACTGCTACTGCCCTTCCTGATGAATGGGTTTGGAAGTGTAGGATTTGTTTTTAGATTTGGGGCTATAGTGATTTCAGTGACGAGCTGACCCCAAAAGCCTATCACAATCCAAGTCAAGAGAAGCAGCAAGAAAGAAAATGCATCTGTTTCAAGCAGACAAGAAGAAAGCAAGTTTAGGTGTAGCGTGGGGTTGTAGATGAGATCCCCCACCAAAGCAATCACCCTCTCTCCCAGTGATGGGTGAGGCACAGCAATGTCATTTTGCAGATGCAAGACACTATTTCCTAACACTGATAGAGGTTATCCAGTTGGAGATGCCCCTGCTCACTGCAAGGGCTTGGACAAGAGGATCCTTGAGGGTCCATTGCAGCCTGATGCCTTCTGTGATTCTGTGATCCTGCAACATGCCACAAAAAAAAAAAACCCACATAAATATGGCAAGGCCCAGCTTGCACCATGGCTCTTGTTATTCTGGGGAGAGATCTCAGGGGACGTGAAGGCACCAAGTTCAGATCATAGAGAAGATGGAAACACCTCCCTACATTCCTTCTCAAAAACCAAGCTTAAATACCATCTTGTGCAGCCCTTCCTCTATAAACTCTCCACATGCTCTCCTGCTCTGTAATTTTGTTACCCAATGGAGGAGACAAAGAAAATTCCCTGACTTGATTATGAGCCTGCTTTTCACTGCAGCAAGCAGCCAGAGCAGCTGAAGAGGTCTCAGACACATGCAAATGGGCAGAGTTTGGAGCTCAGCATGTTACCCACTGCTGTTTTACTGCAGGGACCGTGTGGTTCCCCACCATGTAGAAAGCAGATGGGCTAAACAAGGCTAATAAAGAGACATTAATATTCCTGTTGCCTTCCTTGTAAATAAGGTTTCCCTGTGGGCTACTAATTTATCAGCCAGTTTGTGACCACAGATCAGAAAGCTGTGTATAAAGTGTTTAAGCCTGCTGCATACGTTCAGCATCTTTTCCTCTCTGTCTTTCCTCAGGCCCATGCTGGGCACATGAACCCACAGCAAAATGTTCTGCTCCAAGGACTCTCAAGCTTAAGGAGAAAGCCAACTCCTGCATGGTGCAAATCTCAGCTTTGCTGCTGAGCTCTCAGAGAGTGTAGATTTAGAAATGACTCTTGGATAATCTTGTTCATAGACTTTTTAAGCAACCAGCTTGAATTTAAGTGTTTCCACAACTCATCTGCTGGCTGAATGTACACAAGCAAAGCACAGAGCAGTCCTCTATCGGCAGCTCTCTTACGAGGAGATGTTGAGACCTGGGGCTGTTCAGCCTGGAGAAGAGCAGCCTGAGAGGGATCTTCTCAGTGCTCAGCAAGAGCTAAAGGATGGGGGGCAAGAAGATGGGGACAGATTCTTCTCAGTGGTGTCCAGCAACAGGACAGGAGGCAATGGGCACAAACTGGAACATGTGAATGTGAGGATAAACCTCTCTGAGGGTGACAGAGCCCCAGAGCAGGCTGTCCAGAGAGGTTGTGGAGTCTCCTTCTCTGGAGATACTCTAAACACACCTGGATATGTTCCTGTGCAACCTGCTATAGTGGGGGCTGGGACTAGATGCTCTCTGGAGGCCCCTTCCAACTCCCACCATGGTGTGAATGTGTGTGACCCGTGTGCCAAAGGATGCTCCTCACCCACTCTGCACCACACATGAGTTCTTCTCCACCTTTCATCACCTGAATGCAAAGCAGTGATAATGGCAGGGGGGGCTTGAACCACCTCCTCCTCCTCTAGCAGAACCACGAAGAGGAAATCATGATGGCTGAGGAAATGCCTCCAAAGAGCAGCAGCAAATGAAAACATGATGTGCTAAACAAAAACAGCTCCACTACCAGCTCTGCTCTCCACCTGCAATTGCAGTACATTGCAGATGATTTTTTTTTTTTCCCCTTCCTGGAAACTGAAACAGATTCATTACAGCTTAAACATCTGACAAGACAGCTGACTCCAGGCTTGTGAAAAAGCAATTATTTTGGACACTGATTACTTCCCATGCAGGCTGTGAGTGTTGGAGGCTGCTGCTCTGTGTGATGGGCCATGGTATCTGGAGGAGTTAATTAACTCTCTGGCGTGAGTAGGAAGAGAGAAACTCTGCAAAGACCCAGCTTAACATTCAAATTAATTGACATGAAATAACTTCATATGTTTAATTTAAATACAATCAATTTATTAGGGAAAGAAAGAAAGAAAAACCAAAACCCCAGCAGTCCAGGGACAGCCAACTGGTGCAGCTGGTGCAGCAGCTAAAGCAACATTGAGTTCCCATAGCAACATATTTGTTAGAAACAAGGCAAACATTATTTAAGGTGATGTGGTTTTGGGTTTTAATCCATCAGGGTGGTGGTGGCTGCACCAAGAGGATTCAAAATATTGAGATGAACTGGAAGAAATTAAGAAGAGCTAAGAAGACACATTCTGTTCCTCTGAGCTGGGAGAGCATTGCAGTGAAATTGGAGCTGAAGGTGGAAGCTGCAGGTGCTAATGTGGTAGCTGCACAAACAACTCAGCCCTGCAGTGCATCAGTGCTGCTGCCTATGTCACAGCCCACACCTGGGCTCTGTGCAGCTCAGCCACAGCACATTTTAGCATCCCATCCCCACACACAGGGATGCCTTCATGCCTGCTCCAAGCCTGGCTGATCTCTCGTGTTGAGGTTCAAAGGCTCTCCTCAAAAGGACTTCACTAATGAGAGAAAAAGGCACCACAAAGCTGTGGTCATGGCTGTAACTGTTTCTGGATTTCAGTGAGCCATGTCTAATGCTGCTGCAAAGATGAGGAATCCTGGCGCATGAGCTCACAGATTATGATCATTGTTATTTTCCAGACAAGGCTGCATTGAGGAAAAGGTCTCAAATTGCACCAGGGGAGGTTTGGGTTGAATATTAGAAGAAGCTTCTTCACTGAAAGGGTTCCCAAGGACTGGCACAGGCTGCCCAGGGAGGTGGTCAAATCCCCATCCCTGGAGGTGTTTAAAAGATGCAGAGATGTGGTGCTGAGGAACGTGGTTTAGCACCAGGCTTGGCAGAGTTAGAGAATGGTTGGACTGGATGCTCTTAAAGCTCTTTTCCAACTCAGACAATTCTATGATTCTGTGTAGATTCTGTTTCCTAGAGCCTTTGGCAGATGCTGTATTCTTGATGTGTCATTTTATAGGGTGGGCACTGAGCAACAGGATGGCTTAAGAAGTTTGCCCAAGTGAAACAAGAGGTGGAAGATCAAGGCTGGATGATAACACAGATCCAGGAGTCCCATGACATACCTGAGCCTCTGCCTAGCTAGTGCAGGTTGTTCTTCTTCCAGATATGAGCTTGCAAACTAATTTAAGTCAGACCTGAGATGAAAAGAGAAGAATCTAATAAAGAGATACAAATAAAATACAAGAATCTAATAATCTAACATACAAGAATGGAGTAGACCTTCTATTCCTGGAACCTTAGAGGTTTGAGTGCTGGGGTTTTTGGAACACATTTGGCTTTCTGAAACAGCACTGAGGAATGAAGGTCAGAAAACAAACCAGCTCCTTGTAATGATGGTCAAGAAAGGAAAAGAAATGTTGATACCAGAGTGGTGGGAAATACCTTTGTGTCTCTGAACACCTGGGCTGCATTTGGCAAGTTGGCTTTTAAAGGTCTCACCTCTGTTTATCTCCACAG
Organism: Indicator indicator; assembly: GCF_027791375.1. NCBI lineage: Eukaryota > Metazoa > Chordata > Aves > Piciformes > Indicatoridae > Indicator > Indicator indicator. The sequence continues at coordinate 6,173,500 of NC_072041.1, read as the reverse complement.
AAAACCAACAGGCTGCGGCAGGATTTGACCCCCGGATCCTAAAGTATTGACCAAAATTGAATTCTCCCTTGCAGTTCATCCATTTACCTTTTCCCCAGGAGAAGTTACAATGCAAGCTTTGGCTATTTTCTTTCCAAGCCCTCAGCAGGACACAAACCTACATCCTCTGGAGTGATGCTTTTCTGCTGAGAGCTGCTGCCAGCAAATTCCTGGTTACTGGGAGGTGAACATAAACAGGCAAAGCTCTTATTCTCAATAAGCAGGAAATTGGGATGCCAGTGAGAGACTAAACTCAGTCCCCTCCTTTGATTTTTCCCTTTGCATTAATATAAATAGTAAGAAATGAGCCTGAATGTGGCCAAAGTGCTTTCATTAGGGACTTCCAGTTTGCTGCTGAGGTTGAAAATCCTGCCCTCCTGGGTTGCTGCTGTTGCATTAATTTTATGGAGGTAGTAACAGGAGCCTTTTGTCTTTCTAAAGCCAGTCCTAAGTAAGGGGAAATTCAGTTAAGTTTGCTGATCCAAACCAAAGTGTAGATCTTTCTCTCTCCTTCTCTCATGCCCTGCAGGTCCATCAGCCACTGGGCTACCAGTCAGTCTGGGTGAGCTATTCTCAGTCATTCCTTCTTTTTTCCTATAAATAATTTTATATTTACTGCAGCCACTCTCTGAACCTAGATTTTTGTCCAGTTCAGATGGGAAATAACTTTTTTTTTTTTTTTGCTGGAGGACCACTGTTTAATCACATCCACACTCTTCACTGGGGGTAGCAAACAGGCAGGGTGCTGTCCTGCTCCCCTCAATGTCACTTACTTCCACATCACCTATGAAACAGAATCCATCATCATCTATGATACAGAACCTATCTGTTTGGTACTGCATTCATGCACAAATTGTGTTATTTTATTCCTCTTCCTTCTTAATTCAGTAAGGGCCAACCATTCATCTTCTTGACTTCTATTCCCCAAGCTCAGCTCTGCTTTAATTAGATACAGGGCCTTTAAAACTAGGGATAAGGAATTCATTCACTGCTCCTCACTGGCAGGCAGATGTTTGGTCAATGTAATTATTCCTGCATCATTATCCCCACTGCAGCATCTCAGGGGTGATGAGAGGCTGAAAGACCTGAGGCCCTTTAGCCTGGAGAAGAGCAGACTGAGAGGGGATCTTAATGTTCATCAATAGCTAAAGGGCCTGTGGGGGACAAGAGGATGGAGGCAAATTCTTTTTAGTGGTGGCCAGCAACAGGACAAGGGGTAAAAAGCACAAACTGGAACCCAGGAGGTTCCACACCTGAACATAAAGGAAAACTTCTTTGCTGTGAGGGTACTGGAGCAGGTTCCACAGAGAAGCTGTGGAGTCTCCTTGTCTGGAGAGGTTCCAAACCTGCCTGGATATTGTGATCCTGGGCAAGCTGCTGTGGGTGCCCTGCTTTAGCATGTGGTTTGGACTAGATGATCTCCAGAGGTCCCTTCCAACCTCCACCATGCTGGAATTCTGCCTCTCACACAGAAGGCAGAACAGAGATGGACAACAATTAATCCTCATCCATTTCTCTTGCCAGTCTGCAGTGCTGGAACCATTCCCATTTCTCCCCCAGGACTACCAAACAAGCTCCTTCTCCCTCCCTCCTCCTTCATTCTCTGCCTTTTCATAACCCATTTTCACCTTCCATCCTCAGGAGGTGGCTGTGTCTGTTCTGGGACCCCTCCAGGGCTTCCCCCAAGCCATCTTAATTCAAACACTTTGTGCAGATAAAGCAGCAGAAGTTGTTTGATGAATTTGTTTCTCCTGAAGTGCATCACCCCCAAGGAGATACTTGGGAAATGGTTTCTAAAAACATCAATTTGGGTAATTCTTGCTGCCACATCCAAATTTCAGAGTCCCCAGAGCTTTTCAACCCCTGCACTCGTTCTGCCAAGTCTGATTTTTCGACATGCTACAGAATGTATAGACCAGGATCAGGGATTACAACAGCTCAACTATTTTCTTTTTCCTGAGGAAAGCTAGGCCTGAATGAGACATCTCTGGGAGAAATTCCTCATCCCTAGAAGTAGAGGGAAACATCAAAAATCACTGGAGGGCATTAACTGGTCTCAAGTCCTTCAAACAGACTGAAATTACCTTACACCAAAGGCTTGCTTGTCACTTCTTTTCTCCACTGTCCCCTTTGTATTGGCTCCCCAGCCATGGAAAGCATTTTTCCATGTAATATACACATTAGCTTCCAGCAGAGAAATGTAATTACCATAATAAGATTTCTTAAAACTTGGCTTTTATGTTGCCAGCTGCATTAAAATTTAAATCTTTTGTCAAGTTCGGAAAACAGCTCTTTAAAAGAAAAAAAAAATAAATTAAAACAGGGACAAAAAATGGTAAGGAAAATAGGGACCAAAAAAAATATTATTAAGAGTGAAACAGAGTAAACTGAAGGGGCTCAAGCTTTTCATTCCGTATTACAGGGGGGAACAAAATTAAAAGGAAAAGGTAGAATTAATTCCTTTTGTTTTATCACTTGGTAAATTGCTACACTGTCAGTGTCGCTGTGGCAGCACTGCTCTCACCAAAGGAGCACTTCACCCCTTGGAGTATTGCACAAACCTGAGAGCATTTGCATTTCTTGACAGTGCAGCTCACCTGGAACTCATCCTACAATGGTGACATGTGTTTGAAAACCTCTCCTATGAGGTTTTTTTCCTGATGTCAGGGATTATTTAGATGCTCATCAGCTTCTGCCTGAGTCTTCACCTCAGAATGTGTAAATCATGGAATCATAGAATCACAACCATAGAATCAGTGAGGCTGGAGAAGACCTTTAGCATCATTGAGTTCAGCCACAACCCAGCTCCCAGGAGCACTAAACTATATCCTGAGGGGACACGTCTACAAGCTTCTTCAACACCCCCAGGGATGGTGACTTCACCACAACCCTGGGCAGCCTGTTCCAATGCCTGATCGTTCTCCAGTAAGGAAATTGTTCCTAATGTCCAACCTAAACCTTCCCTGGAACAACTTAAATCCATTTCCTCTTGTCCTATCCCTAGTTCCTTGGAAGAAAAGGCCAACAGCAGCCTCACTCCAGCCTCCTTTCAGGTAGTTGTAGACAGCAATAAGTTGTCCCCCTAGCCTTCTCTTCTCCAGACTAACCCCCAGCTCCTCGTTGTGATGCCCTCCAAGCCCCTCACCAGCTTCATTGCTCTTCTCTGGACACAACCCAGGACCTCAAACTCTTTCCTATACTGTGGTGCCCAGAACTGAACACAGTACTCAAGCAGTGGCCTCACTAGGGCCAAGCACAGGGGCACCATCCCTTCCCTGCTGCTGCTGGACACTTGTCTTGGCACTTCCACGTACCAGTGGAAAGCTAATCCAGAAAAACTTGTCTGGGATTGTTTGCTAACAGCTTCACTTCTGCTTGGTTACAGATCATCCTGATGGTACTGAGTAGCAAGAGAGGAAATAGCCTCAGGTTGCACCAGGGGGAGGTTTAGGATTATGTTAGGAACAATTTGTTTCCTGGAGGAGTAGTCAGGCACTGGAACAGGCTGCCCAGGATGGTGGTGGAGTCACCAAGTCTGGAGGTGTTCACAAACATATAAACATGGCACTTGGGGACAGGATTTGATGGGCATGGTGGGGTTGGGTTGATGGTTGGACTTGTTAATCTCTAAGGCCTCTTCCAACATTAATGATTCTATGAAAGATTTCATTTATTCACCATAAGTAGACAAAAAAAAAAAAAAAAAAAAAAAAAAAAAAAAGACTGACCATAAGATAAGAGAAACTCAATCATTTTTCACCTCTGAAAAAAACCATACCAGAACTTAGTGACCACCAGGACAAACCTTTTTTTTTGTAGCATTTATGTGACATGGGGGGTTGCTGGCACAAGCAGTCTGTCTTTCCACCCAAGGCAAGCAAAAGAGAGGATTGGGTTTAAGTAGGAACTTGTTGCATTGACTCATTTCTCACTCATCACTAGCATAACATTAATTAACAGGAGAGCAAACACTGAGGGTTTGTTAAGGAGCAGAGCTGCTCCTCAGATGACAAACCTCAGGAGGACACTCTACAATCCTTCCACAAACCCAGCAGTGGGTTTGGACTCAAAACTCTGTCAAAGAAGAACCCCCCAGAACAAGCCCAAACCTGGATCAGTCAGCTCCAGGCAAACCTTGACAGCACAGAACTGCTGCCTTCTGGGCACACTGGTCCCAAAGAGTGGAATAAAAATGCACATTCTCAAGATTCTCACACTGGGGAGGAGGATGTGACAGCAAAAACATTTACCCAACAAAAAGATTCCATCTGTATCTCATACATACAGTGCTACTGCCACCTTCTTCTTTCCCTTTAAATGCCTCCAAGATGAGACACACACAAAAGCATGAACTTGGTTACCCATCTGTAAGATGGGATGGTAAAATCCCCTCTGCTTTGCCTACAGAACAGTGAGGCACACCAAGGCAGAGGTAAAACAAAACAGAAAAATCTCCATTTTTTTCCTCTGAAATATTTGGAAAATATCTCACTTGTCTGAGACTCTCAGGATGAGCATTTTTAGAGGACTTTCATTATCATAGAATGGTTTAGGTTGGAAGGAACCTGAAAGATGATCCAGTTCCAACCCCCCTGCCATGGGCAGGGACACCTCCCACCAGCCCAGGTTGCTCAAGGCCCCATCCAAACTGGTCTTCAACACCTCCAGGGAGGGGTAAGCCACAACCTCCCTGGGCAACCTGCTCCAGTGTCTCACCACCCTCACTGTGAAGAATGTCTTCCTAATCTCCAGTCTAAATCTCCCCTTCTCGAGCTTCAATCCATTCCCTCTCATCCTATCAAGCCCTTGTCAAAAGTCCCTCCTCAGCTCTGCTGTAGTCCCCTTCAGGTACTGGAAGTCTGCTCTGAGGTCTCTCTGGAGCTTTTTTCTTCTCCAGACTGAACAGCCTCAGCTCTGAATTATGTTAAAGTGAATGCTAACTGATTTCCAAGGCACAACCACAAGCACCCTCAGGTGTGTCTGCAAATTTCTCAGCACTTCTACAAATGAAGTGCACTAAAGCCACTGACTGTTGTTCTTGGAAGCTACTGCAGGTAGATTAAATTTAATACAAGGGCATAAAAGTTTTCTAGAGAGAAGATTTCCCCTTGTTTCCCCCATAAACCCACAGCCAGGAGATAATGCAAAAAGCATCCCCATTGAATTCTCCACTGGAACTGAAGGCAGCCACGCTTGGGCTTTAATCCCAGAGGCTTTGGAGGAATCAAGTGAGGGCACAAGAATTCCCAGCCCTCTTTGTCCCCTCCCAAACCCATCCGGAAATAAAACAAACCCCAAATCCTTAAGTGCCCAACTTGCACTGCACTTTCAGAGATAAATTGATGTTCTGACCTTTCTCAGGGGTGGGAGGCAGAGTGATTTCCTTCCCCCTTTACACACCAGTAAGTGGATGTGAGATTCAGCCAGGAGAACACTGAGCTGTGCTGTTCCCCCTGCGAGTACAGACCCTGCTCGCTCAGCTGCTGCTCCTGCAGCAGGGGTAATGGCAGACCAGGGCCAGTGAAACACTTCCCATGCATTTAACTACCTCTGGATGAAAGTGCTGCTTCACTGCAGATATTCCACTTGTGGCCTAAATCCTTCCCTTCCCCTCCTTCAAAAACCACCAGCTGAAGGTGGGCTCTCCAATGGAACTTCTCAGCCTTGTGCCGCATTCGGCCAGTAACCATTGACCAACACATTCCAAACCCAGCAGCACTGAGAGCTAATTTGTAATTAAGACTGATTTACAGCTGGACTGGGTGATCTCAGAGGTCAAGGAATCACAGAATCACCTCAAAGTCCAACCACCAACCTAATACCACCATGGCCATCAAACCATGTCCCCAAGTGCCATGCCTACATGTTTTTTGAACCCCTCCAGGGATGGAGACTCCACCACCTCCCTGGGCAGCCTGTTCCAATCCCTGATCACTCCTTCAGTAAAGAAATTTTTCCTAATATCTAACCTAAACCTCCCCTGGTGCAACTTGAAGCTATTTCCTCTCATCCTAGCACTTGATGCTAGGGAGGAGAGACCAAGCCCCACCTGGTTCCAGCCTTCTTTCAGAGAATTGTAGAGAATCAGAAGGTCTCTCCTTGGCCTTCTCTTCTCTTCTCCAACCTTCGTGACTTTATGAATCTGTGCTTTGCATTGTGCACTTAAAGCCCCTTCAAAAACCCCTATCCTTTGAATATTTTAAGGACTTACTAGAATATGCAGCAGTTAATTTTACTTGAGGGTCCTACCATAGAATCACAGAATGGTAGAGTTTGGAAGGGACCTCCAGAGATCATCCAGTCCAACCCCCTTGCCAGAGCAGGATCATCTAGGGCAGGCCACACAGGAATGTGTCCACATGAACATCTCCAGGAGGAAACTCCACAACTTTCCAATGAAAAGAGCCTGCCCTCACCTTCTTGACACCCACTCTTAGGGCATTTGCAAGCATTGAGAAGGTTTCCTCTCAGCCTGCTCTTCTCCAGCCTAATCAGCCCCGGGTCTCTCAGCCTTTCCTTCTCACAGAGATGTTCCATTCCCTTAATCATCCTTGTGGCCCCCTGTTGGACTCTCTCCACCAGCTCCCTGTCTCAAACTGAGGAGCCCAGACTTGGACACAGTACTCCATGAGTATGGCTGCACCCTGGCTGCATCATTTCGGTAACAGATTAGCACAGACAGGGATGCCAACATTTTACTGCAAAAAAAAAAACCACAGCTGATTTTCAGGCAGCATTGCCTCCTCTACCGGCTCTGACTCTCTGCTGCATGGAGGTCTCCCTACCCCAACTGCTGCATCCCCCCAGAGATGATACCACAGCAAGATAAAAGGGCCAGAGGGTAATGATACTGCTTTTCATTTCCACTGATCTCAAAACATTATGTAAAGCACATAAAAGCCTCCTACACACAACTGCCAGATCTGAAGGATTACCTGGGAAATACAGAAAGAAATCAGTTTGGATATTTTTCAAGGTTCAGTATCAGGAACAAAAAAAAAATAAAATAAAAATCCTTTTATCTTCTTCTGAACTCTTTCCCCCCCCCCCCTTTTGTAGGTAACCTATTAGCCTGGCTGCAGAAGGATCTGATAACAGACATATCTCTAGTAGTTACAGACACTTCTGCTGCTGGACTACAAGTAGATAAATTTGGGAAGAGAACCAGAATTACAATGGCCATTTTTACATAAATTCTCCCCAGCCTTCACAGAAAACTTGCTCAAATTTCTAACCTAAAATAACAACCCCAGAAATACTTTATAGGATGACAGGGAATGGCCTCAAGTTGCTCCAAGGGAGGTTTAGAATCCCAGGATCATTAAGGTTGGACAAGACCTCTACCATCATCAGGTCCAACTAGCAACCCAACACCACCCTGCCCACTAAGCCATCACAAAATCTATGCATTTGTCTAACAGTCCCAGGGATGGGGACTCCACCACCTCCCCAGGCAGCCTGTTCCAGTGCCTGACCACTCTTACAGGAAACAAATTGCTCTTTGTGCCCAATTTAAACTCCCCCTGGCAGAACTTGAGGCCATTTCCTCAACTTGAGGTGGAGTCACTGTTCCTGGAAGTGTTTAAAATCAGCCTGGCTGAGGCACTTAGTGCCATGGGTTAGTTGATTAGATGGTGTTGGGTGAGAGCTTGGACTGGATGGTCCTGAAGGTCTTTCCAACCTGGTTAATTCTGGGGTCCTATTGCTTGCTATTTGGAAGAAGAAATCAAACCTCACCTCACTCCAACCTCCTTTCAGGGAGCTGTAGAGAACAAGGTCTCCCCTAAGCCTCCTCCTCCCCAGGCTAAACCACCCCACTTCCCTCAGCTGCTCTGCATAAGCCCTGTTCTCTTTTTTAGCTTGGACTTCAGAATAAACTTCTCTACTGAAGAATTATCCATCACTGGCACAGGCTGCCCAGGGAGGTGGTTGAATCCCCACTCCTGGAGCTGTTTAAAAGTCACAGAGATGTGGTGCTGAGGGACATGGTTTAGCACCAGATTTGGTAGAGCTAGATAATGGTTGGATTCAACGATCTCGAAGGTCTTTTCCAAATGCCAATCCAACCAAAATGCTTCTGTGACTCTATTCAACAAGCCCAGAAATATCTCATTCTGGCTTGCAAATCAGAAAAAAAAGGTCTTACCACTCAGAGCTCCTCAGACAAGTGTCTTTTGGGGGTTTGTTTAACTCATGTGATGGATAAATTAGAGAAGAGTCCCAGCTTGCTTGTCCACAGCTGCACCAACAGCCAAACAGCAGCTTTTGTTGGCACACCAAGCAGATGATATCTTTCTAAGCTTGAAGTTAAAAGTGCTTGGGACTAAGGAGTTGCCTCTTCACACAGTTGTTTTGTGATTTACAAGAAGCCAGCACACAACACTGCAACTCCCAGGCCAGCTGGCGAGGTGGAAGGGGGAATGTGTGCCCTGACACATAAGTGAGGAGGATCCATGCCCACATTTGAGCACATCAAGCAGAAGATATTGGTGCCTGCTGCACCGTGATGGTCATGATGGTTTCATCTGCAGTCAGGCAGATGTTCCTCAGACAGCTTCCACCTGCTCCTCTGCCATTCAGAATTACTGAACAGCCTCTAAATACAAAGTGGTCTTGCAGAGGGGGGGGAAGGGGAGGAGGAACACCCCACTGCATCTTCCCAAAGAAACAAAAGTCCACCAGATTTGCCAGGAGGAATCATAAGCATCTTATTTATGATGTAATGATCCTTAGACTGGGATATCTGGCTGCCTGGCATTGGAACAGGCTGCCCAGGGAAGTGGTGGAGTCACCATCCCTGGAGGTGTTAAAAAAAATGTGTAGACATAGCACTCTGGGGACTTGGTTTAGTGGCCATAGTGATGTGGGGTTGAAGGTTGGACTTGATGATCTTAGAGGTCTATTCCACCTTCATGATTCTAAGATGCAATAACCCAAGCCATTTTCATTTAGTTCCAGATAAACATGGGGAGAAATTTCTTTACTGTGAGGGTGCTGGAGCAGGCTGCCCAAGAGAGGTTGTGGAGTCTCCTTCTCTGGAGAGATTCCAAACCCACCTGAACATTGTGATCCTGAGCAAGCTGCTGTGGGTCCCCCTTATTTAGCAGGGGGGGTGGACTGGATGATCTGCAGAGTTCCCTTCCAATCCCTACCGTTCTATGATTCCAGATGTTACCAGGATGCTGTTAGTCAGCTCTTCCATACACTTACTGGACCAGTGAGATCCAGAAGCTACAGCTGGAGTCCCTACAGGCACAGCAAGTAATTTCCAAAAGCATTACAGAGAGTTTAGGATTTTCAGTGCTTCTGAAAAGAAAACACAGTGACTGGATGCACCTCAAAACAGGGGAAGGGGAAAAAAATCTTTTTTCAATTTTCCTACTTCTGTTACAGGATCACAGATCAGAGGATGTTAGGGGTTGGAAGGGACCTTCCAAGATCATTGAGTCCAACCCCCCTGCCAGAGCAGGGCCACAGAATCCAGCACAGGTCACACAGGAACACATCCAGATGGGGCTGGAAAGTCTCCAGACAAGGAGACTCCACAACCTCTCTGGGCAGCCTGTTCCAGTGCTCTGTGACCCTCCCAGTGCAGAAGATCCTCCTCATGTTGAGGTGGAACCTCCTGTGCTGGAGTTTCTATCCATTGCTCCCTGTCCTATGAAACAAGAGCCTTAACACTGTGCAGAAAGCTCCATGCTGCAAACCATGTATGCAAATCATTACATAAAAGCTACCCTCTAGGAACATCATCCCCACCTTCTCCTCCATGTGTAGTAGGTTGGAGGACAGATTTAGGTTCACAGGGAGCAAACTCCATTTGAATTCCCAACGGGATACGGTGCCAACGTCTCACCGCTACGTGCCAGGGTGTTCCTAACACCATGAGAGCTTTGGACATTTTGAGGGAGAAAGATGGAGTGCAAAGAAATGAAATACTTTGCTGCAGCTCACAACCTCATGCTTGAACAGCCTCCAAAATGTAGAAGGTTCTGCCTTGTCTCAAAGCAGGAAAAAGCATTTTCAATAAGCTTCCATCTCCATCCAGCTTCTATCTCCTCCGCCCAGCGCAGCCTCCTAAGGTGACAAGACTCAGAGCTGTGTCTCACTGCCAAGGAGCTTTACAACCACATCTGTTTTTCCCACATGTATTTCCTGTAGCCTGTGGACTGCAGGGTTGGGCTGGATGATCTTCTCAGAATTGTCAGGGTTGGAAGGGACTTCAAGGACCATCCAGTTCCAACCCCCCTGCCATGGGCAGGGACACCTCACACCACAGCAGGTTGCTCACAGCCACATCCAGCCTGGCTGCAAAAACCTTCAGGGGTGAGGCTTCCACCACCTCCCTGGGCAACCTGTGCCAGTCTCTCACCACCCTCACGGAGAAGAATGTCTTCCTAACATCCAACCTGAATCTCCCCATTTCTAGTTTTGCTCCATTCCCCCTAGTCCTATCACTACCTAAACCCTAAAAAGTCTCTCCCCAGCTTTCTTGTAGCCCCCTTCAGATATTGGAGGGCCACAATCAGGTCCCTTCCAACCCCTAACGTTCTGTGAATCTGTGACAAGGTACATGGGCAAAGGATGAGCAGCAACTGCTGGGCTGAGCTGGTTGGGCAAAGAGAGAAGCAGTGTGGTTTATGCAGCTCCAGAACAGTCTCTACACCTGTGGGTAAGGACTTTTACCCACCTGCCTCTGAATGTTTGTGGTTGCAAAGTGCAGCTGCACTGGAGCCAGTTTGTCTCACCCTGAAACATCCCTCAAGACCTCATTGCAGCATTTTGGTCATGCTTCAAAGAGGACAGCTACTCAAAATGCCAGCTGGGTTGTACTGAACACTCTACAGCCTGGGGTATCAGTGTGAAACAGATGTAGCTTCATGCTATGGACCCTATTTTGAACCTCAGGACCTGAATCATAGAATCATTAAGGCTGAAAAAGACCTTTAAGATTATCAAGTCCAACAGTCTAACCAACTGCCCCATACCAGCTGAGCCATGTGCCAGGGTGCCATGTGCCATGGTTTTGCCACCACCCCCCTGGGCAGCCTGTTCCTGTGTTATTGCAGGAAAGAAATTATTCATAATATCCAACCTAAACCACCCCTGGTGCAGCTTGAAGCCATTTCTTTTTGTCTTAGCACCTGTTTCTTGGGAGAAGAGACCAGTCCCCACCTCACTACCACCTCCTTTCAGCAAGGTCTCCCCTCAGCCTCCTTTTCTCCAGGCTGAACAACCCCAGCTCCCTCAGCTGCTCCTCACCAGCCCTGTTCTCCAGACCCTTCACCAGCTTTGTTGCCCTTCTGGGCAATTCCCCAGTATCTCAATGTCCTTCTTGGAGTGAGGGACAAAACTGAACCCAGTGCTCCAGGTGTGGCCTCACCAGTGCTGAGTCCAGGGGGAATCACTTCCCTAGTCCTGCTGGCCACACTATTGCTGATCAAGGCCAGGATGCTGGTAGCCAGCATCATGTTCAGCCAGCGTCAACCCTCACCCCCAGAGCCTTTTCTGCCAGGCAGCTTCCAGCCACTGTGCCCCAAGCCTGGAGCATTCACGGGGTTGTGAAGCACACAACAATCCAATCAGCTGCTGTGAGGTGTTCAGGAGGGCTGTGAATGTGGATTTCCCACGTCTCAAGCTGCTGTGACAGAATTACTGTGGCAGTGCAGATAAGGGCAGAGATGCACCTCTGTGGACACCAGCATGCAGCTGGCTGGCTGGCCATCCTGTGTGGCTGTAAAATGTGTGTTTTGCCATCAGGGACACCTCTCCAAACCCCTCTTTGTTTCCAGGCAGCTTGTTTGCAAAGCATCACTGCAAAAGCAATAGTGTAAGGGTCTCTAAGGAGGAAAGAGCTGTTCCGTGCAGAGCTCTGACTCTCCATGTCATTCAACAAACATCATCTCTGCTGCTTTCCCTGGCACCCCACTGCTGGTGTTCCCATAACAACAGGGGAGATGGTTCCAGTGACACTCGCTCTGCTCATCCAAAACCCAAGCAGTGAAGGGGAACCAGATCTGCTAAAATACTTTCAAGATCTTCAAGGCTCAGCTCCTTACCCAATAACTCTGTCTTGCAGAGAGTGAAATACATCTGCAATAACTCTTACACTCATCCAATATCCATTTAAGGGGGGGGGGGGGGGGGTTATATGTATAAGCTTGTAAGCCATAAGCTTATAAAGGCCAAATGAAAAAAAAAAAAAAAAAAAAACAACAAATAAATTAGCTGTAAAGCTGGAGGGGAAAAAAAAAAGAAAATTCAGGCTGAAATAAAAAATAAAAATCTAAGAGAGCTTCAAGTTTTGTAGTGCTTAATTTCCCCTGAATCACAGTCAGCTTTACATGTTTAATTCCATCGAGAAGTTTCACAACTCAAATGGTTTTCTGGGTGGAGTTACCCAGTGCAGAATAGCACAGAGAGGCTTACAGCACTGTACAGACAGCCACAAATCATCTCATACCTGATAAGCAGTCAAACAATACAATAAACAGGAACAAAAGGAAAACCAGCAAAGTTAATTGGAAATTCAGCAAAGAAATCATCTAACGTTCACTCTTCCATAAAGAGCTCAGATCTCACAGAATGGATTGGGTTGGAAGGGACCTTTCAAGGCCATCAAGTCCATCTAGGGACATCTGCTGTTGATGAGCAACCTGAGGCTGCCATGGTTCCAGAGATGGGGCATCCACCACCCCTTTGGGCAGCCTGGGGTAATCTCTGTGCCTTGAGTCTTTTCCACCTGAAACCATTCTGTGATTCCCTGATTTGTGGTGCAGTTTGTCACTGGGTCATGTTCATCCTGCGCCCTGTTCCCTCCCCACAGCCAGCCTTGACATGGGAACACGAGTACCTAAGGGCCAGAGGGGCTGTCTGCTGCTCCTTATCACACTGACCTTTCCCTTGCTGGGCTCTCTGATTAGCTGTTCTTAGCAAGAGAGACACAACAGCGCTGTCACAGCTCAGTGACAGGACTAGAAGGGTCTGAGGAAAGCATCAAGCCACAAAAAATCATCATCTAGATGATGCATTAGAGCCCTAATGGGTTAGGCTTGTAAAGGGGAAGAAAAAAAACCTGGTAACATCAGCAGAAAATGGCACATGGAGCTTATGTCCTAACAAGAAATGTCACAGCTAATTCTCAGGCTGCCCATGGAGAAAGGTTAGCCTCAGGAGACCTTGCTGACAAACAAAATCAGCAGGTCAGAGAAGCACCAGCAGAGCAGCTTGCTTTGCTCTCAGCCTGATCCCACCATCATCCCTCATGCTGCCACCCAGGACTTGTTCAGCCCCAGAGGGAGCTGTGTGAGCACCCACAGCTCAGCTGGCATGGCAGCAGCCTCCTGGTGCTCAGTTTGGAGCCACAGAGTCACAGAATTGTTATAGTTGGAAGAGGCTTTTAGGATCATTGAGTCCAACTGTTAACAGAGCACTGCCAGGTCAGCACTAAACCACATCCCTCAGCACTACATCTACACAGCTTTGAAACCCCTCCAGGGATGGAGGCTCCACCACTGCTCTGGGTAGCCTGTTCCAAGCTTTGACAACCCTTTTGGGGAAGAAATTGTCCCTCATGGCCAACCTAAACCTCCCTAGTGCTTCCCTACCCCAGCTGAACTGGGGAGCCCAGACCTGGACACAGTACTCCAGATGTGGTCTCAACACAACGCAGCGCTGGAAGAGAAGCTGCAAGAGATGCCCTGCTCTGTGCTGGCAAATGAACCTGAGGGCTGAGAGCTGTGTCTGGAAAGTGAAACAACACCTCTGTACCTCCCAGAAATGAGGAAAATCTTTCCTTTCTCAGGTATACCCTCTGCAGAGTGGGAACAACCAACCGACATTTCATCAAGAGTCTTGCAATATTTATTCATCCCTGCTGTTAGCTGAGCTAATTAATAAATAAGAGTTACTGAGAGCAATTCCCCAGCAGGATTACCACTGAATTAGGAGAGTAATTGTTCACCAGAACTTTAGTTAGCTGAAATCTCCTCTCTGGCAAGGAATTGCATGTGCAGCTTGCCCTAAACTTCAATCCCACCATTATTTCAGGGTGAGTTATTTCTGACCTGGGTAACTCCATGCTTCCTTGGGGTGGGGCAAGCATCACAGTCCCAGCACCAACCCTAAACATGCACCAGGCACAATCCAGTAATGAGCACAGTCCTTGTGCCCCAGCCCAGTGAAAGACAGAATCATAGAATGGTTTGGGTTGGAAGGGACCTTAGAGATCATCTAGTTCCACCCCCCCTGCCATGGTGAAGGGGTCTACTGAGGGGTCTTATGAGGAGCAGCTGAGGGAACTGGGATTGTTCAGTCTGGAGAAGAGGAGGCTGAGGGGAGACTTCCTTGCTCTCTACAACTACCTGAAAGGAGGCTGGAGTGAGGTGGGGGTTGGTCTCTTCTCCCTAGTATCACATAATAGAATGAGAGGAAATGGCCTGAAATTGTGCCAGGGGAGGCTTAGGTTGGATATGAGGAACAATGTCTTTGCTGAAAGTGTGGTCAGCCACTGGAACAGGCTGCCCAGGGAGGTGGTGGAGTCCCCATCCCTGGAGGTGTTCAAGAAATGTGTGGCCATGGCTCTTTGGGGCATGGTTTAAAGGCCAGGGTGGCTTAGGCTGATGGTTGGACTTGATGATTTTAAAAGTCTTTTCCAACCAAAACAATTCTCTGATTCTATGATTTATACCACATGTGTCCTATTTGATAAACCAAATCCTGCTGCTTGAAGTCCTCAAACTAAATTAAATTAGCCTAATAACCCTGAAATTAACCTCAATCTGTACAAATTAGCTAACCTGAAGCAGCTATCACCTCATGGGATTAGGCTGCAGCCTGGGACCTGCCAGACTCCTTCTGCCCACTGTGATGAGCCCCCAGCCATCTCTGGCACGGCCATGGGTTACCAGCAATGGAGAACTCGACTGGAAGAGCTGCAGCTGCTGTTCATGCAGGGTGAAGGAATGGAAGGGAGATAACCTGGAACACAGAACAGCTTCCCTCGATGCAGTAATTTAAGGAGGAGCACCAGCAATCAGCTCCTATTGCCAGCAGCAAGAGATCAGCAGTGGCTTGGAGCTTTGGGGAGCACAGGAGAGCCCCGGGGCTGCTCCCTGTCCTGGTGTTGGGGGTTTGATGCAGAACAAATGCTGCTCCATCCAGAAACTCAGGCAAATCCGCATCGGACTGGAAGGGAGCTCTGCTTTGCAGTGTACTCTGCCTCCCTCTCCTGGCCTCTGCCCAGGCACTGTACAAATCACAAATGCTGCTGCGAGGTTAGATGAAAGCAGCGTTAGCCACGTTGGGATATTTCTCCATTTAAGCTTCCCAAAGCCTATACATGAGGGAAGTGGAGCCCTGAGGAAATTTTCTTCATCGTTAACCTCCAGACCCTGCACTGAGACTTGCAAAAAAGAGATTTTGCCAGGGACTGGCAGCTGGAACAAATGCCCAACAAAGGGAAAGATAACAGACAAGCCCAAACACCAATAATCCCTCTCCAAGATCACAAGCAGGACTATCAAAGCCTAACAATTTCTACCCTGTTTCTGCAAAGAGACGATTATGATCACCCTTTCTCATTAATCATTTCAAACTTCATACAAAATGCACTTCCCAAGGGAAAGGGAAGCAGGGGGCAAAGCATCAATCTTCAGGCACCATTCCCTAATTCAATCAAGAAGGAAAGCAGCAAACCTCAAGTGAAACATTAGTGAGCTCAATGGAACTTAAACACAGCAAAATCCCACTCTCCACAGGGAAACCATAGCTTTCCTGGAGCCCAGTCCAACAGCACTGGGGCATGCCCAGGTAACTGGAGCCAGATGGGTTCGAAAGGGGAATGAGGGAAAAGGGGGAAAAAAGGAAAAATTACAACCCCACTTGAAACCCCTCTTCTGTCTACAAAGCAATGCAGCAGCTCCAACCTGCATTTGTGTTTTCTTGTGGATGAACAAAACATCTGTGCTTAATTGCTGGCAATGTTTGAAATATCAGAGCTCTGGCTGTAGCTGGAATACAGTGGAGTGCTCCAGATCAATCAGATAATTAGCATTAGCTGCAGCTAGGTTCATGCAGTTACATGGCTGGATTTGATCATCTCAGAGGTCCTTTCCAGCCTGGATGATTTTGTGATTCTTGAGAATCTCATTTCTATTTCAGACTTTCCTGCATGGACTTTGCCACCAAAGCTGAGGATCTTCACTCTGAGGGGGGTGGAACGCTGGAACAAGTTGCCCAGGGAGGTGGTGGATGCTCCATCCCTGGTGACATTCATGGTCAGGCTTGATGGGGCTTTGGGCAACCTGATCTAGATGGGGATGTGCCTGCTTATTTCAGAGGGGTTGGAGAAGATGAGCTCTAGGGGTCCCTTTCAGCCCAAAGCATTCTGTGATTCTGTTGTGTTTGCTGGTTTGGGTTTTTTCCACATGCTGAACAAGTGAGATTAAATGGTAGAAATGAGAGCTATTCAATGGCAGAAAGCTCCTCCTGACTGCTGCCTCTCATTTCACCCACCTACAATTCTTAGGAATATCAAATTTTAATTTAAAATGCAGAACTTCATGGTGGTGGGGGGAGGAAATCTCACTTCTGCAATGCCTTTTCTGGACTTTCTGGGCTGCAGCAGGAGAAGTGTGGCTAGCAGGTGAGGGAGGTGATTCTCCCCCTCTACTCTGCTCTGGTGAGACCCCACCTGGAGTACTGCATCCAGTTCTGGAGCCTCTGTTACAAGAGGGATCTGAACATGCTGGAAGGTGTCCAGAGAAGGGCCACGAGGATGAGCAGAGGGCTGGAGCTGCTCTGCTATGAGGACAGACTGAGAGAGTTGGGGCTGTTCAGTCTGGAGAAGAGAAGGCTCTGAGGTGACCTTCTTGTGGCCTTGCAGGATCTGAAGGGGGCTCCAAGAAAGCTGGGGAGGGACTTTTTAGGATCTCAGGGAGTGACAGGACTGGGGGGAAAGGAATAAAGCTGGAAGTGGGGAGATTCAGACTGGATGTGAGGAAGAAGTTCTTCCCCATGAGAGTGGTGAGAGCCTGGAATGGGTTGTCCAGGGAGGTGGTTGAGGCTCCATCCCTGGAGGTGTTTGCAGCCAGGCTGGATGAGGCTCTGGCCAGCCTGCTCTAGTGTGAGGTGTCCCTGCCCATGGCAGGGGGGTTGGAACTGGCTGATCCTTGTGGTCCCTTCCAACCCTGCCTGATTCTATGATTCCCTACATATGTGTATATATGTATCTCTAACTCCTTACTGGATATGTAGGATATAATGCAATTTAGCCACTTGTGAGGGCTCAATTACTCTACTAGCCCAGTTAGGATTTGCCTTTAAAGATAAAAGTTTGGGGTTTGGTTTAGTTTTGGGTTTGTTTTTTTTTCCTATCTACAAAAGCAGCATTTTGCTGTTCACAGAAAGCAAATCCCAGCTTATGAATTCAGGTAGCTGACATTTATAACTCTTGAGGTATTTACTGTGCTCACCACATTATTTACTAAAGCAAGGAGGGGAGAAAGCAAGGAAAAAAAAAAATCTCAGCTTTCAGGTCAGAAATTGCATCTATTTATAGAGAACATTTACAAACAGAAATCCAAGCTCCAAAAACTCTTTTTCCTACTTCTTTTAAAGCAACCAGCTGCCCACAGCAGTAGCCTGACTCGAATCCAGAGGAATTTGTGATGCAGGCTCATTGGTTTTCAGGTCAGTGTGTTATCAGCATATTGACAACCACACAGTAAACTGAGAGATAAGCCCAAGAAAACCCAACTGCTCTCAGCTCTGCAATAGGAAACACACTCCCCAAGCTGAAGAGCAAAAACCATAAGAAAGTAAAAAGCAAGCTTTTCTGTAAGAATATTTGTGACCTCTCTCAGAATACATTCAAAGAAACACAGAACAGAGTTTGCCCCAAACTTCTTTCACTCAAAAACAAGCAGCTGCTAGGAAATCAGGATCTGTGCATCGGCTGCTGGAGGAGCTCTTTCCACCAGCACTGCAGAAGACACCAGCAGAGCCACCACCGGGTGTCAGCACCACTGCACAAAGGACATGGATTTGAAACCCACCAGCTTTGGAAGAACACCAAACTTACACAAGTTGTGGCCATCAGCCTTAGCCACGAACAGCCTGAGGGGTGTGGGAGAGAAGGGCTGGGATAGTGAGGGAGATTTTCTAGAGACACCAAATCCCAGCATGGTAGGGGGTTGCAAGGGACCTCTGGGGATCATCCAGTCCAACCCCCCCTGCTAAAACAGGGCACCTACAGCAGCTTGCCCAGGGGCACAATGTCCAGGGGGGTTTGGAATCTCTCCAGAGAAGGAAACTCCACAACCGTTCTGGGCAGCCTGCTCCAGGCCTCCAGCACCCTCACACCAAACAAATTTCTTCTGGGTTCCAGTTTGTGCCCATTGCCCCTTGTCCTGTTGCTGGGTACCACTGACAAGAGCCTAGCCCCAGCCTCTTGCTGAGCATTGCTCAGATCCCCTCTGGGTCTGCTCTTCTCCAGCCTCAACAGCCCCAGGGACTCCTCCTGTCTCTCTTGAACTGGGGAGCCCAGAACTAGACTCAGAACTCAAGGTGTGGTCTCAGTAGGGCAGAGTAGAGGAGGAGATGACCACACTCTCCTTAATGCACCCCAGGACACCATTGGCCTTCTTGGCTACCAGGGCACATTGCTGGCTCATGGGCAACTTGTTGTCCCCCAGCACTCCCAGCTCCTTCTCCACAGAGCTGCTTCCCAGCAGCTCCTCCCTCCCCTGTACTGCTGCAGGAGGTTCTTCCTCCCCAGGGGCAGGACCCTACCCTTGCTCTTGTTGAACCTCATGAGGTTCCTCTGCCCAACTCTCCAGCCTGGCCAGGTCTGACTGAACAGCAGCACAGCCTGGGAGGGTGTCAGCTACTCCTCCCAGTTCAGGATCACCAAGTCAAGGACAGAGCTACTTCTTTGATGAGTCCTTTGCCATGGTTGCTCACCAGCAGGTGAAAGAAAGAGGAAGAAGGAAGCCCAATTCCTTTGCAATCATAAAAATGACATTTTTGGTGTAACCTGGTGTTTGACACATCACTGGAGTCCTCCCAGACTAAACAGAGCCCTTTGAGCACACTGTGGTGATCTTTAACACAGCAGGGAAAATAAGACAACTTCTTTGGCACCTGCTAACACAACAGCCAGTGAAGCTGAAAACCTTCTTAACAGCTCCTGGAAGGAGTATCCCCAGGAAATGCCTGGAAAGACTTTGCTACCTCTAAATCAGGAGGTGACTTTGCAGAGAGACTGCAATTCACACGGAGTGCAGATCTGCACATCAGTGCCTGAGCTGGCATGGGTGCTCCCAGCTCTGCCTACAGCAGCTGGGAAAGAACAACAGAAAGAGCAAATTCAGGTCCCCAAAGCTCTCTGCTGCCACAGCCAGGACACTTCCAGTGCTTCCAGTTCACTTGAGGGAACTGAAGTGTCTTTGCTCCACATTGCACCTGCCCCACAAAGCTTAGAGTCTGACTGAAGATGAGCTCAGGTGGCCAAGAAGGTCACCAGCATCCTGGCTTGGATCAGGAACAGTGTGCCCACCAGCACCACTGCTGAGGCTGCACCTTGAGCACTGGGGTCAGTTTTGGGCTCCTCAGTCCAAGAAGGACACTGAGGTGCTGAAGCAGGTCCAGAGGAAGGTAATGGATGTCCCTCAGCTGCTCCTCACCAGCCCTGTTCTCCAGACCCTTCCCCAGCTTGGTTGCCCTTCTCTGGACCTGCTCCTGTCCCTCAATGTCCTTCTTGTAGTGAGGGGCCCAAAACTGAACCCAGAACTCAAGGCATGGCCTCACCAGTGCCCAGGACAGAGGCAGGCTCACTCCCCTGGTCCTGTGGCTCACACTCTTGCTGATCCAAGGCAGGATGCTGGTGGCCTTCTTAGCCACCTGGGCACACAGTGGCCCATGCTCAGCCAGTTGCTAACCTAACATCCCCAGGTAGAGAAGCCATCACTTTCTCTATCCCAAGCTGTTTGCACAGAGATTTGATGACACAACACTTTCAATTCCCCAAACTAATGGAATCCAAACATCCTTTCCCCATCTTTACAGCTTGGTGTATTTTGTTTCCTTCAAAGCCAGGATGACATCAGGTTTTGTTTTGGCTCTGTAGCTATGTTTTGTTTTGGCTCTGTAGCAATATTTTGTTTTGGAAAGGCTCAAATGTTTTTCATTCCATCACTGCAGCCCTTTGCATTAGCCAGGATGGCAAAGCACAGAGGCAACACCCCAGCTGATTTCTCAGCTAAGATGCTGATGGCCTGAATATGTTCTAATAAAATACTTCCATTAAACTGTATCAGAATTTAGGCACCTTAAAAATATCCACTTAGAAAATTCTCAGCTAGAAAGACCAAAAAATTCCCACCTTCCATGAAACAGGATAAAGCCACAGGAAAAGCAAATACTTTGCTTAATGCCTTTCATCCCCTCCTCATTTTTACCCACCCGTGGCCATTAAAATTGCCTCAAAGACCTCCAAAGAAAGAAGGGGAAACTAATGGGTGTCTGTAGCTGCAAATCTAATCACACACAGGTTTTCACTCCATTACTTTGGTGGTGTTAAAAATAAAGAATAAAAATAATAAATAAAATTATTTCTTTCCAATTTGAAGGAATTATTATATCCTTGCACTTTGTTATTCATGGCCATTAATTGACCAAACCAAATTTGTCTGTCAGGAGTGCAGATGAACACTACCCATAATTTAATCAGGAGTAAATCAGCTGGCAAGTGGTTACTACACAGATGCTGTAGTAATTGAGTCTCTCTATCAAGCTGACAGGGAGCAATTTATACTTAATTTAGGCAAAAATAAATATTTTCAATACTTCTTTCTCTTTTTTTCCTCCCCCCCTGTTGTTCTGTTGTTTCTGTTCTGGTGTCCTCACGTTATGGGAAAGCTTTTTCTCCCAGTTGGAAGAGCAAACCCCTCCTGCTGTGTATTTTATGTATAGATACAGGCACCTACACACAGTCCTATACTTATTGGTGTGCCCACAGCCACTGGTCCCTCTTCCCTCCCTTGCTGTTCTGTGCTGCTCTGGTTTGGAGCATGCCTACATGCCTGCCCAGCACAAGGAATCCTCCATGGAGCAGACGTGACAGAGAAGGTCACCTGCCCATGGGGAGGGTGGGAAGCAGACCCCCAGAACTGGGGCTCCTGCTACCTGTTGGATCAGATGCCAGACTACCTGAGTGCTGCTGTGGGGAGTACAGCACTGGATCCACCAGTGGGAATGTGGAAGGAGCTGCAGTTTAAGTCCAGCACCTCCCATTTCCTTAATACCCAGACACCCTCCACTCCTGGGCTCGGAACAGTCTGGGTTTCTCCCCTCTCCCAGGCAGGTACAATCCATTACACTCAGGACATTATCTACTACCTGGCCATGAGAAACAGCTAAGATTTGCTGTAGGAAACCCCTGACTCATCATCTCAGCCATGCACCACAGTTCCCATGAGCTTCCAAAGCTGAAAAGAACCAAAGCAGGAAAACCACTCACAGACAACCCCTCCCCTAGTCTGTCATACCCTGTTGTGCTCACTGAACTATGGTCTCCTTTGATTTCTCATGCACTTCCCATCACTATTTCTAGAGTACTAGCCAGTCATTGTCTCATCCTGCTGCCCTCTGGAGCCCTTGCAGCACCCTTGGGTCACCTACAGCTTCTTGAGTAGCCCAATACAATACTTGTGTGAATAAAGAGAGACCCTTGTAAAGCAATAAAAGCCATAACCAGCAAGAGGACCCCCATCCACAACAGCCTGGTTGCTTTTTTCCTCCTGGGAGGCACAGGACTACCTAACAGAGTGAAGGGAGAGATAAATATCACTTTTTTTTTTTTTCCCTAGTAACAGTTGATTCTGCTGGATGGAAAAGCAAAATAATAAATGATCTTCCCATTTCATTTCTGTGACCCTTTAAGCTATTCAGCTCAGGCAGGAGCACTCCATCTGTCAAGGAGGATTTCTCCTTATTGCTTTTCTGGGAAGAGGTAAATGACTTCTCCTCCTAGTGCTGGAGCTGGTCCCAGAGAGAATCAGATTATCCCATCTTCCCCTAAAGGACTAAACTCCAAGAGCTTTTGGAGCAGTTTGTTTCTGGTGCATTTCTTGTCATCTCAGAAAAACAGAGGTGTGGCTGTGATGAAAAGGACATCTCTCCCTACACCAGCAGGACAATACCATGCATGAGAAGCTGGCAGGGGTCTCATCCACACCTCCTCAAGCACTAGAATGATGAGCACAGAGATTTACACCAGTGGCTTTCACGCTGCTGTAATCCCAGGACATAAACCTGTATGACAGCTTCATCCCCAGGCAGCAGAAACCTTCATGGGCAGGCAGGTTTTAAGCACTGAGGGCCCCAAAGCTGAGCCCAGGACTCAAGGTGTGGCTTCCCCAGTGCCAAGTACAGGGGGACAGTCCATTCCCTACTGCTGCTTGCCACACTATTCCTGATCCAAGCCAGGATGGTGGTGGTCCTCTTGGACACCTGGGCACACACTGGTTCATCTTCAACTGCTGTCAACCAGCACCCTGAGGTCCTTTGCTGCTGGACATTTTCCAGCCACTCTGCCCCCAGCCTCAGGTGTTCATGGGGTTGTTGTGACCCAATGGAGGGACCCAGCACTTGGCCTTGTTGAACCTCATACAGCTGACCTCAGCCCATTGAGCCACGTCCCTCTGCAGAGCCTTCCTCCCTTTGGGCACAACACTCCCACCCAGTTTATTGTCATCTCTAAACTCACTGAGGGAGCATTCAAATCCCTCACCCAGATCACTGATAATGACATTAAAGAGAACTGTTGTGATTTTTTTACCCTCATTTCCCCCAAAGCAGGAAATCTGCTCAGGCCCAGACCTAACCTGAGGCATGCTAATTAAACAAGACCATTGTGATCAGCTTTGGAAACTGTCTCAGTGCCATACATCACCTCTTGGGAGAGCAAATGAAACAACTTGTTACCATGCAACATTTATTACTGACTAATGCAGGTGGGAAACCCAATGTGCTAAGTACCAAGGAAGGCACTTCCAGCCCTGATTCCATCTGGTCTCCAACCAAGCCAAGCAAATCTTATGCTGACTCTTTTCTCTTGCTCTCCAGAAGAGGAAAGAAAAGCTGTCACAAAAGGTTTGCTCATAGCTGGAGCCTGAGCTCACTGAAGTGCTCTTAAGGAAAGCCACGGACAGAAAAGATGACAGCTTTGATGTGAACCCATTAAATCATCCTTCACCATGGCAGAAAATAAAGAGAGGGACTCAGCTCCCAGAGTGCCTGATGGGCACCACTAACCTCAGTGTTTGGGAAGGTCAAAAATGATCAAGGGGCTGGAGCAGCTTTCCTACATGGACAGGCTGAGGGAGCCTGGGTTGTTCAGCCTGGAGAAGAGAAGACTCCAGGGAAACCTAATAGCAGCCTGCCAGGAGCTGAAGAGGGCTACAAGAAGGGAAAGATAAGTGAAAGTGCAAGTGAAAGATAATCTGGAGAGGTTTCAGTGCAACATCCGAAAGTCTGGATGATTTTCAAATTACTTCAGCTTCCTTCTTCACTCTGTCACATAGAATCACTGAATCCTCAATGCTGGAGAATACCTCTAATCACAGAATGGCTTGGGTTGGAAGGGGCCTTGAGGATCATGGAGGTCACACCACCTGCCATGGATAGGGACACCTTCCACCAGCCCAGGTTCCTCAAGGCCTCATCCAGCCTGGCCTTGAACACTTCCAGGGAGGAGAGATCCACAACCTCCCTGGGCAACCTGTTCCAGTGTCTCCACACCCTCACTGTAAAGAATTTCTCCCTAATCTCCAGTCTAAATCTCCCTTCCTCAAGCTTAAAGCCATTGCCCCTCATCTTCTCACCACAAGCCCTTGTGAAAAGTCCCTCCCCAGGTACTGGAAGGCTGCTCTAAGGTCTCCCTGGAGCTTTCTCTTCTCCAGGCTAAACAGCCCCAACTCTCCCAGCCTATCCCCATAGTGGAGATGCTCCAGCCCTCTGATCATCTTTGTGGCCTCCTCTGGACGTGCTCCAACAGAGGGTCCAGATCATCAAAGTCCAACTACCCACCCAACACCACCGTGACCACTAAAGCACATGCCAAAGTGCCATGTCTACATCCTGAACAGAGCTCCTTATTTCATGACCAAGGGAAAATTAATTGGCAATATATTAAAAAAAAAAAAAAAAAAAAAAAGGGGAAGGGGGGGGGAGCCCAACAAATCAGCAGCATCTGTGAGCCAAAGAATTAATGGGAAATGACAATTAACCTAATGGAGCTCTGAGTTAGAGAGTGATACATGGTGGTAAGGCCAGCAAACTGCACTGTACTGGAGAAGGTGGTGAGACACTGGAACAGGCTGCCCAGGGAGGTCATGGATGTCCACTCCCTGGAGCTGTTCAAGGCCAGGTTGGATGAAGCCTTGAGCAACTTGGGCTGGTGGGAGGTGTCCCTGCCCAGGGCAGGTGGTTGGACCTAGATGATCTTTAAGGTCCCTTCCAACCCAAACCTTTTTGTGACTCTATGAAAGTTGCTTTGAATTGGCTCACAAAAAGCAAATGGTTTCTCAGCTGAGCCTCATTCCTCAAGCCCTTAGCTCTCCTTCTCACTCCAGGTATTTGTTGCCTGATGTGAAAGCAGAGGAGAAATACCCTTCAAATTCTTAACGTCACTTGGTTTTATGTTTGGTAGTGCCAATAATAAATCTTTTAGACTTTTTTTTACTTTTTTCTTTTCTTTTTCTTTTCTTTTTTTAATTCAGAAGCTGTCAAATGGAAAATATCTGGAGCCTTTCATTTGGCATTAGCAAGATTTACAGCATGAGTCTGTGCCAGCTTCAAATGCATGCTTCAAACAAGAAAGCTCCTCCACAGAGGAGCTTTTACAGATGCTTAGAGATGGCTGTGACTGGTGACAAGAAAGAGCTAGCCCAGAGTTTCAAGCTCCATTTAGACTCTCTCCTCAAAAGAGACCAAATGGAAAAAGAAATTTGGTGCTAGGTGGTTCCCTTCATATGTTAGGCCCCAATGATTTTCTTTGTCTCTGTGCATCTTGTAAAGCAACGTTTTTCCAGATGCTTAGACATGGCTGTAACTGCTGACAGGAAAGAGTTAGCCCAGAACTGCAAGCTCCATTTAGACTCTCTCCTCAAAAGAGACCAAATGGAAAAAGAAATTTGGTGCTAGGATGTTCCCTTCATGTGTTAGCCCCCAATGTTTTGCTTTGTCTCTGTGCAGCTTGTCAGGCAACTTTTTCCCAGATGCATAGACATGGCTGTAACTGCTGACAGGAAAGAGCTAGCCCAGAACTGCAAGCTCCATTTAGACTCTCTCCTCGAAAGAAACTAGATGGAAAAAAGAAATTTGGTGTTAGGTGGTTCCCTTCATGTGTTAGCCTCAAATGTTTTGCTTTACATTTTTTGCTGTGCATTTATGGCCTCCTCCAGCATTGCCTGGTGGACAGGACTTTCAGAGGAGATCAGGAAGATTTAGGACTGGGTTATGGAGACAGCCTCTACTCAACTGCTGCTTTTGGAAACCATCAGCCTTGTGGTTAAGTTGAACTAGGTGAAACCCCACCCAACCCGAATGATTTGCCAGGTGACACTGGTAAATCTTTCAGGAATCAGATGAATTTAATTCCTGTGGCAGAAAATTTACTGCCTTGGGCAACAGGAGCTTTGTCTTCTCCTGTGCACCATCTCCTGT
Source organism: Indicator indicator (assembly GCF_027791375.1). Lineage (NCBI taxonomy): Eukaryota > Metazoa > Chordata > Aves > Piciformes > Indicatoridae > Indicator > Indicator indicator. The sequence goes on along the minus strand of NC_072041.1, from coordinate 6,147,733 downwards.
GCTTAGTGCAAATAAAAACCACAGATAAATGCAAGCAGCACAACCCAGCAAACAAATGCACTGAGGCAGAGTAAACTTGGTAAGACGAGCAGCTACAGCACAGCAGGGTAGAGCAGGAAGATAGCAAATGAGTTTTCCAAAGAGCATCCTATGTAATGGACAAGCAAACAGTGCCTCAGAGGGCAGGGGAAGATCAAGTGCTTGTGCAAAGGGCAAAGCAGCTTTGGAGCAGGGCTCCCATGTGACAAGGCACTCTTTAGGCTAATGTTGTGATTACCATTTTCCATCCTAGGGGATTATGCAAATTGACATAAACTATGCATGAATAATCAGCCAATTATGCAGGTCAGCTGCACAGAAAACTTTTCAAGCTTTCCATCAAACAGAAAGATCTGCAGCTGGCAGCAGCAAAGTTACCTTCAAGATGTTCAGTAGTTGTTTATCAGAGCAAGTGACTGAAGAGCAGCAGGAGGAGAGAGGGGGACACGTGTGCAGGAGAGCACCATGTGATAGGATGAGGGGCAGCAGTTTGAAATTAGAGCAGAGCAGATTTAGATTGGATGTTAGGAACAAGTTCTGCACCATCAGGGTGGTATAACACTGCAACAGGTTGCCCAGGAAGGTGGTTAATACCCCATCCCAGGAGGTATTCAAAGTGAGGCTCAAGAGGACTCTGGGCAACCTGATCTATTGGAGGATGTCCCTGCTGACTGCAGAGGGGGTTAGACTGTATGACCTTTAGAGGTCCCTTCCAACCCAAACTATTCTATGATTCTATATAAACAGACATAAACTAGAGCTGAGCAGATTTAGATTGGACATTAGGAAGAAGTTCTTTACTCTGAGGGTGGTGAGACACTGGGACAGGTTGCCAAGGGAGGTGATGGAAGCCCTGTCCCTGGAAACATTCAAGGCCAGGCTTAGACAATGCTCTGAGCAACCTGATCTAGTGGAGGGTGTCCCTGCCATGGCATAGGGGTTGGAGCTGGATGATCCTTGGGGTCTCTTCCACCCCTGACAATTCTGTGATTCTGTGTAATTGGGGATGTCCCTGCTGACTGCAGGGTGGGTGGACTACGGGACCTCTAGAGGTCCCTTCCAACTCAGTGCATTCTATGATATCCACAAAGCCATCAGCTGAAGTTCTGCTCTCAGGTGTGTTGTGTGGATAGAAGGTTACAGCCACAAAAATAGAACGCTCACACAGATGTAAGTCACCCACACACAGTCTCCTCCTTTGCTTTGAACATCAGGCATGTTCCTGGCAGCCATCCTTGCATTGCAATGCACCAGAGATTTAGAAATCCTACCAAAGCGATCCACAGAAGGAAGAAAATCTCATGGCTGAGTTACTGAGGTGGGATTCCAAAGCCCTGGATTCACAGGCTTCCTCTCTGCCATTTCCCTCTATGAAAGGGAGAGGAAAAGCAAAGCAAACTAAAATCACCACCTATGTTTTCCCACTTGGATGATCTTAGTCATTTGGAAAAGAACCCAAATCTCAGTCAGGACCAGGGCTTTCTCACACATCTCTTTCGTGTGACATCCTACATAGAGGACCCACAGCCTTTGGACTGATCCCAGGCCATACAACAGGGGAAAGGAACACCAAACCTTCATGAAAATCTGCCTGCCATTTCCTTGGAGGCATCAGCATGGTCACAGGCCTGATTAACTGAGTGCTCATCAGCTACCAAGTCATCCTCAACCTGTGAGAGGACCAGGAGAGGCACAACAGAAACCACCCAGACATCTGCAGCAAGAGCCCAGTACATAATATTGTGGATCCTAGCACATAAACAGAAACACTGCAATCCAAACATCCTTTGGTACAGGATTGGCTGGGGAGAAGAGAGAGAGAAGAGGAGAGAGAGGATTTGACACCTTGGTGCTTATCTCTCAGGAAGGATCTTCTCCATCACAAATTAATAAATAAACACCAACAGGTCTGAGTAAAACCAGCCCTAGAAATTCAAAGCAGGAGTTGTTATGGTATCATGGCAGAAGCCCAGGCTTTCTCCATGGCCCCAAGTAAACAAATAGATCCCTTCTCAGAGCTACCTGCAAGCAGGGATAGAAAAAGAGAGCTACTGGTCTAAAATTCATCATCCCAACTGATCAGGTTCTGGAAGTCAGGTAGGAAGCAGGATGCTAGTGCAGATCTCTGGGGCATCTGATGGAGCAGAGTGTTGTGAAGTGTAAATTCTCGCCGAAAATAAGCGGCAGAGATATTTATAAAGGTTTAATAAATATTTATTAACACTATATTACAAGTGATATACAATCGGTATTTACAGGTTCTAGGATTCAGTCGGAAAGAATCAATTCTGCAGAATGTATGTATACAGGCACTTGGAATGGTTTGAGGAAATCTATATGTTTAAAAAGTGAAACTAAGTTGGAGCGAGGTAGAGAGAGAGAGCGGGGGGTGAGTGCTCGTCGGGAATTGGCAAGCCCACAAACAGGCAGTTTGCACAAACTGCCCCAGAAACTCTATGAAGAAATGCTCAGTTTACTCACTAACCGAAGAAAGTTCTCGAGGTTCCTTTCTTGATACTGTTTATATTCCCGGAAATCGTAGCCCGGATATACCGTAATAACGTGATACAAATGGCGCCAACCACGTGGTGCCGTGCCGCGTGGTAGCGCCTTCTCTCGGAACAAAGCGTCCTGGAAGATTACCGGGGATTCCCGGAGGCTTTGCAAGTCAGTTCGCCGTTGGGCTGTGCAATCAAGCTTACCGCTCCAGGGGAAAACCCTTGTCGATGCGGCCGCAGGATACGGCCAAAGGCGGCTCCGCTGGGAAGCTGGAGCGACCCTTTCCGCGATCTTACGGAGATCGGCTGGGGAGGGTGCCGGTCCTTTGGGCAGAAGCGGAGATTTGCGGCAATGCACTCGAACAGTGCTGGTTCGAGTCCCGGGCAAGGCGGACCTCTCGGCGGCAGAAGGCACGAGGCGAACACGGGCACGCACACGGGAACAGGCGCGGGTATCAACACGGAGCACCGAACACGGACACCGGGCACGGAACACGAGTTTTCCAAAACAACCCCTATTTAACATTTGCCACACGGACACTGGTCCAGTGAGCATCCTTGTTAAACAGAGCAATTGACCAATGAACTGGTGTTTCACCAAATATAATGTGAACATAACCTGTGAACAAAGCCAAGCATGGGCATGTCTTCGGAGTGCCATTGTCCCAAATGACCCAGGAGATTGTCTTACTCAGACAAAGTGGCGCCCAGCCTTCCCCCCCAACTCCAGAGGGGAGAGGGGGTTCCAGCTGAACACGTAGGCCATGTCCCACCACTTTAAGGATATAGCCTTGGGCATAGGCTTCTTTCACCACACAGATCAAGAAAAGCAAGAAGCAAAACAAAACTGGGAAAAGAAGGGATTGGTCATGGTACAGCCTCCCTCCTTGATATCCGCAAAGCACAGGCAGCAGGCAACCAGGCCCCTCTGTAGAGGCATCACAAATGCATGAAAACAACTGGGAAAAGGGACTGGGTCACCAAGGGTTATGGTAACACAAACAGCCAGAAAAAACCAAGAGCAACAACAAATTGTCCTTCATAGAAATGAGCACCAAAGCAGAGATCTGCACACCTAGAGATGCTCTGCACTGCAACAGTCACCTAACAAAACACCAAAACAACCTTCAGACTGAATGTCACCATCCTGAAAAAATCAGTGTCCAGGTTGGATACTCATCTAAATATAAACAGGAACTTCCACTAGCAGGAGAAGAGCAGCTTGGTCCAATCCATGTTAACCCAAACCCACACATTCACCCCAACCCTTGCCTCTAATTTTTAACCACTTGAGCACAAATCTCCTAAAACCACTTTTGGGAGAAGTTGAAGCAAGTGCAAATGCAACAGGGGTCACTCCAGCTTCCCTAGAGAAAGCACCTGGGTTTGGGAAGATCTTGGGGAACAGGACAGGGGAGGGAAGAGATTAAGGACCCTGTAGACCAGGAGGTGGGATGCTGGGGTTGTACCCCTGTGTGCTGCCCTCTTACCTGCTTCCATCAGCTGGCACTGCTGCCCGAAGACTTGCGAGAAGGTGACGGAGCCAGCCGCAGAGCTGGAGGGCACTGGAGGGGAGTCCATAGCTCTCGTCGGGGCCTTTGTGTTAGTCATGGAGCAGAGCCCAGCAGCTGTGAGAAGTCTCCTGTCCCCACCAGGTCCTCAGCAGGCAGGAGGAGGCCTCCGCTCAGCAATGGTGCCTCTTCCCAAGACCAGAGGATGCTCCTTCCTCTTTTTTCAGGAGAGAGTAACAGCAGGCATGTTTTCAGATGGGTGTCACCAGTATTTTCAATGAGACCTGTCTTTGCCTCTTCCAAGAGTTTTGTGGTCTGTCCTAGGCAGGTCTGGAGGCCTCAGGCATGAAATGGCATCAAGCAATGAAGACTGACCCCTCCTGGGGTATCTGCCATAGTTACAGCAAGCCCAGAGTCCCTTCTCTTCTCCTTGAGCTGAGAGGTCCAATGCCAGCAGCTACCTTGTCCATCAGCTTGGGCACATCTTCTTTTGAGGAAACACTGGCAGTTTTCTCTCCGTGAGGTACCAGGCACGGCTGGGATGCTGATCCCTTGGGATGCTGATCCAAGGGCTGCCGATCCGTTGGGATACTGCTCCGTTGGGATGCTGACCCTCCGTCCTTCCAGCCCGCTCGCCACCAGCAGCTGAGGACACCCGGAGATGCTGAAGCACCAGGCAGGTCCCTGCCTCTCTGCGGGGTTTGGAGCCCGAGCTTCACCTCAGCAGCTCGGAGGAGGCTTGCAGCCGGTGCCCGCTGCTCGGGGGCTGCGCGGCTTCCGCCTCCCCGGCACAGGCGGGCAGCAGCCCCGGGGCTGGGCCAGCTCCCGGCATGAGCCCCCGCCGCGGGTTAGTCCCTGCCGGGAGCCCTGTGTCCCCTTCTCCCAGCCGAGCAGCCGAGGGGGAGGAGACTGGAGCCGCTGCTCAGTGACATCCCGGCCGTGCTGCAGTGGCCGCCCCCCCTGCCCGGCCCTGCAGCAGGGCTGCTCCCGGAGCTCTTCTGGAGGCACTGGGAAGTGCAAACTCAGCCAGGCAGCACCGAGCCGCCCGCCTTAACCCCCTCACTCCTGCTTCCCGACGTGATCCGTGGAAAAGGGCAAAAGGCAGCGAGGGCTGGAACCCGAAGCTGCCAGGTGGTGCCCACGGCTCGGTCTGCCCCAGGGCTGCAGCTGCTGCCCGGCTGCAGTTCCCCCAGTCTGAGCACCAGCCGAGGGTGGCTGAATGGAAGAGGGGCCAAGAGTTAACTGCCAGACAAGTCTGACACAGCTGATTCATCTTAACCTGAAAAAAAAGAAAAATCCCTCTGCTAAGGCAAAGGATGCTGACTCCAGGAGCTCTGCTTAATTTTGTCCTCTGTGAGTCATCCTTTTTGGGGAGAAAGGTTACCTCACAGCCTGGAAAACACCCAGGAGGACTTGGGTGGAAATATAAACCTGGCAGATGATAGCAGCAGAATCACAGAATCATAGAATTGTTTTGGTTAGGAAAGACCTTTAAGATCCAACCATTCTCTAACTATACCAAGTCTAGTACCATGTCCCTACGCATTCCATGTCTGTGGATTTTAAACCCTTCCAGGGATGGGGATTCAACCACCAGCCCTGGGCAGTTCCAGTGTTTGAGAACCCTTTCAGTGAAGAACTTTCTTCTAATATCCAACCTGAGAAAGGCCAGGGTTGAGCAAACAAGTCACCCGCAGGCAGCCCAAAAGGCATTTGAAGCAGGGTGATTGATGTTCCTGGTCCCTTAATGCAGCCAGCTGAGGCAAATTGAGCTGATCAGGGACACCTGGGCAGATTTCATCAGCAGGGAATTGAAGTCTCCTGCTTTGTGCTGGAGGGAGCAAAGCTTCTGCAGTAGTATCACTGCACAGGGTGGACACTCAGCCAGGAACAAGTGCTGCCCGGAGAGTCCCAGTTTTATCACTTTGTGTCTACTCCCTCTCCTGCTGGCCCAAAGAAAGCAGGTACCTTTAAGGCTGTCAGACTGCTTCTGTGCTGTGAAAGCTGTCACCTTCCACGAGAGTGCTCCTTCCTGTAGTGATTCCTATCATGAATGTCTTCATCAGTGACATGGACAGTGGGATCAATACACACTCAGCCAGTTTGCAGTGGCACTAAGCTGAGTGGTGTGATTGACACACCTGAGGGGTGAGGTCCATCCAGAGGGACCTGGACAGGCTCCAGAAGTGAAGCCAGCTGAACCTCATGAGGTTTAACGAGGCCAGGTACAATGTGCTGCACCTGAGTCAGGGCAACCCCTTCCAACCCAAACTATTCAATGATTTTATGACTCAAATAGGTTTAGGCTCAGATCGGCTATGGCAGGGTATGGTCCAAACAAACAAACCAGGCATCTTTGTGTGTGGATTTTGTCACAAGACAACAGAAATTTAACTGGACCTTCTCATGGAAAGCAAGAATTGAGCCAATTTGGCCTACATGTCCTCTTCAGCATCCAGGTATTTCTTCCTGTGGCTGTTTTCTTCTTTCCTGAGTGTGTTGCTGTCTCTGACCTTGCCCATCTGCCCAGAGCAAGCTGTTATTTGGGCAAATCCTGGTGGTGCTTGAAGGCTGCAAGAGCGTGTTGTAAAACAAAACAAAACAAAAAGTCAGCAAAAGCTGATTTAAAAAGAGTGAAGGGTGGGGAGGGGTACGTGAAGATCAAAGGGGCTCGAGTCAGTTCTACCTCCAACATCACCTTGTCCAACAGCAACTCCTGACCATATATCAGGAAACCCTCCCAGAGCTGCTTGGCAGCTTCTCTGCAAACCCCACCACATAGCTGCATCCAGCTCTGAAATACTGAAGCATAGTCTAAAAACAAATAAATTACACAAGAGGCTACCTGAAAGTCTCTTTTCTCTAGTTCCCTAATAAAACTTTTCCACCTCTATCAAGATTTCAGGGCTTTTGGTGCTGCAGAACAACTCACAGATCTATTTTTCCTCTTCTTCAATTCCATTATGCGTTAGGAGAGTGCACTGAAAGTTCTTGAAAAGCAAAAAACCCACCCAAAGCTCTTAGAAAATCCATATTCTGTAGGTGCTAAGGAGTGTAACTGGTGGGATGGGCACCTTGGGTGGAAGAAAGCTTCCCAGAGAGGAAATAAAGTGGGAAAGTGTTAAAGCCTGTTTGCTGTTTGACCTCAGGAGCATGCCTTGTAGCCACCATGCTGGGGAGATGGCAGCCTGGCCACCACCTCCTGCTCTCTGCAGGCTTTGTTGGTTCTGTGTGGGGCACTGAGCAGAGCAGAGCACACTGCAGTGGTTACACAACAGGCTGAGTGGCCATGCTTCATTTAACACCATTGTTCCCAGCTTGCATCCATGAGATCAAGGCAGCACATGTCCCTAAAAACCAGAAGGCAAGAAAACAAACCCTCTTGTTTGGGATGGCTGGGGACTTGTGGATCTGACTGGCGTTGATCAGCACCTAGCGCAGCAAGATGCTGGGAGTAGATCTGCAGGAACAGTTCCAGGTCAGGTTGTCTGGGGTCCTGAGCAACCTGCCCTAGTTGGAGATGTCCCTGCTGACTGCTGGGGGCTGGAGTAGATGACCTTCCTGAACCAGACTATGATTTTCCACTTATTTCACTGCAGGTCTGCTGAATGTCACTCCCTCACCTGATGGCTGTATTCCTGTGCCCAGTCCCATGGAGGGTCCACTGCCAGAGTTCCTCTTCTGGGCTCCTGTGCTCACCACAACAACCTGAGGTTTATTTAACATGTTCAAGGTTCTTTAAGGTCCCCTCCTTCTACAGATGTCACTGCTGACTCCATCAGTACAGCAACTGACCCCACACAGAGAGTAACTACTGCTCACCCAGAGAAATTGACTTCAAGTTTGGTTTTTTTTTAGGTGAAAAACTAAAATATCGTGGTCAGGAATAATTTGACCTGGCACTGGGGTTCAATTTAAGAAGTGCTGTTCTTGCAGGTAGTGAAGGAACCTTGTGCTGCCCTGGCAGTGTGGGAGGAAGGTGAAAGGGAGAAGGTCAGTCCATACCTGTTAGTAACTGGGAGCTTCCTCTGCTCTTCTAAGCTGTGTGCTAAACTGGGAAGTTTCAGCTTCCTTTAAGCTTAAGGAGACATAGAAACAATGGCAGCATTCTCAAAAGACTTCCACTGGCAAAAGAAAACCCCAGCCAGGTAAGTTGCTTACCTCTGCCAGCCCTTCTCAAACCACCAAGTGTTTCCTGACATTGTTCTCTGCCAGAGCCCTCAGGGCTGCCAGACCAGAGTCATCTGTCTGGCAGCCTGGTGCTGGGAAATCCTGTACACAGCAAAGGGCTTTCCTCAGGACAGGGCTCTCAGAGCTGCCCTGTGGCCACCAAAAAGGAACATGAAAGATGACCAGCAGCTGTGACCACCTCTGACCAAGCTCTCATGGTTTGTTGTGCTCCATGGGAGTTCTGAGCAGTCATTAACAATCAGTGGTTCTGCTGGACAGCATCTCCAACATCATTCCTAGCAATGCAAATTCACTCTTTACCTCTGCTTGCTTCCTGTGAGCTCTGGCACAGCTAAAGCCTTACCTAAGGGGCAGATTTGGTCTTGTGTGCCTTTTGATTACCAAGGAGAGGAGAGAAGCAACCTTTTCAAAGGACACTTGCTTCCTTTTCAAAGGACAAATCCATGCAAGTAACACCACAGTAGACTTCAAGTGATCTAATTCCTTCATCTCAGATCTATCAGACTGCTCTGTGGCATCCCTTCTTTGAGAGCCTTGTCCTACCCCAGACTGGCATCAGCTTCCCAAGAACATAACATTTCTGCTTAGCAGAGGAGTTCACTGATGGAGCCAAACAGGAAATTTCCTCTGATGCAGGGAAATAAGCAGCTTAATAACACCACAGTTGAGTTCCCATCAAATCACCAAGTGCAATGGAAAGTTCATCTAAGACACCTTCATCAGCACTTGGTCTGGAATGAATAATGTCTGTGCTGCCAAGTCTCCCCAGGTCATTTTATGAGGGTGTGACAAGCAGGGCCAGGGCAGGGATTGTTCCCCTGCATTCAGCACTGGTGAGGCCACATCTTGAGTCCTGGAATCAGTTTTGAGCCCCTCCTTGCAAGAGGGACATTGAAGGTCTGGAGCATGTCCAGAGAGGGGCAAGGGAGCTGGGGAATGGTGTGAAGAACAGGGCTGGTGACGAGCAGCTGAGGGACCTGGGGTTGTTCAGTCTGGAAAAGAGGAGGCTGAGGGGAGAGATGTGGTGCTGAGGGGAGAGATGTGGTGCTGAGGGCCATGGTTTAGCACTAGCTTTGGTAGAGTTAGAGAATGGTTGGGCTGGGTGATCTTAGAGGTCTTTTCCAACCAAAACAATTCTATGATTGTTCCACCCTGATGCTCAGTTGATCTGACAGGGAGTTCAATAGTCCTGGAAGGCAAACGAGGTAACTTTGTGCACCTCCAGCAGCCAGTCCACAGTGGCAGCAGCACAGAACTAGGTCACATCAGGACAGAAGAGCCTTGATAAGTGCTGGCTTAATGGAGATCTGCTTCTCCTCCACATCTAATTATCTGACTGAGCAGACCACAATGTGCCACGTGAGTAGGTATGAAAGGGAAGGAACTGGGTTGAACTCTTTCCATCAAGAGAGCAGGCGTTTCATCACAGTGCTTTTTAACAGCTCCAGAAATACCCTGTGCAAGAAAGGGGAGTTATTCACAGCAGCCTTCTCACAGGCAAAGATTCTAGAGTGGAGGAGGACTCAGGAAAGAACAGACAAATTCAGATGTTATCCTTAATGAGAGTCAGCAGCAACACATGGTAACAAGGGAGAACTCATTTCTCGTGTGTCAGAAGTCAGCCTCTCACTGTTACAAGGCAGAGACTCTGAAAAGAGAGGACAGATAAGGATTTCTGCATCTGCTTCCAGCACAGCTTCCACTGTCACAAGGACTGGCAAAACCCTTGGCTGAATGCTTGGGAAAGTATGGATGCAATCATTGAACCATAGAATGGTCTGGGTTGGAAGGGACCTCCAAAGGTCATCCAGTCCAACCCCCCTGCCTTCAGCAGGGACAGCCCCCCTGCTCAGGTTGCCCAGAGCCTTGCTGAGCCTGACCTTGAACATCTCAAGGGATGGTGCCTCAACCACCTCCCTGACCAACCCATTCCAGTGTTGCAGCACCCTCATGGTGCAGAGTCTGTTCCTAACATCCAATCTAAATCTCCTCTTCTCTAATTTCAAACCCTTGCCCCTTGTTCTATCACTGCAGGCCTTTGGGAACAGTCCCTCTGCAGCCTTCTTGTAGCTCCCTTCAGGTGGTGGAAGGCATCAGGTATCCCTGGAGCCTTCTCTTCTCCAGGCTGAACAACCCCAGCTCCCTCAGCCTGTCCTCACAGCAAAGGTGTCCCAGCCCCACGATTATCCCTCTGCAAGACAGCACTGCTGAGATCAGAGCTGGAATGTTTCTGGAATTCTGATTTCTGTGTCATGCAAGGAGAATGGACTTTTTTAGAGATCTCACAATGGTTTTGAAACAATGCACTTAAGGTTTGGCATCAGAGACAGCAATTAAACACATTTCTCCCTTCCTTCAAATGGCATCTCCATCAGTTCTGAAAGAGAATTTCATTTGTTTGGGGATTTATTCTTTGCAAAGAGTAAAAGTTTGAAGCACAGAATCATTAAGATTGGGAAAGACCTCTGAGATCATTGAGTCCAACTGTCAGCCCAACACCACCATGGCCACAAAACCACGTCCCAAAGTGCCATAGCCACACATTTCTTGAACATCTCCAGGGACAGTGACTCCACCACCTCCCTGGGCAGCCTGTTCCAAAGCCTGACCGCTCCTGCAGCAAAGAAATTTTCCCTCGTGCCCAGCCTGCACCACCCCTGGTACAACTCGAGGCTGTTTCCTCTCATCCTAAATGTCACAGAAGCAAATGATGTAAGTGATGCTGAGGGGGAAAGTCCTACTCTGAAAGAGTCAGAGAATTCTTCAGGTCATTGGGTAGTTTATTAAATGTAAGTCTGAAGCATGGCTTCATTAAAGTATAAAAATGCTCTTAGAAAAGAAATACCAACTCTGAAAAGACTCTAAGCAGTCAGTGCTAGGCACAAGGAGAAGCTGAACTCAGATACAGACATTATCTGCCAGGACAGAGCACAACAGGAAACAGTTTGGATATTTCATGTCCCAAGGTTAAATTAAGATGAATTCCTAAATCAATACACCCCAGGTAAGCCTTAATCACAGCAATTAATTGAGAGCCCAGAGTTCAGGGAATCTGTCAGTTAAGCAATCTGGCTGTAGGAAGATTTAATGTGTGAGAGAGGAAACCTGTAGGTGACAGGATGGGACTGTAAGGAACAACACTTCTACAGCACACATTTGGTGATGCAGTGGTGCTCCCCAAACAGCTTCAGCTGGAGGGGTGAGGAGGAGATGAGCCTGGAGATAACAGCCACTTGCCTGGTCCTTTGTTCTGACATTGGCAAAGCAAGGGCAAAAAAACAATTTAATAGAAAGAAAAGCAATGTTGTGGAGCTCTACTGAAGTCAAGGTGACCCAAAACTTAGCAGAGCAGTGAAAGGGAAGGGGGGGAGAGCTGTTTGCATGGGCATCTCATATCTAAGCTAATATTTCCAGAGCAGTCTAAGCTTTAACAACTACCTCTTCTTCTTCCAAGGCAGCTGCAAAGCAAGTCATAAAACAAATGCAGCACAGCTTGAGACTCCCGGCTCCCCCCAAGCACCTGTCTGCCCCCCTCCTCTTCCTCACCAGAGAATAAGTGATGGTTGTTCAGGATTAGTAGGCCAGAACGAGCTTCTCTGTCAGCTTCCCAGGCTGGCTCATCCCTAAACCCAGAGCAATGTCTCTTGCATCAAAAGGCACAGTGCTATTTCTGTATGCCCTCAGGTGCCCTGGGGGCAGCAGGCTGGGAGCTTGGTTGTTCCTTTCACCCTGCTTGCTGCAAGCCATCAGCCACAACAGTCTCTGAGCAGTGACCTTGCCTTGATGTGTGCCAACGACCCCCAGGAGAAAGGATCATTGCTCAGAGTCCAGGGAAATGTTACTCAGCAGTGCTGGATGGACATGGCTCTGTCTGCTGCTCTTCCCCAGCTCTCATGAGCTGCCAAGCTGTCAGGGAGCTCAGGAGTCAGGTACTTGTGTCCTCCATGTCCACTAAGGGTTTTCTTCTTGAGGATGCACAATACTGTGTACCTTCTACAGCTTTGAAGGATGATTTACAACTGGCACTGCCATCACAGACTGAAACAGCCTAATTGCTTTTCCTAACCAAGATTTTGTGAGGGGATTCTGCCACCAGCAGCATCACAGAACGAGCTGCCCAGGGAGGTGGTGGAGTCACCATCCCTGGAGGGGTTCAGAAATGTGTAGGCATGGCACTTTGGGATGTGGTTTAGTGGCCATGGTGGTGTTGGGTTGATGGATCTCAGAGGTCTTTTTCAGCCTTAACGATTCTGGACTTTGCAGTTTGCATCCTTCAGCCTCTGGGGAGCTGCAAGCAGCACAATACACACAGGGGCACAGGAAACAGAACTAAAGCAGCAGCTTCATTATGAGCAAGTTCTTCTCCTTAGCTGTTTTTGAAGGTAGTCTTCTCCCCCCAAAAAGCCACAGCTCTTACAGAAGGGAGTCATTAGTGCTGCTTCCTGTGACAGCTCAGACAAATGAATGCAAGCAGGTAGCTATTTAGTCAAAGAGTATTTCAGAAGACTCTCATGCAGGGAAAGACACTTTGGTAAAATCACACAGAGCTCAGAAGTGGAACTGAAAGTCCTTTAATAAAAATCAGGTTGGCTACATGCCTGCCAGGGGAGCTGGCCTGGCTGTGAGGCTGCTGCAGGCAAGGCAATGACCTGTGATGGTGACAACTGATTTCTTACTAACAGGTCAGATTTATAATGCATAAGGAGTCTTCAGACTTTCTGGGGCAAATTAGCCATTTTTAGTCCATGTGAAATGAATTTTAGTACCTCTGCTTCAGCTGTTGCCAAAGCTGTTTGTTGGATCTGCTCTTGCTCCAGTGCTGGAGGCCTTCACTCTGATCCTGAGCAATTGCCTTACAGAAGTGCCCTGGGCAAGGTACAAAATTCCCCTCAAGGTGTGGTGGTGGAGCATATCCTCCTAAGGAGATGGATGAAACCAGGAGCATATCTTGGAAAAAAAATTTTAGGCTTCATTTAGCACATTTTAGGTTTAAGAACCACAGGGGTGTTAGGCCAATGTCTGGACTCGATGATCTTTGAGGTCTTTTCCAACCCTAACAATTCTATGGCTCTAAAAACCTTCCCAATTCATGCCCTGCTCAGACTTTCACCTTCCAGCAGAGGACAGCAACCCTTGAAGGTCGTTCTCATTGTGTGGATTCTACAATGCTGCAACACTTCAACAAGAGGTTTGGCTTTGAATCTGGAGTCCAAGCTACAAAGGACCTGTGTGCTGCTCACCCAAGTATATAGACCCAGAGTCTGAAGCTGTCAGGAGAGCTCAGGCTGCAATAATTACTATTCACATGCATGGAGCTTGATAGACCAAGGTGACATTTCTATCACCTTCCTCCTCTTCTGTCACCTACCAGCAAAACCCCAAACTGTTCAAAGAATCATAGAATCATTTTGGGGGTAAAAAACCTTTTAAGCTCATCAAGCGCACATCCCTCAGCACCACATCTCTTTTAAACCCCTCCAGGGATGGAGATTCAACCACCTCCCTGGGCAGGCTGTGCCAGTGTTTGAGAACCCTTTCAGTAAAGAAGTTTCTTCTGGTGTCTAACCTCCGCAGGGACAACTTGACACCATTCCCTCTTGTCCTGTCACTTGTTCCTTGGGAGAAGAAACCAACCCCACCTCACTCCAACCTCCTTTCAGGGAGCTGTAGAGAGCCAAAAGGTCTCCCCTCAGCCTCCTCTTCTCCAGGCTAAACCTCAGTTCCTTCAGCTGCTCCTCCCCAGCCCTGTTCTCCAGACCCTTCCCCAGCTTTCTTGCCCCTCTCTGGAGCTGCTCCAGCCCCTCAATGTCCTTCTTGGAGTGAGGAGTCCAAAACTGAACCCAGGACTCAAGGAGTGCCCTCACCAGTGCTGAGTACAGGGAACAATCACTGCCCTGGCCCTGCTGGCCACACCATTTCTGGTCCAGGCCAGGATTCTGTTGCCCTTGTTGGCCACCTGGGCACACAGTGGCTCACCTTCAGCCAGCTGTTGGCCAGCACCCCTAGGTCCTTTTCCAGCAGGCAGCTTTCCACCCCAGAGAACACTGCATCTCCAGTTTGCAGACCTGCTTTGCTGACAGAACAGTAACCACCTCCATGCTGCAGTTTGTCACATTAATTTATTGTTGTTCTTTACCTGGCAGTGTCTGTCTGTCTGTCTGTCTGTCTGTCTGTCTGTCTGTCTGACAGAGCTTCCAGTCTCGCAGGGCACTGTTCAGAACCCAAGCACCAGTCAGGTACCACCACATCTCCACAGGGTTTCCTTTTCATCAGACTCTCATGAGAGCGCTGCAGAGCTACTGGTGTCAGCCTCACAAATTCCTACCTGCAAAATCTGAGCTTCTTCCCCACCCTCTCCTCCACTTTTCACAGGAATTTGTGATATTAGTCAAGGGCAAAACTCCACGTTTCAGCAGCAGGCACGGGGGAGGCCAAAAATTTGCTGCAAAACGGTGAAATTCTGCCTCAGGGGCAAGAAAAAGAAATGGCAAAGATTCCTGAACTTACTGGGAAGAAAATGTCCTCCCCATGCTGGAGAAATGACTCTGTTTTGAAGGGATTCTTTTCTTCTGCAAGAAAAATCAACTCCCACCACCACCACCGCCTCCCAAAACCCTGCATTTGTTATCTGAGGGAAAGTGATGAAATGTTTGGTGCAGCCATTGGTTATTTCTTGTCACTGCCACAGCTTAGACCATAATGGACCCTTCCAATAGACCAGTACAATATAAAGCTATGGGCTGTGGCCTCTTGCTTGAGCAAGAACATGTTATAAAAGTTTAAAAAACCAGAGCATTTACAACCAGGGACGTAAAGACATGCCTTTAAAATTGTAAATACATATTTACAGCTTTCTGTGAGAAACCAGAACTTCTCTGGGGAAAAAAAAAAAAAAAAAAACAAAACAATGTTCATATATCACAACAATTCACACACTTCTCTCCTTGAGTTTGGCAGTTATTATACTTAATACCACCCTAAAAGAAAAACCTAAAACAACAACCAAAAGGCAACAAAAATAAATTGCACTCAAGTGACCTCTCATAACCTCATTGGTATGCCTTAAAGGCACTAAAAGCTCAGCAGCAGCCCCATCAGAAACTTTGCACTTCATTTAATTGCTGTTGTTGGTAGTTGAGGGGGTCTGTGGGTGTTTAAAGCAGGATTTGGGCTGTGTGGCAGGAAAGCTCCTCAGCAACAATCTTCAAGTGAGCAGAGGGCTGGAGCACCCCTGCTATGTGGACAGGCTGAAAGAATTGGGGTTGTTCAGCCTGGAGAAGAGAAGGCTCCAGGGAGACCTTAGAGCTGCATTTCCCTATCTGCAGGGGACCTACAGGCAGGCTGGGGAGGGGCTGTTCAGAAGGGGCTGTGGGGATAGGATGAGGAGCAATGGTTTGAAACTGGAGCAGGGCATGTTTAGGTTGGACATCAGGAGGAAGTTCTGCACAATGAGGGTGGGGAGACACTGGAACAGGTTGCCCAGGGATGTGTTTGAGGCCCCATCCCTGGAGACATTCAAGATCAGACAATGTGGCCCTGTGCTCTAGTTGGAGGTGTTCCTGCTGAGTGCAGGGGGGGTTGGACAAGATAACTTTCAAGGGTCCCTTCCCACCCAGTGCATTCTGTGATTTTATGAAAAGGGAAAGCAAAGACAATGTGCCAAACTAACATGACCCAGACCGATGAGAGACCTGTGTGTGCACACCAGCTGCTTTGAGCTATAGGTAAGGCCAGGAAATGTGAGTCCTGTGCTATGTGACTAAGATTTACCAAGCTGCCTAGCAGATCTGGGTACTCACTTCTGACTGCTTTTAATCAATAATGAGAATCTCAGACTTCCAAGGCTGCTGTGAAACATTCCAGCCTTTGTTTGGAATTCATACATCACATATTTCAAGAGGAAATTATTGCTAGCAAAAAGCTTAAGAGGGGACAAATCCTGGAGACTCTTCACTCTAGGAAAGGGACGGAGCAGCCAGCATGGTCTCAGTTCTCCCCACAAAGCCTGTGTCTCAGTGGTCTCACAGTCTTGAACTGCAAGCATCATTTCCAGCATGGGAGAGGATGTAGCTTTTCATGGCTCATTGAGTCCTCAGCACCTCAGCCTTCCCCCAAACCACAATCACACTTAGAAAGCCTCCAACAGGGAGTTATCAAAAAAATCTGCAGCTAGATAGCACAAGATCCCAAAGATTTTTCCTTTCCAACTCAAACTGTGAGTAGCTAAAACATTTTTTACTGTGACCAAATCTAATGTTTCTCATTTAAAGCTTTTGTCTTCATTTTTAACCACTTGATTCCATCAAAACTAGGAAAAGTTAACTGTTTTCAGTCATTTCATACATATAGAATGATATCTAAGCCCTGTAGATATGATGATACCTATAAAATTGATCCTTGTTTTGACTTGTCCAGGGTGGTGGGAAGGAATACTGACTGGGGACTTGGGTTTTCTTCACTGTCATGTGCAAACACAGACATGTGCCCATCTGTGTGGAGTGCAAAGGCAAGGAGAGGAACATTTGACTGAAGTAAGAGGGAAATAGGGCAATCTGTCCCCTGCATCTCCTTGAGAAATCCCCAAACCAGGAATTACCTTAGCAGGGATCCTGCAAAAACATGTCTGGACAGGAGGAACCCTTCACCTCTGAGGTGAAAGCTGCAGGGGCCAGAGGCACCTCCCTGCCAGAGGATGTATCTGTGAGTGATTGTCACCATTTTGGAGCAAGAGGTAAGAGACCCTTTTGCACTGTGTGTTACCAGCTGACCTGGGGGTTTCTGCAACTTGTCTTTGCTGGATTCCCTCTCTACAGGATCACTGAAGCTGAAGATGCTTGTACTGAGGCTTGCAAACACAAGATTCATATTTAAGGACAAGATATTGCAACAGCAAGATGTGTTTGATGCTCTCACCAAATAAACCCTGCCTAGGATGAGTCACCTGGCTGGCAACCAAAGGTGATGGCAGCTCTTCAGAAAAGGAGGCTTGTCCCTTCAGGAAACTGGGCTCCCAGTGCACTTCACAGACATCACCGACCAGGTGGCCTTCCCAAAACCATGTGAGACCTGATGTGCTTTGAAAGCAATGGCATTGTGCCTGTTAAAGCTACTGGAACAAAGTCAAGAGATTGGGGTACCCACAGGCATCAGCTGTGCAATCCCCAGCAAAACCTCTTGCTCCCTGCAGGGGATTGCTGTGGGGTGCCCAGTTCCTTACCCGTTAGGATGCAAAGGAGAAATTAAAAGGCTGTGGCAGTTTGTTCTGCACTGAGTTGCATAGTATGTGAACCCCCTCTGTGTTCTCCCAAAGAGGAGGCTCCCCCAGAGCCATCACCCCTCTGGACAGGTTGATCTGCCAGCAAATCTTGGACCATTTCTCCATGCCTTTCTGCTGACTGTTGAGGTGTGGGCTCCACGTGGCACGGGACACTGAGATCACCCTCTGACCAGTATCGACAGTTCACACTCCCAGGAGAAGGCAGGAGCCCTGCTCTGTTCTCTCCCTCTGGAAGGAAGGCCATGACAGAAGCACACCCTTGATGCAGCAGAAGAAACTGCCGTGCTGGCATCCACTGAGGAACTGTTCTCGCCTAGCCTGAGGAAAAGCAGAAGAGGACAATGCTTGAGGATTACTTCACCTCACCTTTTCCAGACACAAGTTGCTGGTACCTAAAAATACACAGAGAGTTGCATTTAGTCAGCCAGCTTTAAGAGTAACTGCCCTGTTGCAGTGAGCTGGAAGCAGGATGCATCTCACAGCGAGTGCTCTGCAGGGCAGCTGCCCATGACTTAACCTTGGGTTGGGGTTCCCTATGACCAGATGATCTATCCTGCAGCTAGGGATGCTAAATGTTTCATCAGCAAGCACTCCTGTTATCCAGGAGGTAATAAACTTGAGAACTTCATTAACTTTCCCCTAAATGTCATTTTTTGGAACATATTTAACCAAGAACAGTTCTCAGGCTGCAGCATCTTGTTTTTGCTGGCACTTGCCCTCACCTTTAGCTTTACAAGTGCCAGGTCAATGCTCCTCAGCTATTCCATCAGCCTAAAGGAAGTAGTTACCTGCCTCCTGTTGCGGGTGTGGAAATGAAGGAGCAGAAGATACAATTCAGCTTCACCAATAACATTGGACCAGGCCATTCATTTGCCCAAGCCCATGCAGCTTCATTTCACCAGTTTATCTCACCACAAACCCCAGCTCATGTTTCTGTTTGTTATCATGGCACTGCCATTTTGCATCGCCATACTGATCCTTGAGCTTCTGGCATTCAACAAAAGCAGCCAGACACAACACCATGGAATCATAGAATGCATTGGGGTGGAAGGGTCCTATAAAGGTCCTCTGGTCCATCTCCTTTCAGTGAGCAGGGGCATCTTCAACTCCATCCATTCCCATGCATACTCTCTTTGGTCAGAGTCAATATTTGTTCAGCATTTACCCATTTGGCCTAACAGATCTCAGAGCACTTTGCCCACTATGATCAGATACCAAGACCACTCCTCCCAAGATGGGGACAAACCCCTTCCTTACAAAAATTGCCAGCATCTTCAAGCTCCCCACAGGATCCAGAGGAGCGACATCTCAGGAGCTTGAAAGCTCATAAACGAAAGAAAACTCTCCTTACACGTTCCACAGGGCTAAAAAGCTGACTCTGCCCTAGCAGATCCTTTAGATGTGGAGTATGCAAGTGCACCTCCCTAGAGAAGACCTTGTCCCTTGTGCTTGGTTTAACTGAGAGGTCCCATTCCTGACACAGCTCTTCCCCTTCCCACCTGCCTTCTTAGCAGTGACCAGTTACAAAAGCAAGGACACCGTGGGATTCCCGAGGCTCAGATGATAGCTCTGAAGCACTCCTTGCCCTCAGACACAGAAGCTGGGGGAGCTCTGTGCATCCTGCATTGCTGTACCTGCTCTGGTGGGGCACGCAGCAGGGTCTAGAAGTGCGCTGCGCTGCAGGCGGATTTCTTGCATTGCTTGGTGCTGGCGGCAGGAGAGGAGGAGGAGGGACATCTAGAGGCCATGCGGAGCCTGTAACTGCACAGAAAAGCAGAAGAAACTCACACACATAGAATCACAGAAACACAGAATCATTAAGGTAGGAAAAGAGCTCCAAGACCAAGGCAAACCATTAACACACCACCACCATGTCCCGAAGTGCTATGTCTACATTTTTTTTTTAAGACCTCCAGAGATGATCACTCCAGCACTTCCCTGGGCAGCCTGCTCAGGGATGTGTCAGGGACCACAGCAGAATCTTGCTTTAGGGTCCCAGGGGGGCTTTAGTAAGCTCTGAGGTCAAAACTCTACACTCAACCCCCACTGCAGTTAGTGAGAGCTGCTTCTGAAGGGAAGAGGGGTTTGAGCCTTGCTCTCAAGTTACCCTCTTAATTTAAGCAAGAAACAGACAATGTCAGCTGGAAGCTGCATCCAGCTTCCCACCCAGTATTCCAGTTAGAGACCCTCCAACTGGGACAGCCAAATCCACAGTTATGTGAAGAACAACTAGAGGAGTCCCAGTCTGATCTCCCAGGACAGGTTTTAAAGCACATATTTAAGGGAAAGGAATTTTACTTCCCAGAAGCATACCACCACATCTGCTCATGCTTCCCAAGGTCAAGGTCTGCAGGACACTTTTGCCACTAGAGCACTAACAGACTTGACAGTGACACTCACAGGTCACTACAGCAAGCACTGCCACAGGGCCTTTATTGCAGATGAAGTTATTTCACATCGAATTTTAAAGTGACTCCAAGCATGCCAAAGTGAAAGAGAAAATTGGAGATTAACATCTCTGTCAGTTGTGATTTCAAGAAGCCTGAGTGCACAAGTCAAAGCAACGGGGGGAGGAAAGCTCGTGCTCAGAAAACTTCTTTACAGTGAGGGTGGTGGAACAGTGGAGCAGGTTGCTCAGAGATGTGGTAGAGGCCCCATCCCTGCAGATATTTAAGGTCAAACTTGATGGTGCCCTGAGCAACCTGATCTAGTTGGAGGTGTCCCTTCAGGCAGAAGGGGGTTGGACAAGATGACTTTTGAGGGTCCCTTCCAACCTGGTGCATTCTGTGATTCTATGCCTTATTCTAAACACACAATCTCAGTTCAAATGTACAACCAAGCTAAACTTCCTTACACTAAAGCATACCAAAAAAATTTAAAATTCCCCTATTTGTTTTTCAGTTCAGCATCTTTTGCTCTCCTGCACATACTTGCACCTCCTTGGTGCAGGCAGATGCATGTTTGCTCCCCCCACCACCCCAGCTCTGCACCCCCATACCTGCAGGCACAATGCCTACCTGTATATGCAAGTCCTTCAAAGGTCTAACCAAAGCCAACCACTTATGTTCTTCCCAAGGAACATTTTGTGAAATAGAATTTTATTACATAACAACACAGCTGAGAAAAGTGAAAAGTTTGGGTTGGTTGTTGTTTGGGTTTTTTTTTCTCCGCAGGTTTATTTGTAGAGTTGAATCTCCACCCTTTAAAGGAGATTTGGGTTCCTGCTTGTCCTCCCTCATCGATTTTTGCAGAGCAGAGTAACTGCGAGTTAGGCACCAAGAAGGGCAAAAGTTTCCATTACAACAGCAAAACAAAACCACAGCGATTTTGAAAAGCAAGCGATTCAATTATTTCCAAATTAAAGTTTGTGGCTCAAAATCATCTGCCAGAGTTTTGTTATTGTTCTGTGCAAATCCTGCTCTCCAGCCTTTGTGAATTTCATACTGAAGCATTCAGCCAGAATGGTTTGGGTTGGAAGGGACCTTAAAGATCATCCAGTTCCAAGCCCCCCCCCCGCCATGTGTAAGAATCAAAAAGTGGTAATGAGGAAGTCAACAAAAGCCAAATTTTGTTGTCCCATATAAGGGCTGTTACCAAGGGAAACAGTGGCATGTCCAAAATAGGTTCAGTTTGTCTGGCTTCAGTTCTTTACTATAACAAGCAAAGAGAAATTTTAGCCCCTTTTCATTTCCAGTGTTTCCATTTTAGTACTGCTTAATGGCAAAAAAATGAATGATGACTTGTAAAAGCTCTTCTGTGATCCATAACATCTGTGTGCTGCTGCATGCAAGGAGCCACTGCTGGATCCTGTGGGAAACCTAAAAACCCAAAAAGCCTCAAATCCAAGGAGACAACGTGTCTGATGAAATCTGACCACACCTTCTCAAACGCACCCCTTCTCCTTCTTCCCCAGCAACAATCACAAAGGGACAATTCGTCCCTTAGTTTCATCTTAAATGATAACAAATTAGTAGTATGATGCATTATTGATATATTTTGATATCTATTGACATGATATTGATGTTGATATAGTATTACTGTATTGATATAATATTGATATATTGATAGCATTAAGCATGCTGTAATAGGAGGAAAGAATTAAGCATCCAATAATCATAGAATCAGGGAATTGTTTGGGTTGGAAAAGACCTCTAAGATCATCAAGTCCAACCATCAGTCCAACACCACCATTACTTCAGTCTAAGCATAACCCAAGGGCTTGGGCTGCCTGGTCTAGCGGAAGGTGCCCCTGCCCATGGCAAGGGGGTTAGAATTAGATGATCTTTAAGGTCTCTTCCAACCTAAACCATTCTATGAATCTATGAATTAAATCATGTCCCCAAGTGCCATGTCCACAGGTTTCTTGAACACCTCCAGGGATGGGGACTCCACCACCTCCCTGGGCAGCCTGTTCCAATGCCTGACCACTCTTGCAGGAAAGAAATTGTTCCTAACATCCAACCTAAACCTCTCCTGGCACAATTTGAGGCCATTTTCTCAGGTTCTATCACCTGACACCAGGGAGATTGATGCACTGATATAATATTGATATATTGATTGTTATGATGTATTATTATTATTTGGAAGTTGAGGATTAGACAAAGAACAAAGAGATTGCTTTTTCTAGACAGATGCTGAAATTGAGTTCTCCTTGGAGTTCTTTCTGTCCCTTTCTGTTCTGCATCAGAACCACACAGCAACACACTGACAGTGGTGCAGTGATGTTTGCTCCACCAAAGCAGTCAGGAAATCCACACCCTTCCCTGGACCTGTATTAAACTGGTTTGATAACTCCTGTCTAAAGGCACACAGGGATGGTTGGATGTTTGAGGAGGAATTCCCTAGGTTTGTAAGGCAAGTGAATCCCAGAGAGGAGAGGGAGCTGTAATCCCCCCATTCCATGAAGGAATAGTTGTTGGGATTGCTATTTATAGCACTGTCACTTTGCACCTGCTTCCACCATCACCAGTGCTGGGGTAACTGGAGCCAGGCAGAAGAGGAATTCTCAGCACTCTGTGCCAAAGCAGCCAAGCAATGGGGATGTTGTTGAGAAGGGGCAAGGGGCTGTACCCCAGCCCCACAGCACCACTGGCACAGCACACTCCATCATACATCCCACCCACACAAAACCTCTTCTTTAGGAACAGTCCTAGCTGGAAACAGAAAAAAAAATAAAAAGGATAAAAGGAACAAGAAAAAGCATCAGAAAACTTCTCATGCTTGCAAGGAAAAGGACACAGAAACCTCATGTGAGGCAGCTGGAAGGACTTTTCCAGAGTGAGATGGCTCTGTCAACCAGGACTCTTAAATCAGAATAAGCAGTATTGGGAATTGTAGTAGCTGTAGATAAATTAAAGCTAAGCCAAAATTTACATGATGCTAAGGGGGGTTTAACACCTACAGAGGGCCTAAATCTTTCTCAGCTGAAAGCACAGCTCAACTAAAGGGAGACACAAATCACTCCATGTGGTGAGATTCTTGACAAGAAAACCCCCTAAATCCCAGGTGTTACAGTCCTCCATCCTTGGCCTGAAAGTGTCCTGTGGTGTGAGTCACTGCCACAAGCCCCAGTGTTCAGATGTGGAACTGAATCAGAAGGAAAGTGATTTGCCAAGGTCACCCAGAAAATCTGCTTTCTGAAAGCAAAGGCAGTAACAAAGGCAGAAATTCCCCAAGTTAAAGTGCCTCCTGAATCCTTGAGAATCATAGAATAGTGGAATTGTTTTGGTTGGAAAAGTCCTTTAAGATCACCAAGTCCAACCATTAACCCAGCGCTGCAGGGTCACCACTAAACCATGTCCCTCAGCACCACATCTCCATGGCTGCAAAACCCCTCCAGGCATGAGGACCCCCCCCCTGCCCTGGGTTTGATAACCCTTCTTTGGGAAAGGCCATTTCCTCTTGTAGTTTCACTTTATTTAGCTAAACCAAATTCCTACTTCCATAACTCTTCCCTTGGCCACTAAGCCTCACCATGAGCTGCACACAGGAGCCAGGCAGTGAGAAAAATCCCAGATCCTGGCACACCCCCTTCCCTCAGACATTCTCCAAATACATTTGGCATTTTGAATGCAAATTACCTCGTCTCCTACCACACTTGTGCAATTAACATTCTTCCAAGCTGCCAGTTTAGCTCACTAGAAACATCCCTGAAAAATAAGCCATGTTCCTTGTGGGAATGAAGGCTGGAGTGAGACATGGGAACAGGCTGCCCCAGGGAGGCTGTGGATGCTCCCTCCCTGGAGGTGTTCAAGGCCAGTTTGGAAGGGGCTTGGAGCAACCTGGGCTGGTGGGAGATGTCCCTGCCTGTGGCAGGGGGCTGGAACTGGATGATCTTTAAGGTCCTTTCCAACCCAAACTATTCTCTGAATGTATGGTCTGACATGGTTGGTGACACCAGTGAAATGCAGTGAACAAAGTCATGGTGGTGTGGGAGAAAACATTCAAGTAAATTCACATTTTTACCTCAATTAAAATGTGCTTTTCTTGCAGGGCTTACACTTCTGTGCCTCTGATCTAAATGTAAAAAAAAAAGTGTATGCTCCAAAATTTCAGACAACATGTGCTTCAACATATCTCCCAACAACAGACAGCCTGGAGAAGACTCCAGGGGGACCTCAGAGCTGCCTTCCAACAGCTGAAGGGATCCTACAGGAAGGCTGCAGAGGGACTTTTCCTGAGGGTGTCTGGAGACAGGACAAGGGGCAATGGTTTGAAGCTGAAGGAGAGTAAGGTTAGACTGGAGCTTAGGAAGAAGTTCCTCAGTACAAGATTGGTGAGATTTTGGAACAGGCTGCCCCAGGGAGGCTGTGGATGCCTCCTCCCTGGAGGTGTTCAAGGCCAGGTTGGATGAGTCCTTGAGCAACCAAGGCTAGTTGAGAGACATAACTGCCAGTGCCAGGGAGGTTGGAGCAGATGATCACTAAGGTCTCTCCCAACTAGGTCATTCTAGGATTCTGTGACAGATTCCATCAAAAGCATTCCCTACTCTTAGAGAAAATAACATCTAATCTGCCTTCTGAAACGACTGCCTGCCTGGGACCAAAAAAAATGAAGTGTGGATGTTTCAGCCTAAATTCCTGGCTCTGCAGCATTAGGCCAGGGAATTTTACAGGCCAGAAGGCCAGCAAGGGGGGGCAGGGTGTGGATAAATGAGATTTTGGGGCTTTCTGCTCTCAGGGAGAACTACAGCAAGCACATTGCTAACCTGGCTGGCATGTGCTCTCTTGCACCAGCACGTTGCTTAATGGGAAAGTAAATACACCAGACAAGGGCTTGGAAAAACATCAACCACCAGTTACAGGAACAAACTTCAGCTCTCTTCTTGTTTGTTAAGTGAAACAAACCATTTAGCAGGACAAAAAGGGTTGTGGGCGGAATTTTGTTGAGGAGGACGTCTCGCAGTGTACAAAAACTGGAGGAGCAGCAGAGCAGCAGAAATAAAAGGGCTCACAATGTGCTGTCCTGCAGCTATTTTGAGACTTACAAGTGTTTATTTACGAAAGGGTGAAAGAGCTGGAACACGCCAGGATTTTATCTGGCAGTCACGTGGGGCCAAAGGACATAACATGAATATTATGATTTTATGGTCAGGCCTTTCATGAACCAAAACTGGAAAAACCTGTTAGTGAGATCCTTTGCATTCTCAGCTTTCAAGAAGATACCTCACAGCTCTTTCCAACCACAGTGCTTCAAAGAACTTCATACCTTTAGAGCAGCAACTCCAAACTGCTGTTTTCACCCATCTAGAGTCCAAGTACCTTCAATGTTAAGTTTTCCTCCTGCTTCAGACCACTATTCCCTCCAGTGATGAACACCAAACCAACACTGAGAACTGCTGAAAAATTCTCACCTCATGCCTAAAACTCACCTGGTGGACTGCCTAAAATTCCCATATCAGTTTCATTTTACAAGATTTTCAAAAGCAACCAGTGAACCAGTGAACTAGAGCAGCCACTTCACAGGCATTCAGCACTGAGGATGGAAGAGGATGCCCAGGGAGGTTGTGGATGCCCTCTCCCTGGAGGTGTTCAAGGCCAGGTTGGATGAGGGTCCCTTCCAACCCGATGCAATCTGTGAACTTGTAAATGAGTTGAAAGTGATGGCTGAAGGCTAGCAGGACTGGCATGACCCCTCAGTCCTGCACATCTCATTACAGAAAAGAGAAAGCCCAGAACAGAATGTGCTTTTGGTTTCAAAAGAGAGGTGAGTGGAAGCACTGGCCATGAGGAATGGGGAACACAAAGTCAGCCGGACTCCTGTGACAGCAGAGTTTGAGTGTGCAACTCTTCAAAGCAGCTCAGCAATGGAAGAATTCCTTATCTCCCATCTTCTTATCTCCCCCAACACTGCAGTCAGGAATCGCAGCACCTAAATGAAATGCTAAACAAATTCTACAATCAAGTCACAGTTGTAACACGACTAACTGCTACTCACTACTTGCTCCATCTGCCTGAGCACTTCCAAAGCAAATTCCCTCCAAGAGCAGCACTGCAGCAAGCACAACAGGCTGAGCTCTCTTCTGTTCCCACTTGCTGCCAGGCCCTCACGTGCCCTTAGCAGGCAGCACATCCTCACAGTTCATAGATTCATAAAATGGTTTAGGTTGGAAGGGTCTTGAAAGATCATCTAATTCAAACCCCCTGCCACGGACAGGGACACCTTCCACTAGATCAGATTGATCAAGGCCTCATCCAGCCTGGTCCTGAACACCTCCAGGGAGGGGGCATCCACAACCTCCCTGGGCAACCTCTTCCAGCATCTCACCACCCTCACTGGAAAGAAATTCTTCCTTATCTCAAGTCTAAACTCCCCTCCTCAAGCATAAGTCCATTCCCCGTAGTCCTATCACTTCAAGCCCTTGTAAAAAGTCCCTCCCCACCTCTCCTGCAGCCCCTTTCAGGTACTGGTAGGCTGCTCCAAGCTCTCACTGGAGCCTTCTCTTCTCCAAGCTGCACAACCCTGGAGTTCTCAGCAAAGCTCCCTCCTGAAGAAGTCCTTGCATTTACTCTTGGTGTTCACTGCTTGCACTTATGCAGGCACCTGACTTTGCTGCACACATTGCCTAAACTGCAGAGGAACTGAGACAGGCTCTGCTGACACAGGCCCAGATAGATTTATTACTCTTTTTTGACTCAACCAGGGCACTAGGAGCAGTGGAGCTGCTGTGAAATGCATCACACCTCCAGACAGGTGCTGCACACCCTCCTGCACCATCCAGCCTGAATGCTGAGCCTGTACTTCTGAAAAATGGAACATGGGCCACTGAATAATCAAAGCTGTTTCTCACAAGCCTTTGGCAGTCTCTGGGAGCACTGTCATCCAAACCATGACTCAGAGACCCTGTCTGGCTTGTGAAACATGAAAGTCTTACAAAAAAACAAGCAGTGATATACACAAACAAAGGGCATGTTGCTGATTACTGTACACTGTGCTTCACAAACCACTCAGGCTTTGAATAAATTAGGAAAATGAAGCAGCTACCTAGCTCTTAAAAAGCCTCCCTCCAACTTGAGGCCTGCTCAAGCTTCCCTTTGAGTTTCAGTGGTTTACTGCCTTGTGTCTGGGAAAAGAAAGGGAAAAGAAGCAAGCAAATGCTCTTTTTCAAGAGCACGCTTTCATACTACCCTCTACCACAAGCAGTTTTAAAGACTTCCTAAGAGAAGCAAATGTGCAGGATCAGCACAATGAGAATGAAAAGCCATGAAGTAGGCGTGGGAAGGAGCAGTCAGAGGTGACTCAACAGCAGTAAGGCTTCTTCCAAAGAGGTTTGGTAGTCAGTATCTGAAGAGCCTGTGGTCTGGAAACAGCACTGTAATACCTCCTGCCTCTCTCTGAGTTCTGAAAGTGATTTTGTGCTAGACACTGGGCACTTCACATCATTACCTCTTGTCCTCTCACTGGGTATCATTGACCAAAGACTGGCCCCATCCTCTTGACACCCACACTTCAAGTATTTATAAGCACTGATAAGATTCCTCCCTGTCTTCTCTTCTCCAGGCTAAAAAGCCCCAAGTCCCTCAGCCTTTCTTAGTAACAGAGATGTTCCTGTCCCCTAATCATCTTTGCATCCCATTGCTGTACCCTCTCCAGCAGTTCCCT
This sequence comes from Indicator indicator, assembly GCF_027791375.1. Lineage (NCBI taxonomy): Eukaryota > Metazoa > Chordata > Aves > Piciformes > Indicatoridae > Indicator > Indicator indicator. Next base: position 6,120,116 of record NC_072041.1, on the reverse strand, counting down.
GTCCTTCTTGAACCAGGGACCCCACAACTGGACAATTTCCAGATGAGGCCTCACCAGGGTGATCCCAAAACCAGCTTTCCTTTATACTGGTATCCAAGTATCTCCAGTTAATACTATGAAGTTTCATCCTAGTCTCAGGAGTTTCTAATTCTTTACCAGATCAATCAAGCAGTTCACCTTTTTCATAATTCACTTACCACAAGAGCTCAGCTCCCAACCAGCATGCACTTGTTCAAAATCTATCCTTGAGCTCACATCCATCACGAACAGAAGGAGAGTATCATGGGACTCAGGCAGATCACACATTAGTAAACAAAATCTAGGATTTGCTTGTAAGGTTCTTCCAAGTTGTCCTTTTAAGGTTGTTCAGAAGCTATTTGCAACTCAAATGGACTCCAGTAAAAGCTGGAACTGGCCCCATAATTTTGGAGATGAAGACCCAATCCAAAGTGGAGTGCCATTAACTTCTACATTTAAAACTAAAAATTCACACAGTAACTTACAAGCATAGAACAGTCGGGGCTGGAAGGGACCTCCACAGGTCATCCAGTCCAACACCCCTGCAGTCAGCAGGGACATCCTCAACTAGATCAGGTTGCTCAGAGCCTTCTTCAGCCTGACCTTGAATATCTCCAGGGATGGGGCATCAACTACCTCCCTGGGCAACCTGTTCCAGTGTTGTACCACCCTCCTAGTGCAGAACTTGGTCCCAGCATCCAATCTAAATCTGCTCTTCTCTGATTTCAAACCATTGCCTCTCATCCTATCACTGCAGGCCTTTGGAAATAATCCATCTGCAGCCTTGTCATCTCTTTCAGGGACTGGAAGGCCACTATCAGGTCCCTCCGGAGTCTTCTCCAAGCTGAATCAACCCCAGCTCCGCAGCCTGTCCTCATAGCACAGGTGCTCCAGCCCCCTCATCATCCTTGCTGGGATATAGCTTTCTATTTCATCTCTGTGACATTCTCCCTACAGAAAATCATCAGGAACTAACCCAGAACTTTAAACAAAAGGCTTCCAACACAAAATGCTGCCAAGACACAGGATCAGAAATACATGAGCCTAAAGCAACTGCAGAAGAAGCAGGGCAGGAAACACTGAATGCAGGGGCTGGCTGCACCCCCTGGGCTGGTTTTAAGGCCTAGAAGTAAACATATTTAAGATATTCTCTGATAGAAGCTCGGCTTTAACTCTCACTAGCAAACTGGATAATGGGGAAAAGGTGGCAAAGGCAATGTGCTAGATGTCCTCTCCACACTTCAGCACTGCTGACTTTATTAAACTGACACTGCATTTAATCCTGACCAGCATGTCAGCTCCTCTCTGTAAACAGGACAAGTGTAATTGTTGTCATCGCCTCTTTGGATGCATTTCAAGAAGTGTCAGCACTGTGCTGGCATCATTACAGCTTTATTGTTGCGTTCAGATCATAAAGAGGCAGCTATAAAAGCCATAGAAATTCAATTATGCAGATGAGATGCAATAGGGACCATAAAACTCAGTGCATTTCCTATGTGTGGTGAGTCGCTTGCTTAGGAATGAAAGCGTCCTCCTTGAGGATCAGCTCTCCTTATGGAACGCAGATCTCCATCACTCAGCACTTCACTAAAGAAATGATTGTACAGTGTGTGTGAACACCTCAGTGTGACAACACCCTTGGGGCACAAGAGGAGAATATAGCAGCAGAGAAACAGTAAAGGCAATGGCAACAAGACTCCTGCTGTAATGGCAAGGACTGAGGGAAGGAAGTTGGTTTATTTATGATCAGCTCACTGCAGGTATCTCCAATAAATCACAGAATGCCAGGGGTTAGAAGGGACCTCTGAAGAGTCCTGAGATGCATCAAATGAAGTGTGAGCAGCACAATGTGAGAGATGGTTCTGCCCAAATACTCTGCCCTTGGAAGACATCCACCTGGAGCACCATGTCCAGTTCTGGTACTCTCAGCCTAAGAGGGGCATTGAACTGCTGGAGTGGGTCCAAAGGAGGCCATGACCAGAGGACTCCCCTATGGGGACAGGCTGGGAGATTGGGGGCTGTTGAGCCTGGAGAAGGCAAAGTTTGAGGGAGACCTTAGAACAGCCTTTGAGTACCAGAAGAGGGCTACTGGAGAGCTTCAGAGGGACTTTTTACAAGGCCCTGTAGTTACAGCACAAATGGCAATGGCTTTGAGCTGAAAGACCAAAAATTTAGACTGAAGAGTAGGAAGAAATTCATTACTGAGGGTGGAGAGAGATAGAAGATGTCGCCCAGAGAGGCTGAGGATGCCTCCTTCCTGAAGGTGTTCAAGGCCATGCTGAATGGGGGCTTGAGCAATCTGGTCTGGTGGAAGGTGCCCCTGCCGAGAGCAGGGGGATTGGAACTGGATGATTTTTAAGGTCCCTTCCAACCCAAACTATTCTATGGATGTACAAATTTGCAATAAGAAAGCTTATGTTTATTAACTGCGCCCACAATTAAATCCCCAGAAAACCAGGACTAACTCAAAAGTGCCAAACTGGTACAGATTTGTTTCAGAGAACAACTAAAGGATGCAAGCACACTTAATTCTTTCTAAATGCAGATGGTTTCCTTTTCCTTGGTACATCTGGTTTGCATACAAAAGGCAAGTTTCCCACAAGTCTTTATGAAGTTTGGTTTATTGGTTACAGTTATATAAAACGTGTCATGATGGTTCCATCTAGTTGGTCATTAAGTGCTTGCAACACCACAGAGAGACTCTTCAATACCTCTGCAACTTGCATCATGTAGCGTCTGCTGAAGGAGGAAAAATCCTCTAGAGCTGCTTACCTGCATTTACAGAATCTTCAGAGAGGCTATAAGGTTCAAAAGCAAATGACAACCCCATTTTTATGTCAAATTGTAGTTTTTAATGTTTTCATTAGAATAGGCTTTATATCACTCTCCAAGAGAAGAAACAATGTAACTGACAGCAAACTTTTCATACAGGAACATGCTCCAAGATTAATAACACCCTCCCCTCCCTACACCCCCCCCCCCCAAAAAAAAAAAAAGAAATTAATGTCAAAATGTAAATCACATAATACAATTGAAGTGTCCAAAACAATTTAAATAATTTTAAATATTTTATTTTGTTGGTTGTGTGGTTTTGTTTTGTTTTTAAACTTGCTACAAATGCTTTATACAATATTTCAACAGAAAGTCCCCATAACAGAAATGTAACAAAATGGGAATGATAGTGAAAGTGAAAGGTAAAGTGGCACAAATTCACCAAACAAGTCTTAAACTACAAATTTTAAGAGGTAGATTACTTTAAGTCAAGAACAACAAAACAAAAACAAAAAAAAAAAAGGGGGGGTGGCTGTATGAAGAAACTTCTCATCAATTCTTGTCATTAATCTTGAAAGTTCTATGAACACATGACAAAGGCATTTCCAGAATAAAAAGCTGTTATGAACAACAGAACCATTTTTGCTGCCTTAAGTTATTAGAGGTGTACAACCTTTTAGAGTAATTATATATTTAACTTTTCAAAATATACAGGCATGGAGTCCTGGTCTAGGCTTCTTATTGATAAAAAGATACACTGCATTCATTATATATATGGTATTTAGAAACTGCTATCAGGATTTCATTGCTATAGAAAGTTTCATTTGCATGTATAAATAGGAATTTAGGGGGAGGAAAAAATCCATAAAACATCCAAATCAGGCTTTTTCCCATTGTACACTGGACATCTAAAAGACTCAAAGTGAGGAGAAAGGGGGAAGAAAAGGAAATTCGGTCGTGCTAGGTTGGCCTCTACCGATTCATTTAGACAAAAGGTTCTAAGAGATGTAATATATGACAAAAATACTTCTGAGTGCAGCAACATTTGTTGTCCCTGAATCTACACTGAATTACTGACAAAAATCAAGGAACCTGCTTTGCCAAGAATACAACTGAACTGCCTCGCTGCAATTCATGATGGTGTGGACAAAACCAGGAGCTAAGCAGACACAAGAGCAAAAGGTTTGGTTTAGGTAACCCCACTCTTTCTTTTGATGGCTTCCTGTGGGGTTGGTTTTGTTTTTTGAGCAGTATCCCTCTCTCTTATCTGTATCATCCCCGTAGCCCAGCATGTGTCTCAGGCATGAAATAAGAAAGTCTGGGCCTGACACTGAGTATTAGCAAGAAGCCTGCAGGCAATTTTATGATTGAGAGTCAGCTTCAGCAGGTTTCGCAAGCTTGGTGGATTTCACATCCATTGTCGTAGTGCTCATCTTAAGTTGAGCATGCAACAGCTCTACCATAGCATTAAGGGACTTTTGTTTGTTTGTTTGGATTTTACAGCAGATTCCTAGAAAATAAAAACACAAAAACTGAAGATAAATGACAAAAACTCCTTGTGAACGGACTACGTTTACATAGAGAAACTGAAAGGTGAAAAACTACTTTGGAGACAAACATGAGAAAATATTAAGAATTAAGATTCCCTGGAGAAAAAACAACCACCAAATAAACAACAACAAAAAACAGTGGCAAGATTCTTTGACCTCACTGGAGGAGGTGACCCAGTCCTATACAACACCTTTATTGATTCTGCTAGAGTAGAAGCAAAGTTAGCCTGTGCTGACACTAGTGTATGCAGGCAAAACCCCTCTTCATACCATGTACTTGACAGAGAACAAAAAGCTGATTACATCTAGATTTATGAACATCATTTCAGAAACAAAAGGCAAGAATTCTTCTACCGTAGCTATTCATTAAACCAGGAAGGATTGCAAGCTGCCAAAGTCAACTAACAGTACTTGAGACAGTCAAGAAAACCTTAACCCCAGGTCAGTTGTTCTTTATCCCAAACGCTACTAAACAACTGCCATATGCCCAGATTTCCGAGCACTCTGTTTATTTTGCTTAAGGTCAAATGATTAATGTAGATGGCAAGATGTGTCATTCTGGCTTCAAACTCTACTGATCTCTCCTGGCATCATGCAAGACGTTTCACACAACACCAAAAGAGCAGCTGAACAGAATTAAGCAACATGAAAACGTTCCTGGCCCAAGAGAATAGGCCTGGTAGACATTTTTTGTTCCTCAAATGCATTTTTTTACACCATTAGTCTCCAAGCTCCAGGAACATTTTTCTCCTTCAACATGTCCTAATTTGGGTATTGACTATCTGAAGTCAAATTCCTCTCTAGCTAACTCTTTGAGCTAACTCTGTTGAACCTTTACAAAGCATTTGCTCAAAGCTTTCAACTAGGAGGTCTTCACCATACGACAAAGGAGCTGCAAACAGTTTGACACTTAATGACAAATTCTGCCAGGGGACACTTGTTCTGAGAGGGGCTGCCATCCCCTTCCTCCACTATCAATTACTTTGATAAAAACATCCTCCCTTCAGCCATAAATTTGGTGTTAATCACAGCCATGCACTGCAATTACCAAACCCAAAAGAACTCAATGAGCTTTGTGGAAGTTACTCAGCAAACCAGCAACCCATTTGCAAGACTTAAGAGGGCAGGAGCATGCTAATAAAAATTAGAACCACTTTGCAAAAGATCCTTTAGATTTCAGAGACTACATGAAGATGGATGTAAACTGGGACTCAGGCACATAGATTAAGATTTTTATTTATTTATTGAAGTATTACCCTTTGTGATTAAAAAGCTTCTTCTCAAAAAGAAATAGAACTTTAATTATAAAATTCATTTTTACTGAAACGTAACAGCATGAGACTTCTTACAAATGTACACGTTCGTGGAACTTTTCTTACATGTCTTTTGCCCTTATAGGAAATATTTCATCATCTGATTCAGTATGCACATACATTATTGAAGTATTTGGTCATGGTTTTGTTGATTTTTTTTCCTTTCTATGATATGCAGAGAATGCTTTTTTTTATTAAAACCCAACAACAGAAGTTGTTTTATTAAAAAAAAAAAACAGTCATTTTTAGTTTAGCAAACCCCCATAAACTAAATCCAGAAGGATCCCAGACCACCATCAATGTTGGATATCAAATACAAGGTCAGTGTATTCAAGAAGATCAAGTTTCATGGTGTGAACTTTATTTGCACTCAGGTACTGACATTGATTTTTTTTTTAATTATTATTTTCTTTTTTTTGTTTGTTTCCAGAGTTTTCAAGTCAGTGTTCTAGTTCAAGACATTCTCTATACAAACCGGATTATTTCATGACAACATGACAAAATGCATCAAGTATGTACATCATACCTCAGCATGACCCAGCTGCTAACCCACAGTTTAGGAAATGCAACCTTTGAATTTTTATTTATTTAAGTATGAGAAACTCAAAATAAAAGGCCAAGAAAACTGGCAAAGCAGCAAGCAACATGCTCCTGCGTTGTTTCAACTTCAAATTAAATGCTTACCTGAAATCTTTTAGTTCTTGCTTTGCACTGCTTTCATCTCGTTTGTTTTCTGCTGCCTCTGCGTTTGCTGCCTGCTGGAGGCTCCGTGTGATAGGTCCCCCAATCCTCTCTCTGGACTTCACAGCGAACCTGTCTGCCTTTTTCTTAGTTGCCACAGCAGACTTGCTTGGCAAAACAGCTTTATTATTCCTTTGTATCCTGACGTGCAGTTTCCGGGAGGCTTTGCTGGAGATTCCAGCAGAACTGTTCTTAGCCACCATCTTAGCTTTTTTCCCCTCAACGTGGGACATTTTGGACACTCTTACAGGACTAGAGTTCCTCAGGGATGAAGAGTTTGGCTTTTTGGATCGCATGGAAGGCCCAAATTTAACATTTTGTTTGGATCTGAAGGACGCAGAGGGGAGCTGGATTTGTGTGGGTCCTGAGGTGCGTGCTCTAGTCTTGCCCAAGTGAGGCTGCATGCCCTGCATTTTGATTTCTGCATCCGCCGTCCGCCTGCGCTGGTTGCTGCCTTTCTCACTGCTTGCAGGGGAAGAATTTGCACTTTTTTTGGAATTCTTTTTAGAGGAGGGAGAGATGGGCTTTTTGGGACAGCTGTACGAGGCATGCTTGTTCAAACTCCCAATGTAAGTAAACTCTCTGTTACAGTAGGGGCAGATGTGAGAGTCTGACTCGGATGGATGATTTTTCAGCTCTGCCTTCTGCTGGGCAGATTTCTTTTTTTGCAAGATAGCTTTCTGGACGAGCTGGTTTTTCTTTTTCAATGCACTTATTTTTAGTTTATTTGAGGACATTTTGCTAATCTCAACATTAAAATTGAGTCTTTTAGGCTGACCCATTCTTCTGAAGGCATTCTTTCCAGGGCCAGCTAGAACCACCATGCCATTCTTAGGCTGTACTGTCTGTTTCAGTGGCACTGGATTTTTTTTAGGCGTGTATCTCTTTTTATCACTGGCAGAAGCACAGGCCAGGATGTGTTTGTGTAACTCAGGCATGTTATCCACACTCTTCCCACATTTTGTGCATCGAATGGCAGTGGTAAAAGTCTGTGGAATATTGTGGGTAGTGAAGTTCGTGGCAGTAACTCCAATACCCATAGGATTACGATGGTGATACTGAAACGGAGGTGGTTTAAAGCTCGGGTAGTGTTGGTTGAGGCCCATACGAACATCTGGATCTTTAGATTTTACTCCAGAAGCCATTATTTTTATAGTAGTATAAAGCTCCTCGGAGGAATCATTTAGATCTTCATCTTCCTCCTCTTTAGAGGGTTCCAAGGAATCCTCCGGTAGGCTCTGCATGTGCTCCACGTTCGCCTTACTGGGGTCAGTAAAATTCTGGGGTCTCAAAGTCCCACTTTCAAACTCGTGATGTGTGCACTCTTTGTCTGGATGGAGATCTCGCTGATGCTGCTGCAGATTGCACAAAAAAGCAAACTCCTTTTTACAGACCGAGCAAACAAAGATATTTCCTACTCCGTGAAGCAGAAAGCGGTGTTCTGACAAGTCTGTTTTATCCCTAAAAAGCTGTACACAGAATTCACATTTGAAGGGCCATTCTTCAGCGTGAATGGATAAATGCTTGGTTAGGTCTTTAATGGAAAGAAAAGGTGATTCGCAGACATTGCACACAAAGCTTTTGTTGAACGTTTCCTGCACTACTCCTCCCGTTTCACTTGAAGTATGAGGATCTTCTCTTGCTTTCTGCTGTTCAGTTTCAGCTTCTTCCTGTTTTATCATCGGGAGAGTATTTTCAAGATTATCAGCAGAGGAAACAACAGAAGAAACCACAGAAAGAGGAGGTGGAGAGGGAGACGAGGAAGATGAAGAGGAGGAGAAAGAAGAAGAGGAAGAGGAGGAAGAAGATGAGGAAGAGAGCGTGGGAGGACCGGGTGAAGCAGCAGAAACAAGAGGTTCAACAGAAGGAACAGGGGACGGAGAAGGAGAAACCGTAGGTGAGAGAACTGGGAGAGGGGACTGGGTGGTAGTGTTAGAAAGTGGTGACGGACAGGACGAAGTGTTAGTGGCACTGGCAGAGACATCTGGAGTTGGTAAGGGCATTGGTGGAAGGAGGGGAGGTGGTGATGTAGCAACTGTCAGCACAGGCGGGCAGGGAGGCGGGGAAGGAGGATTGGTTGGTGTTAACAAAGGAGGCAGCTGGCACACGGGAGGTACAGCAGATGCCTGTGACACAGGGGAAGCAGAAGAACTGAGGGGCTGAGCGTCAACAGAAGATGATGCAGACAGACTGGGATCCACATCAGGTTCTGCCTGAGGCTCCAGGGCTTTGCTCGGGCTCACGCTCGTGCTCACACTGAGCGTGCTGTCCGTGGCTGCATCCATCCCGTTATACTCATTGAGCAGGACCTTCTGCAACATGCAGGTGGTTGGTTTCTTCTTTTTAACACCACTACAGGTTGGCTGTATGGAATTTTCTTTATAGTCCCTAATTTCAGCATCGCTGCCAGGCTTCTTATGCACACTTAGATCTAAGACAGATTCCCAAGGAACCTGATTCTTGTTTTTGATGTCAGACCTTTGTTTCACACCACTGGATAAATCCAGCGGCTGCTGGTTGCACACACTACCAAAAGCTGGAGCTGCTGTCCATTCTTTCGAGATTTTGTAGTCTTCAAAGCAATGAGGGCTCAGAGACTCTTTCTCCTCCCGTCCAGTCAAGCTCCAAGCAGGTGAGTTGCTGTGGGTTTCTAACTTTGGCATTTTTGAACTCCGAATATTATCATTCCATACAGTTTTTCCCTCACCTGATTTAAGGTCTCGAAGTACTGGACTGTGCTGTGGAGAACTAGGAGGAGAGCTGGTCCTTCTTTTAAATCTACCTGATACTGGAGGCAAAATAGGTGATGATGTAACAGAAGGCCCTAGTTTAGGGATTTCACTTGATTGAGTTATCTTCTTACTGTCCTGTGTCTGAAGAAGCTGTTTTAATTTGGATGACAAATAAACCCCTTTCTCTTTATTGAAAGGCAAACTTTCTGTTGAAATGCTAAGAGGAAGATTTAAAGAACTAGTAGGAGTTATAGGTTCTGGGTCTATTTCAGTTTTTATTTTTGGTACAAGAGGAGGGCTGGCAGTTCTCCTCTTTTTGGATTCATTGCTCCCGCTGCTGGAGGGTTCCTTAGGAGGTTCATTCACATGTGTTTGCGTAACCTTTAAATTTGGGGCAATCTCCACTGTGACTGGGCTGATTATACAATTTAGCCCATACAAGTCTGCAGAGTTGGACTCCATCTGAATCACATCACAGTTGCTAGTGCTGCTGTTGGACTGAATTTTACCATCAATGTAATAATTTAAATTTTCAGAGATATTGCTGGAAATATCCATAATATAGACATCATCTACTTCCCCTTCCTCTTCTATCTCTGTGCTTGCTATATACACGCTCTGGACTGCTGAGGCCTGCTCTATCTGAAGCGGTGGCTCTTCAGTGAAGAATCCTTTTCTTCTGACACCTTTGGGAATAAGATGGCGCTCATGAACCCTGCGCTGGTGCCTCCTCATGTTGGTGTGAGTTCCAAAAACCTTTTTGCAGTATTTGCAGGGATGCAATTCTTTGGGCTCCTTATTTTCCTCAGCAAAAGCAGAGTTGGACAACTCTTGGGAAACTTTCTCCGAATCCAAGACAACAGAGTCTTGCACCAGACTTGAAACGTTCAGGTCATCTTTAAGACCATCATCCACAATTATTTGGTTATCACCAACATTATCCAAGTGTTGTGATGATGTTAGTGTTAGGAAGGGTTTTCTTTTCAGCCCTGACTCGTGGCGTCGCTCGTGCCTTCGCCTGTTGATTTGAGTGCCAAAGGCTTTCCCGCAGTACCGACACTTGAAAGCATGGTTGATAGTAGATATGTGGATGTGCATGTGGCGTTCCAGGCCTTGCTTTGTTGTGAACTTCCTCTCACAGTGCTGACAGGGAAACATGAATGTTTCCTGAACATCACCATTGGATTCACCTCTAGCTTTTGGAATTTTCACAACAAGCTTTTTCTTTGGAGAGCTTTCTGGAGATTCTTCTGACAGACTCTTCTGCTCTTCCACAGACTCTAACTTTTCTTCACATATCAAAGGCATTTCAGAGTTGTCTTTAGGCATATTGGTATCTTCTATCTCCTCTTCATCTTCTTCCTCTTCATCATCCTCCTCTTCATCATCATCCAAATCATCTGATGCACAGTTTATTATTTCTCCTTGCTTGTCTTCAGTCACTATTTGTGGTTCACTGGTAGGACTGGGGATCATGAGCTTTGGAAGTACATCCTGATTTACCATCTCCTGAATCACAGCTGTTTGCTCCAGGGACAGTACAGCAGAAACAGAGGGTGTTTCATCTTCCTCTTTATGACCTGATACATAAAATAGGAAAAACAAAGCGTAAGACATTTTTACCCAACACTTCAGAATATTCTACATCTTCCTCATAACTTCTCCTCCAACACAACATACTCAACGCTTATGACCAAACACAGTGCCACTGCTTGTCACTGCTGTGATTCAATACAGAGAGTAAAACTGTACTAATGACTCTTTAATTAAGCTCCAAAGGCAGCATTTTTAGAATAAGGACTTAGGTTCTGCTCTTTTGTTCTAAGCTGTTCAGACTTATGTCTAAAGTTTACAACACATTGGTTTTTCCTGTTGTCAGAGTTGGCTGCTTAATGACATACTTCTGATACCCCAGTTCCTTACAAATAAAAAAAATTGGGCAAACAATATAGACATGTTCACTTTGCTACACTAACATTAAACATGACAAAAAGTGTCCTTTGACTGAAAAAAAAAAAAAATAGTTGGAAGGGGAAAAAAGCTACCTGAGAACTTACCCTCTTTAGCATCCCTCATATCTGCAGAAGTAGAATCCAAATCAGCCTTTTTCTGTTTCGTATCAGCTGCCTTCTTTCCCTTGTTTTTACTTTCCTGAGACTTTTTCTTTCCTGAGGAGACAAAACCCCAACGTTTATTATTCATGTTTGACAATTTCTATTATTCACATTTGAGGGGCAGAATTCAACCACCCAGCTTTGGAATGCAACATACTTCTGGAGAAACCCTGTTTTGCTGAGGAGTACAAATGACAAATCAGTAAAAATTGTAGCATTCAGGTAAAACAGTGAGTCTCTAGAACTAGAAGAAATTAAAAGTAAATAAAACAATGAGTTTCAAAAACTCTAAAGCTCAAAAAAACTTCAAGAATAGACTGTAACAGAAATGTACTGTCCAGAGTTAGCCATCTCTCATGAGAGCTGTTAAATTACTGTACCTGATAATAATGTGTGGAGAATACATTTCTTCATATACTGTTAATCTTTAATGGAACACCTTAGGAAGAAGAAACCCAAAGAAGCTTCTCTACTCATACGGACGTTCTCAATGACTTGAAGAGAGTTGTAAGTACAAGGTAGTAACATGAGAGAAGAGTAAAAGCAGCATGATCTTGACCAACAAGGCAAAGACAGCAAAACCAACTTGACAAAACCAGGGAACAGTAAAAGGTAAAGGTATTTGCATGTCCACTGACACAGACAAGTTTGCCAGTGGTTCCTGTCAGCAAAATTAAGTGGCGTGTATTAGTTGCACAGGCTGATGAACGCAACAGTAGGGCAAAATGGCATTATGCAAAGACCTGACCAGTGATGCAAGGTGTAAAGACACTGAAAATTTCAGCAGTAGCTACCCAAATTCCTCCTTTGCCTCCTTCCAACACAAAATGTTCCTTTTTCACACACTGACCCTTCCCTCTACCCAGAGGTTTGCACCATAAGCCTAAATCTGTTTCTTATTTAGAAGCACAATCTTCCAACTCACAATCCTGTCAACAAGTTCCTAGTCTTTTTTCCTCCTCAAAAATATTTTTCCCATCTTGAGTCAAGAAACTGAAATGCCTTTTAAAAAAAACACATGTTCCTCTATTCAAACTGAACTCTTCCAAGTATGCACCACCTACAGAACAGATCAGACAGGTCAGCTTTAAAAGGAAACCTTTGGATTTAGTTAACACGCTGCTCTAAATAATTCTCAGTACTTCCTCTCAAGGAGCTCAGATTTCACAGGCTCTCCCCAGATTCCAGGGTGTTTCAGTTTCATGTAACAATATATATTTTTTAGAAACTTTCTTATTCCAATTTAACAGCTTTTAGTCTGAGAAACTCACAAATCATTCAGGAGGAGTTCTTGTCACCTCTCCAAAATACACAATACCCATGAACAAGCAATTATCTCAGAATCTCCTCGATTACTGTAACAAACCTTCCATAATGAAGCAACACTGCTTTGTTTGACAATATTCTATTGCATTTTAAACCAAACACCTGCAAGTTGCCAGAAGACTCAGCATATCTTTTAGTGTTCACACAAGCATAACGAGTTTAAGCACGTCTCTGCCTGACAGGCTACTGAATGTCCAACTTGATCGTAATTTATGATCAGCACCTTTAATGTTTGTACCAAGATCTGAGTATAAAAGATTTTAAATAAGCTTCCAGAAATATCTGCCAAGTCACCTCAAATTGCTCTTGAAATCTAAGGTAGCACAGCCAAACAGCTCCAGTTCTAGGTAAAAAGTCTTAGTGTAAAACACTGATATATTCCTAGGGAAGTAAGCCTGCATCACAACGCACCTTAGGAATGATGTAACGAAACTTGTTTAACTGCTAGAATCCTTTAAAAGCTATCAGCTTTTCTGCAGACAGCTTATCACTTGAAGATCACCATTGGTATTCTTGACATAAATGACAAGTCTAGATTCATCTCCCACCCCTACAGGTGAGACCAGAAGCAAGAAGGAACAGACTGATTCACAGGCCCCTTTCAACTCTGCCAAACTCAGCCACAGTTAAAGACAATATTTTACCAGATGGTACAGCACAGGATGGCACTGCAGATGAAGTCACAGAGCAATTTTACAGCAGCAATGAATTTCAGGGTAATGACAGGTTACTGCAAAAGCCTTCAAACCCAGACTAAACTAATTCTTTCATGTAACAAGATCAGAACTATACTGTGTGAGGTTAAAGATGCACAAACAACAAAAATCACTCGTAAGAGCTAAAGCATGCACAGGTTGGGTCAAAAGTAGGACTGGATGATCTTGAAGGTCTCTTCCAACCAAAGAGATTCTGTAACGGATTCAGGTTTTCCAAAGTATTGGCCACTTCTGTAACATGAAATTTATATACCTCAAATCCAATACCAATCTGGAAAACCACTAGAACAGGAGGATTTGTGTGCAGAATTAACTTACATGAGTCAGAGACTTCCTCTCGCTATTGATGGAAAAATTATCTGCAAGTTCGGCCACATCACTTGGAAAAAAAAAAAAAAAGATGCAACCTGCTCATGATGCAACCTGCTCACTAATATAGCTGGAAATGTTCCAAGTTCTTGGCCTTTAAGCATAACCACATTTGAAGAGAAGATTCATCTAGCACCTACTTGCCCTTACTCAGAATAGCGAGGGAAACTGCTTGTGCGCATACATAATTTTAGATGCAGCAGATCGATTTCTGACACACATCAACTAGAGACACCAACCCACTTTTGACGTTTTCCTTTCACCAACTTCAGTTTGTTCATGTTCTCTGTTGCAGTTTTCTTTGTAAAGGTTGAACGAGTCCCCTATGCTCAAGCAAGGCAATGGCCATCTCAGATGCATTCATTCCACAGCCCTGAACGTTCAGTTCAGTAGCAGATGCCCAGGAAGACAATTAGTAAAAGTGACACTTCATTGATATGTTCTCCTAGCTTTCCCTTAACTAGAGTTCAGGAGCTTTTGAAGTTACTTCCCTTCCAGCCCAAAATCATTCTACGAATCCAAGAATAGCTTTTGATAGACTTTCCACCATGAGTTCTCAAAAGTTTAAAATCCATAAAACCTGAAAGATTTGCATCATTCCTTCCTGCAGTGGAAAACTCCTACTCCTGACATAAAGGTCTGTCCTTAATGTTCTTACAGTTTAAGAGGCCATGAGCTAAGATAAGCCTGCAGGAGAGGGAAAATGCCTCAGTACAGAACCTGGTGGAAACCTGAGTATAAGTACACACGTGCACTTACCATCAGGTTCCTGAAGGGTCCTACATGGCTGCTACTGCCAGCTGGATCCTCCACTTGGTCTAAACAAGAAAGATACAGGAATGAAACACAGGGAAAGTGGAATGGAAACAATGACAAAGGAATAAATGAAGGGCAGAACTTAATATATGTGTATCTGCATTAGAAGAACTGCAAAAGAAAGATGCAAAGGAAAATGAATGAAAGAAACAGATGGGAAGTAGCTACTTGCGTACAGTGACAAAAGAGGAATGCATCAATTTGTCTCACAAATTAGTTCTTAAATATAGGGTTTTTTTCCTCCCTTTTTTCCTCACTTCTGTTGTAGATAGCTCAGCCCAAGCATTAGCTGCCTTTAAACCTTTACAATACCCATGCAACATTTAGCACAAACACAGGGACAGAAGATCTTGTGCTACTGCCAATGCCTGGGTAATTGGTGCTACTTATGCTACAGGCCCTCTTATTTCAGAGGGCTTCAGCTGACTGTAACAAAGTAAGAATTTAAGAGACCAGTAGTATTTATTTGCCCATTGTTCATTTTATTGAGTAAAAAAATGCTATCTCAAAACAACCTATGACCTCCTATTTTGGCTGTTAACCAAAGTACTAATGGGGAACTGTAAAACCACTGAATTATCTCTGATGGGATGGGACAAGCATACTCAGATGCCAGGAGGGAATTAAGCAGTCTTTCCATTCACTTGGAGCTCAATTCTATAATTAAATATTGCTAAATG
The DNA here is from genome assembly GCF_027791375.1 of Indicator indicator. NCBI lineage: Eukaryota > Metazoa > Chordata > Aves > Piciformes > Indicatoridae > Indicator > Indicator indicator. The sequence goes on along the minus strand of NC_072041.1, from coordinate 6,104,969 downwards.
GTACAAGATGCTATTATCTTTAATAACCTTTAAGTGCAGCACCAAACATGTCCAGGGTTAATATCATAAAGTAAAAAGGACACTCATATCTGATCTCAAACACTGTTTTAATGACTTGTAAGAATTATGAAAGATTTGCCTCCCTAAAACCTTGAGTTAATAAGGGAAAAGAATGACTGGTATGAGTTCGCAGTATTCCTTTAAAACCTGGAGTCAACAACTAACTGCAGCCCAGTAATGGATCTACACCATCTGTGCTGTGACTTTGAAGTACCACAGATACCTGCCCAAACCTCATCTCCTGGAGAACAGTGGAGAAGCTACCTCAGGGACCCCTGGGAAGTATTTTCAGAGCAGAGAGGAGTGAAGCCACCTCAAAAGGATGTGGCTAAAGGCTAAAGACTCTGACAGTGACCACAATGCAGTTTCATGATGTAAAATACAGTGTAATGATGTAAGCTCACTAGTCAGATCCCTTTGGGACTGGTTCAGATTAGTGAAAATTTGCATCAATCAATTCAGCTATTCATTTTTTTCCTCCTATTGAAAAAATAAATCATTATTTTGGCATTGGAGAGAATGGAATAAAGATTAAGTGTATACACAAGCTAAAAAAGTCCTTAAGGAAAATTCCACAGAGGACAAGTGCATAACCATTCCTGCATTATTCTTATTCAGGAATTCTACAATACTGATGCAAATTGATTTTTAGTTTGAGATAGTTTGCTGGGCACCAGGATTCCTGTATGTACAGTACTGGCAGATGTCATGCTTTTCCAAGTAAATTCCTTAGACCTCCAGGCATCTGTAAAAATCTGACAAGCTGTTTGTTCTGGAAGACAGGCTAGAAAAAAAGGAATGCCTTTTACATGCACAAAAAAGGTCATATTCAAAATAACAACATAAATTGCTCCAAAAAATTAAACAGCAAGTTGTGCTAGCTGCAGGAACATGAAAAAAAAAATGCAGAAACACTGCAGTGATGGCTTAGAATCTTGCCCAACTGTGGCTGTCACAGCATACAAATGCTGCAGACTTTACGTATTTAATAAATGGAATTAAGGACTAAAGTAACTAAGGACCAAAAAAGGTATTGAATTCGAAACACCCATTATGAAGATGTGAATACTCACGCTGTTCCTTTAACACATCCTCTGTTAGCAGTTAAGTAGCTTCACTTGGATTATTTTTTATTATTACTTTCTATTCTGCCATTAGCCATGGTTCATTACACTGTGAAATCTTGTTTAGAAAAAATCTTTATTACTACCCACCAGCACCTGCTCAGACAGCAAAGCCAAACTGTAAACCTCTTGGCTAAAAACAGCAACAACATACCTGTGTGTTAAGAGCTTTCTTAGTCACTGAGAACAGCCAAGAAGACTTAACACTTCAGGAAGGCTGGTAGGTAGGACATGCCTCATGTATATCTAAATAAATGTATGTGAGGATTATTTGTGTAATCATGGGGTCACAAATTTGCTGAAAACCTGACCTCAAAGCCATATGGCTCTCTAAGTATTTTATTTAAAGATCTACATAAATTGCCCAAATTCAAAGGGTATAGTAGAGTTCACTGCAGGGTGGTTCATTAATTTTTAAAGAGAGGCTGCAGGATAAGCACTGCAGACAAACTTCCATCACATTACTGCGTCAGAGTATTCTACTCACAGCATTGTAAGTCACAGCCTATTGTAATTAAGTCATTTCTAAATTGCTCTGCAAAGTTCAAGTGATCTAGGATAGGTGAGGTTATTTCACTACAGTGGTCAAAATGTCACACTGCAAACTACTGGAGAAAGAGGAAGGGAGACTTAAAATAGAAGGGGTAAGCCACAAAGCTACTAAAAAATAGGCTAGGAATAGAGAAGATTAAAACCCTGAAAAAAGAAACCTCAACAATTCTGTTTCAGTAAAACAAAGTTACTTAAATATTATGACACCAACTTCCAATCTTTCTTACAAAATATTACTGTTAATACAAAAGTACAGCCAAGTTCTTTTCAACTGCTTGCATTTAAATATTGCTTGGAAACTTGATGAGAGCAAGCAGAGCTGGAAAACTCTGAACACATGTACATGATCACCTGGAAGGGAGGAGAAGTCTTTTGATCTCAAAATCTTCCAAATTGAAACGAAACAAAATATGAAACCACTGCCTACCAAAAAGCTTTGGGGAAAACTGCTCTTGTACTGGGCATGAAAGCTGACTACAGAGCCCAATAAGATGCCTCCCCAGACCCCAAGGTTCAGATAGCCAAGTGCTGCTATAGAACAGCTTTGGTGGTACATCTCTTTTCACATACTGATGCGATTCAAGACAGAACAAAAGCTTTTACTTTATTGTTAAGAATGCTATACTAGGAGCGTTTTCCAACTTGGCATCCCACCTGGTATGCACACACTTAAATCCCTTTCTAACACCTCATGACAAATTTCCTCCCCTAGGCAGAAAGGTACCCATCTCTGATCCAAAAATACAGGAGTATGACAACATTAACCAACTCCTCCGTTTTCAAGATTAGATCTTTCTAAAACCAACCAGTAAAAAGAAAAAAAAAATTATTAAGGATGCTAAAGCAGCACATCTTTAACTTACACCCCAACAATTTTAAGGGTGAAATTTGAGCCACAACTCAATTTTTTGAAACAAACACCCAATTAAAGGGGACATCACTAAAATTAAAGCTGAAGGCTACAGCACAGTGTCATTAAGACATAAGCATATTGCAGCAATGCTGTCAAGGGTGCATGACAATGTGCAGAATAAGACAACGTTTAAGTGCCATTATTACCTTGTTTTCCTCAATCCATCATTATAATAATTGGTGGGGCATTTTTCTTACAACACTATTAGGAAGTTAACAGATACAAGTAGTTTATGTCATCACCATTTCAGGTATTGTTAAGCAAATGCAATGCTAAAATTAACAGGAGCTGTTAAACAGTGCACAATAAGTACCACAAAGGGATTTTAACTTCTGGTTCCCAGGAATCATGAGAACGGAGAGGTTCAGAAGATCTTAGTTCTGTATCAATCTTCTCACAACTAATACATCAGATAACGTGGAGAGGGGCAACACATGCAGCTATATACTTTGGAAAAACACCTTCGAAAAACACCAGGCAAAGTCCCACCCCTGCACTACAAAAGTGGACACTGAGCCTATGTTGGCCTCAGCAGTCTCTGCTGGATTGATTCCTCCCACAGCTGGAAGCTCACATTACCTGTCGGGCCTTGTGCTCAGCACAACCCCACCACTGTTCTTGTGACAAAGGCTCAGCAGGACATCGCACTTGAACTGCCCGTGATCCCAACTCACTGAAATACCAGGGGCTGACCACCCTGGGCTGCCTTCATCTCTCCACCTCCTTCCACCACAAGCTGGGAGGAAAGACCAAAGTAGTGCACGCACAGTCTGTCCTCTAACAGGGTCACAGGAGTCAAGTGGTACTACAGGTCACCAGGAGGGATATTGCAAAGCAGAAGTTACAGAAGCAAGATCTCTAAAGAGGAGCTGCCTGTCCCATTGTTCTAGATAATCTGTTTTCCCTGGCTCTAATTCCAGACTCCATGACTGGTACTGCTAGTGCCCTTTGAAGACTACAAAGAGCGGCAGCAGAGATAAACGGCTGCTTGCTATCAAGAACAAAAGCAAATGCAGTGAGCAAAGTTCTTAGCTCATTTTTCTGCAGCAGAACTTGCATCTCTCTTCCTTAAAAAGCCACTTGCAACTTTACAGGGTAGAAGCAGGAGAAAGAGGCACAGTATAAGCATGGAACTTACAGGTAATTCTATCAGTACCAAACTGCCTGTTGGTATTGCTACACATTAACCACCACTTCATGTATAAATAGCAGCATTTTAATCACTGCCTTTTCTGACCAGATTATAAATGTTGCAATAAAGTCTCACCTTGGGAAGATACTTCCATAAATCTGAAGACAGATGCCCACAGCCCAAACGATGTATTTAAATGTCTCTACTAAGCACCAAAACACTCATTTTGCAGAAAGAAAGAGAGCAATGCATTTACTGTTAACATGACATTTGCATACAGATGAACTTGTTGCCATGGAAAATAAGAAAATTCAGGGCTGGGCTATTTAAAACACCAATTTTCTGCAAATGTTTGACAAAGTCGCCACTTCAGTGACAGCACTGAAGATCATGTTACTATATCACACCATGAACTGTTTAAATCATCTAGTAATCAGTACAAGAAATGTTAGCACAACATAATAAGGTGTGTCACACCAGCACAAAGAAATAATGCAACAATTTGCAAGAGGAAATATATTGCCATTATATGGAGTTCTACATGAGCCCAGAACAACTTAGCTGAAGCTATTCACCAAATTGAGATAAAACAAAATTGAGAGTAAAATATTAAGAAAGGAATATTCTCCAGTCTCTTTCATATGCTACTTTTGTAAATTATGTACCACCACTCTCTGCAAGAAATATCATAGAATGGTTTGGAAGGGATCTTAGAGATCACCCATTCCAACCCTGCTGCCAAAGGCAGGGATGCCTCTCAACTACACTTGGTTACTCAAGGCCTCATCCAACCTGGCCTTAAACACCTGGAGGAAGGGGTCACCCACAACTTCTTTAGGCAGCCTGTCACAGTATCTCACCACTCTTGTACTGAAAGCTTCTTCCTAAGCTCCAGTCTGACCCTGCACTCCCTCAGCTTCAAACCATTCCCCTCAGTCTTCTCGCTGCACACCCTTATGAGAAGTCCCTCTTGACCCTTGCCATAGGAACCCTTCCTGTATTGGAAGGCAGTCCTAAAGTCCCCCTCAGTCTGTTCTTCTCCAGGTTGAGCAATCCCAGCTCCCTCAGTCTATCCTCACAGCAGAGGTGGTCCAGCCTTTGGATCACCTTTGTCCAAAGAGGAGTTTATACTGTTTGCAGTAGTATGGCATCCACATCAACACATCTCAGATACTTAATGTCTTAAGCCTTCTGACTATCCACACACAGCATAAATCATAGGAAGTCCTCAGTTTATAGACTACAAGACTTACTCATCCCTAATGACTTAAGTAGTACAGAATGTCACCCAACAAAGTATGGCAAACAAAGATCCACAGGGTTTAATTCTATGCAATTTTAACCCACACAAGGACTGTGATGAAACAATTAAGTGTAAATAATTAAACAGAGCTTTTATCTTAGCAGGGTTTAAAAATGTTATTTCTGCCCCCATGCCAATATTTCTAAAACTACAACAGCAGAGTGGCCAAACATGCAGACTTGCTCTAGAATTTCTCAATCTCTCAACATCGTGGTTAAAAAGACAGTTTTAAACCATCACAACCTCCTACCCTCCCTAATAACACAACTTCCCACCATTCACTACAAATTCCTAGGAAGTTCCTTGATAGCTAAGCCCAGCCACCAGTGACATAGCCAGCCCGTTACAGAAAATACAATAAACATTCTTCTCTGTAGTTATACTCCACTAGCTTTCATTTTGCCAAGTATTAAAACAAAAGAAGCAGCAAAAGAAATAACAGCTGGCATACGGATTCTCCAGAAATTCATTGGTGTTCTCTATATTTAGCTGGCTTTTATGTACAATTCAGTTAAAAATAGAGCATTCCAATTTTGTACTTAAATGCATAGAATAAGACAAAATTGAAATCTCCACTTTAATGAATACAAGTATTTACTTGAATCCAGAACGTGTTGCTTCTACATTCACTCTAGTTCAGCCTGAAATGTTTTTCTGACCTTGTAATTAAGCTAGACTCAGATAATTAAGAAACAACATGTATTCTGACAGCATCACTTACAAGGTAATCCAAATGAAAGCCCTCACAGGACTACTACTATCACAAAGTTTAAAATGCTCCCTATTACATCAGTTTGCTTTTATCTGTAATAAACAACCCAAGTATCTGTTGTGGCCCTGTGTGGATCACTAAACATCTGAGAGGCTTAGAGCAGTATCTAGGTTTTAGCCATCTTTAAAGGTAACTACTTAGGACTTCACTTCCTATTTTATTTTGCTGTTTGACAAGGTGAGTGTGTTGCAATTTAGTAGTGGTCATAGTAATAAGTGACACTTCAAAAATGAAGAATTAACAGTAGAAGGGACTGTTAATTTCACAAGTAGCCCCAGAAGCTAATGCCCTTCGTACTCTGCTGATAAAGGTGGTGTCCTGCTATTAAAAGCAACTTTGCTTCACCATAACAAACAGGACTCCTGGAAGAACTGCAGAGTTTATCCAAACGTTCATCCAGACATGGGCTATGGCTTTACTCAGAGAATGCAGCTGTACAAGGGCTACAATTCCCAGGAAACAGGACTGCCTTTGTACGTAACCGGAGCGCTGGGATTCCTGTAACAGGAGTCTCCGGCGCTGAAGAAACAAGAGCAAAGCCTCTCACAGATGCAGGATCTGGACAGGGCTGCTACCACCAGATTAGATCTTCCATGTATAAAATTAAACCCCTCAGAATAGCTACAAGGTCACGCTCAGCTTTTTACTTATATTAACTCAAATTTGTCCTTTGTTATTCATTTTTACCCAACTGAATCCTTTTGTTTACCATCCCTACATGTCATTACTCTGAGTTTTATTCTCCAGACTGTACTCTCAGTAAAATCATCCCCTCCTATTTCACAATGTATTTCACCCTCTTCCTTAGCACACATTTACGGTTTTCTTTAACCTTCTTATTCTCTTGCTTTTCTTCACTACAACTTGCAGAGGTAATATTTACTCTGGGGGATTCAGTGGGGTAAAACACATGCAACACATTTTGGTTGGTAGAAGTCTTTTTTAATCTTAGCAGGCTTGCAATAGATTCATATACCACATTTCAAAAAAAGGAAAAATCACTTGGAAAACATAATCAGTATTATTTCCCATGGTGTACACTCCCTTATTGCCCTCCTTGTACCAGCACACTCCGAAGTGCCACGGTATCCTGTTTTGGCAGGCAGTGCAAGCTTGCCTTCCACAGTATTTCTCTGTTCTGTATAGGTTGAGAGGCTTCTGCTTCCTGCAAGCACAGCATTCCTCATTTCCCCTAGCTTTCTGTTCAGACACTAACTGCAAGGTAAAAACAGCATCTGTCTAACGACAGGCACGGCATTTGCACAAGGTAAGGGAAACAACACGATTAACTACTTCAGCAGAGATGACAAAAACAGAATTACCTACCTCCTGTAATAAATCCCTAGCTTGTTTCCATTAGTCCCCATTAAAAATATTACTGGGTCTCCAGCCTAACAGGGAACATCTTTAATTGTTAAGCAGCAGCTATGGGTCATAACACTTGTAGGCATTAAAAACTCTGCTTCTCTGCTTCTGTTAAATTTGGAAAGACTCATCTCCTTCCAACTTGAGAGCAACAATCCAAGGTCATACAGCAGCCTGTCACTGCAGGTCCTTTAATACAGAAAAGCAGATAAAAGGAGGGCAGTAAACACTATGTAAACTCATTATTTCAGTGTACAATGCAGCCCCAAAATCATGTTTAACTACTGAGAAATTGTGAAAGATTTCCTTAGCTTTCTCTGTGACACCAAATGTTTCATTCATTGCAGCTGCAACCCACTGGATCTTTTGGCAGAGAAATGTTTTTTTTCAATCTTCTCTGTTAACAGAAGATCTAGTAAATCATATTTTCAAAGGAACTCTAATGCTTCATCTGCCCAACCAGTGCATTTCCCAAGATGTCAAAGAGAGTATTACAGGGCAACAGCAACCCTCAGCACTCAACAGAATCAATAGCAGAGGTTACTACCTAGTTTGCCCAAAAACAGACAACAGCAAACTGGTATCTGCTTATTTTATGAAAACAAGAAAGGTCAACAGGCTTGTAAAGTCACCACAGGGAATGGCAACTTCCTCCATTTTTCAAATAAAGTGAAAACAAACCCCAGTCACAGGACAAACCTATTTGTCTTCTGCTTAGTTAACTGCTACATTCAAGACTAACCTGTTCAGAGCAACCTAAGGCTTTCAAATTGAAGCCTTTTGCTCATTTAATTGCACACATCATTTCATAGCATGTCAGCTAAAACAGAATACAAAAATAAATCATCACTAAAAAGCAACTCGAACATTTTCATTTGTAGGCAAAGAACCAGAAAACAAACATCATTCTGATCTATGAGATTGGAGAGCCTGAAGGCTGACACTCAACAGTTAAGGATTTGGTAGCTATGACCAAAGTTCCAACACAAAGTCCACTTGGCTTCTGCAATTCCTGCCAAGGGTCCCTAAGATCTGAAACGCCAGACTCTGATCTCTGCTTGCAACCTGAAACAGAACACTTTGCAGGAAAGGGCATTTTTGACTCGACTCACTGAATTTTAGGATGACGTAAAAGCCCAAGGCAACTGTAGTCTGGTGGCAATGTCACATACACATTCCCTTTGAAGAGTGTGACTCTGTGGCAAAGGTGTGCACTGCAGCACTCAGGTACAAACACTGAAGAGAGGTCAGTTGTCATTGCAGTTGAGCTGCTTTACACCATAGTTTACTATCCAGAAACTTCAACCTCCCATTTTACTGGCAACAACATAAGGAAATTCGTTCGCATTGGACCTGGCTCTGAATAATGGTGATGTAGCAGAAAACTTACCAGAATTTGTATGAATGAGTCAGGCACACCAGGCTTTTCCTATTCACCAATCCCACTGTTCCTTATGGATGGTCACGTAAGAAAAGCTCCTTAATTGCCTAGACTCATGTGAGGCCTGACTACCCATTTGCACAGCATTTTGCAACAGTACTAATCAAGATGATTGATCTTCAGCTATTATAATACTCACTAGAGTAACTTAATGTCAATCATTGCATTAAATAGTACTGCCTCTTTGAAGTTCTAGAGCATTAATCATAGGCTATTGTGGCAGTTTAGGCTGGGTGCCCCCTGCCACTGCCGCATGAGATACACCTCTGGTGTCCTGGGTGCCCACCCATAGGGGTGGACACAGGAAACGACGTATTTCTACCCATAAATCCTGCACCCTATAAGGCCATCTGCAAAGTCATTCTCTTCCTCTTTCTTCCCTCTCTGCTCCCACGGGAGATGTCCTCTCTTATCGGGTAATGCCGGGGGAGTATCCTCAAGGCCTCTTAGGCCTGTCTAGGCCTAATGCCAGGAGGAGAATGGAGGGGGGGCAGTCTCAGACCTGGCCAGCCTGAGACTTGCCTAGCAGCGGGAGGGGGAAGAAAGAGCCCTGGGGGGTTTGGGTTTACCCTCAGGTGGGAAGAAGGGAAGGATTGGGAAGCTTTGGGAATTCTGTGAGGGGTTCTGTACGCTTTGGGATACTCTTTGTCACTATGCTTTGTAGCTTGTAGTTCTCTGTAGCTTCACCAATTGCTTTTCCATTTAAACTTTCCATCACTCTCCAATCCGTTTGTGTGAGTCTCATTCTTTTGTCCCTTTCGGGGCAAGAGACTATCTGTCTGGCCCCAAACCAGCACAGCTATGAAATGCTCTTGCAGAACACTGATAAAGTGTGACACCAAAATTAACTCTTGACAGCAACCCTGGTATGCTCCTAAGAACTTCTGAGAGTTTCATCCCAAGTAACTTACATGTACTTGTGATCAAAATAAGTATCATGCTTGCTTAGTCTGGGGGGGAAGTGAATAAAAGGTAAGTAAATATTTGCTAGGGAATATCTGATGATCCAACTTCTTAGCTACAACTGTTGAAATACCAGTGAGTCTTATTTCAATAGCTGTTAAACCCAAGTAAAAACTTAGCCTGCTATAACATTTCCTTGAGGAACTTGACACAGCAAGTGTAGGCCAGTGAGAATTATTCCAGAACAAAGTCATTCCTGTCAATCTGTGTTAGGCCCTTGGCAGGGACAACTAAATAAACGTGAAGGTTTGAGAGACTTAAAAAAAAATAAATACACTGGTCTGACAACAGGTTTTCTTTTTTGTTTGTTTGTAAAAATGTACTCAACAGCTAAGAAGTGGAATGTAAAATGACTTTGGCATTTTGTAACCCAGTGACATGAACCTTCATAGAGACTTTACAACCACAAATAACCTTACAAAGATCTCAATTAAAGCACACAGCTCTCAGTCACACACACACAAATGAAGCCTGCATCTCTTCCCACAACCAACCAGCTATCAAAACTTTGTGTGCACACACTTAAATGTGCTTGTTTACCACTGCATAATGAATTACACAGAGCTTCTGTAGATAAGTCCTCAGAATAAGATGTTCCCTGTAAACAATTCCAGTGAAATAAATGGTTGATGCAGAATTATGGCAATTTGTAATAAAATCAAGCACTAAAAAAAAGTTTAGTAAAGTTAACGATACAGAACCAATATGAATAATATTCTTCAAATGGTTGTGAAGAGATGAAGCATAAAAAGAAAACACCTACAGAAAGGTAGTTAAGAGGTTTGAAAGATTCATTACAACTTAAGAGCCTTCATTAAATTGAGATACAATTCAAGCTAGAGATAAGTAAGAATACACTGAAATCACTCCCCCCTTCCCTTCTACCCACCAGAAAAGCCAGAGTCTTCAATTGTAAAGTAGGAAAATGCACAGGAGAGTAAGGAAACCATAGAAAGAAGTGTCTGGTAAACCCCTGACTTAACCTGAGGTAATGCAAAAGAATTCAAGACGTGAAGAGAGGTCATCCAGATGTATGTGAGACTACAAACCCAAGCATTTTGATATAGGTAAGGCAGTCAATAAATCTTTTTCGGTTTCCTTCTATGCTATAAGCAACAGGACAACTCTAAATTACAATAAAGTCATATCAGGGAACAAAAAAAAAAAAAAATACTTGTTTCATTGTGGAGAACAGTCTCTGTTCTGCAGGAATTTATCCCCCTCCTGAATTCATCCCCTTCCTATTTTGGAACATGAACTCCAAATCTTTTATCTCAAAGCTCTTCCTCAAAACAGCCATCACCCAATTTTCTCTGCATCTTCTACACAGAAGCATTTAAATAGTTCAGTAGAGAATATTCTGTGGAAGTTCTGCAAAATCCTAACACAAAATATTTGTAAATAACATTTCAACAGAAACTTAGTAACTTTTAACTTGTTTTCAGGAAAATTAAAGAAGTGTTTTTTAAGAAAGGACTAGAATCATTTCAAAACACACTGGCTTAATTTAAAAACAATTTATAACAGGAGGGAGATACCAAGCTGCTTTTTTTCCAGGTCACTTACAGCTTCAAAGCTAACCCTGATCAATAGAAAAGAATTGATTAATACTGGAAAGCTGACTGGTGCCTTATTGTACTTCCCCCATTGTAGGTTACGTAACTAAAGACAGCATTAGCAAATCTGCTTAGAAATGCTGCAACTGTGGCCTAGATTTATTTTTTTTAACTCCAAAAAAAAAAAAAGTATAAGGATGTGTGGCTGAAAAGGCAAAAGTATAAAGAAAAATAGGGAACACTTCATAATTTGTATAACCCAAGAAACACATTCTTATATTAGATAAATACATTTGCTCTAACCAGAAATAAATTAGTAGCTAGAAACGTGAACTTGCTACAATCATGCACACCATATTGTTATTTTAAGGACAAAAAAACAGAGATAAAGTAACAGAGAACATAAGGTGCTTGTAGCACTTGTTCTAAAGATCTGATAAGCAGCACGGAGTCCTTACGCTGTCTTCCTGTCTACCTTCAAGCCCTTCACTAAATTCTTCTCATAAGCAGCTCTTTCTTATTGGCATCACCAGTCAGATACTTGTGCAGACAAAGCTGAGGGCCCCTCTACCCCCAACACCATGCTGTCTACCCCACTACTAGTAAAAATACCTACTGCAACATCCTGATAGCAGTGGCAGTCCTAACTCTGCTCAGAGCACACCAAAAGCACCTGTGGATTGCCATCCCCAGCTACGGAAACCAGAGGCTGGGCAGGGGAGTGTATGCACAACAGTACAGCTGAGGCTCCTGAAGTAGAACCAGACTTTGCAGCCTGCCCATACCTTTTAATTACAGCAGGTAAGTAAACAAGTTTCCCAATGTTCACATAAATATGATACAACCTGACTAAAGCAGAAACTCTAATGTTTCTTAATAACATAGGAAACACCTGAATGTGCTAAGGCCTCCTATTTCCAGAAGTGTATACCTGGCAGTATGCAGTTTAAGGGGTCACGCAATTCAGTACTGAAATATATTAATTTAGCTTTTTTTTTTTTAATACAGTTTTGGGGGTTGGGGTTTTTTTGGTTGGTTGGTTGGTTTTTTTAACCCTCTGAAATGAAGCTCTATCTTCTCCTATTCTTAAATCCGTAGGCAGGAGCAAGGCTGGAATGAATCACTCTGCTGCTCAGGAAAGCTCAGAGCAGCAGCTATCACAGGAACTGAGGGCGTTGCTGCACAAGTGAAGATGGGAATTTAAAGCAATACAAGTCTCCTATTGAAAGAGGACCATTTATGAGGGATAGGAGAAATGTTCCACTGGTTAGAAGCCCTCAAATACATGATCTCCAGAGGTCTCTTCCAACTCCTACCATTCTGTGTAATGATATTCACCAGGTAGGAGTTGCCATAGAGATATAGCTCCTTTGACATCCCAAGTGCAGCTTTTTAACTGGAGTTATACATACAATGCTTTTCCTGGAACAGGGTGATTTTAGGAAAATCAAAGTCAACTTCATTTTAAGGTTTCGTGGTCCTTCCTCCTCCCCTTGTTCCAAAGTCTTTCATTAAAGCCATTGGAAACAGAGCTTAGATAAGAAAAATCAGTTCATGGTATCCTTGTTACAAACGTACAACTTACACAGCTTTAACATCCTTCTATAAGCTACATTCCAATTAATATTCAATTTTTTTTCTCACAAGCTCTTTTCTGCTTGGAAAGAAACTTTCCAAAATATTTCAAGAAAAAGTCTAATAAATTCATGTAACTTAACAACCTGACAATCACTTGGCCATGATTTCCATTTGTGATGACATCCAGATGGCAACCCAAGGCCTACCTTTTGTAAACAGGATGCATATTTATACGACTCTCAAGTACAGCTAATTTGGAACTGAGAAGGCCTAAGAAAGCATTAACACAAAAAACCTAAGGATTTCTACTACCACAGAATTTAACCTGCTTGTTTCATCTTTCTATTGCCCTTTTCTGCAGCAGAAGTCATGCTTCAGACCCAAGAAAATCCAGGGTAATATTACCACAGCGTTTATTTAGAAATAGTTGCACTTTGCTTTCAGATTGATATAAAACAAGGCATCCTAATTATTTATAACAGATAGTAATTGATTCATAGTTCACTCACCATCTCACACTGTATCTGGGGCACTACTATTTCCTAAGAGTTATCTTATAGCTCATGCTCTCCCTGAAATCTGATAAGAACCACCAGAAACAGCAAGATTCTGATAGCAGCAGAGCCATTTAGGGTACTGAAGTTTTACGATTTATTAGCAATGGTTTGAGACTTTAGAACTGTAGTAGAATAATCACCAGGGGCTCTCTAAGACAGAGGTGAACCTGATTCAGGTGTTCTGCCTGCACTACAACAGAGAACTCGAAAGAGGTGACACAACTAGGATTTTCAGGAGGTCATTTGATTTCATGACAGAGTTCCACCCAAGTTGCCTTCCACAGCATGTGCTTTTGGTTAAATAAGTGACGGACTTTTTCCCTTCCTCTTGACAGCCTGACTTGGTACAGAGAGAATATATGAAAGCAGCACATGCAGCATTCAGTCCAGACAATAATATGAATTACGCCACTGGGGTTTGTTGCTTGGATAAAGTGCTAAGTGGAACACAGCTAAGACAAATACAGCTGAACAGCACAGCATGGAACCACTACCCCAGAGATATACATAAGCACAGGAGAAGTACAACATTGCCCTCTTCTCATCCCCGCTCCAAAAAAGGGTTTTTAAGTTATATTATTCACAAGCATGTAGAAGAGCAAACTTTCATTCTGCGTAACATCAGTATCTTTCTTCCTCCAAGAAGAGACTTTTGATCTGCCTTATAATCCTAGAATGATTTGGGCTGGAAAAGACCATAAAGGTCACCTTGGACAGGGAGATCTCCCACTAGAGCAGCTTACTCAAGGCCCACCCAACCCAGCTTTGAACACCTCCAGGCTTGAAGCCTCCACAACTGTGGACAACCCGTTCCAGTGCCTCACCACTGTCGAAGGGAAGAATTTCTTCCCTATGTCTCATCTAAATCCAGCTTCTTCCAGTTTGAAGCCATCACCCCACATCCTGTCACTCCATGCCTTTGTCACAAGTCCCTCTCCAGCTCTCCTGCAGCCCTCTTCAAATCCTGGAAGGCTGCTGTAGGGTCTCCCCAAAGCCATACCAGAAACTGCCTGTATTATTTCAGCACTGTTTGATAACACTTTGGAGCCTACGTAGCACCTTAAAGCTGATTATAGCCTGATAAAGCCTTTGAATATTTTTCTGTATGACCATTTTTTTAAAAATAATTTACTTGAAGTCACTTTTGAAAGGAAGACTGAGTCTAAAGCCTGAAATTCTCAAGGCAGTGGTTTTTAAAGGAAACACTCATCTTTGCTATTACTACATATTACTAGTGTCACATACAGAGAAAGTGAAAGAAATGTCTACCCTATTCCTCTAATGCACACATGAATTCAGCTGTGAAGTGAAAGCCACGTTGTCCTTTTTCCTTAGAAAGGGAATTAAGAAAATTAACCAAAAATGGCAATTTCAGAAAATACAAAAGCAACTGAAGATCATTCTACTTCTACCAGCAGCTGCTGGCTCTTACCCATGCAGTGATCATGTCAAAGTTAACAGGGGTTGGCTCTCAAAAATCTTTGATGCTACCCAAGTTCACCAAGCTGTTCTTTTTTTGGGGATTGTAGCCCCCTCCCCATGATCCTCCCCAGTTTATCCTACTACAGTTCTTTCTAAATCTCTAATGCATCTGAGCAACCACATGCAATGCTTCAATGCATAAAAAGAAATTGGTAAAAACTGTTTCTTTTCCTCAAGGCCTCCTAAACTGTTGTGCATGGTAGAAGGAAGACGGAAAGGATTTACTCCAGCTACAAAAACCTAAGACCAAGCCAGGCAGCAACTACTGAATATTAACACCTAGGAGATAAAGTGCTTTGAATGCAGACTACAAGAACAAAAGTATAGAAGGAACTGCACTGCTGAGGAAGTTGTACAAGAGCAGGCGAGTTGTGAGAAACAACTGAGGCATAACCTTCAGCAAACAGAAGCCTGGTACATGAGGAGAATGCCAGGTGCCATCCTAAATATGCTCTAAAGGAGATTATGAACCTTGTGTCAGTAATTACTTGCAAACAGAGGTCAGATCAAGGTCAAGGAAAACAGTTCATGCTGTACTTTCTCTACAGTAAATTCGGTCAGCTACTGATTTTTAAATGTCATCTCAACTTTACACATATATTAAGGCATACCTCTTGTGGCAATACAGTCTGAATAGACAGCATGTGAGGATTTATTCAGAAATAAAGGTAATTCCTACTGCAATATGAAGTTTTCCACTAACTGTTTGGTTGGGCAAGACATCACACCTGTGAAATAATCATTTTTTTTCCTTATATAAACAGCGTTCATTAAACATTGCAGAACCAAGATTATTTGTCAAATTACAGATATCTTTACTGTCCCAAGGACAAAGCCCAAAATGCATTAAAAATTCAAAAGGATGTTTGTTTTACTGAATACAATAATTATGAGCTATTTAATAGCTGCATGCTTTGAATAACTGAATCATAATACACTTCTCAAACAGTATCTTGCCCAGTCATTTCTAAGGTATTAAACTGCCAGTTTACTTTTCTGGAAAATGTGTTTCTAAAGGACACACTCATTCACAGTTGTTCAAACTTGGCAGCTCTTACTGACTTCTATTTTCTCCTCAATGTGTAAGATGACAACCTGCAACGCAGGCCAAAACAAAGTTTAGGGGGAAAAGAAAAAAAAAAAAAAAGAAAGAAAGAAAGAACTGAACTCTTCAGGTAGCTAATAAATTCAAATTTCCCAACTCTTCAGAGAAGCTAGTCTAACAAGTTTCTTAAAGTGGTATTTAATCTAAAAGATTACTTTATACCAACTGTCAATTTTTCACACACCAAGTTACTCACAACATCTTACTCTTCCTACTCCTCTTTTACTATATAGTTGGTATAATTTTTTAATTACTTTTAAATCTTGCTCATCACAATTTCCTTTATTTAAAAAAAAAAAAAAAGAAATCCAACCTCAATTACAGGGCTAAGAAAATTCCATATCCAGCAGACACAGCTGAACCTACAAAAGGTGGTAGAGAAGCAGATACCATTTTAGAATCCTAACTGCAGCTACTGGTATCAAATCAGCAGAGAAAATATGATGCTTCTTGTGAGAAAATTGCTGTGAATTGCAAATATTAGCAGATGTCACTACAAATACTAAAATAATTGAGAGTAAATGCAAAGTAAAAACAATTCCAGTGGAACCTACTAAACCCAGAACTAAACAGGTTTAAAATGTGCATATGTATTAGACAAGAATAAAGCACATATTGTGAACTGCCTCATCTTTTACAGCATCAAACTTCAATCCTAACAATTCAAAGCAACTAAACAAACAAACAAAAAAAAAAATCGGGGTTTTCTGCTTAATGATACAAAAGCATTAATTGTACAGATAAATAATTTTTGGTTAGTCTCAAATGTTTCGTCAGTATCATGTTTGGGGTTGGCTTTTGCTGGTTTGTGGGTTGGATTTTTTTAGTATTTGTCAGCCTTGGTTCAGAGTTTGTTTATAAACGAGGGGAAAGACACATTGTTCCTAAACATGACAGTGAAATCTGTAAAATCTCCTAATGGTTAAAACTTTAAACCCACAAGATAGCACGATACCAAAACCCAGGAATCACCAAATGATTTTATGCTATTTTTATCTGTAAACTCCATGAATGCAAATAAAGCTGCTACACCATGAAAAATTACCTTAGAAATTATTCTGTCTGGCTTTTCTGATTTATAATCTAATCACATTCTTTCAAGTAGTTTTTCTAGCCTTTCAGGTAAATCACAGGCACACAAATTTTATTTGCTAAGATAATGCACGTTTAGGAAAAAACATAATATGGCCTTTAATTTACCAGGAGTTACTTCTGTACATGTTAAATGTGCTTTTCATTACAGGCAGCAAAGTAAAAAAAAAAAAAAAAAAAAAAAAAAAATCAGCGCTTGAATTTCAGTTTGCATTAGCTTAACCTACAAATTACTGCTCAACAAACTGTGTTGCATCACTTTTCTCCCAGCCCTCTCCTCCACCTCTAAAATAAAAGAATTATATAATAACTGTTCTCCTAAATAACTGAGTTTGTTTCCTAATGTGAGTTACAGTTATCTGCTTGAAGATCAGCCCTAAATTCTAAGTTTAAAAACAATTTGCAATGATGGTGTTTAAAACACTATCTCCTTTCCTCCTTTGGTTCATTTGTAACCTTCAGAGGATTCTAAAATCTGTATATTCACCTACAAGAGGAATCAATACGCTCGTGCTACAACTGTAAATGCTTCCTTTTCCTATTTATTCCCTGTAAGTCGTAGCTGCTATTGAGGTTTTGGCCTAAAACAGTAGGCAAAATGTCAGTTATATAAGGCCATGCGTGGAGGTACATGCACTGTAAAATATATTGCTACTGGATAGCCACAGAAAAAATAATGTATGCCAAGTTTAGCATACATATTTACACAGAGACTACTGTATCTAACCCCCACTGAAATGCTTCTCCCTCCCTGAAATGCTTCACCCATCTTCCGTCCTCTTCCGAGGAGTAGGCTTTCACGCTGCCAGCTAAATTTTATAGCCAACAAGACCCCCAGTACCCTAAAGATAACAAGAAACTGAAATCCACACGAAATAACAAAGCCTAAATTTTCCATATGCAGCAGCGCTCGGCTACCGTTAAAAAAAAAAAAAAACAAACACAAAAACACCAAAACCCAAAACAAACAAACAAACAAACCCCCAACCACCACTCCTCCCTCGTAGCAGAGCCCGTTCCTCGGCCACACTCCACTTGTTCACGCTGCCTGCAATAATTTTAGCAGCCTCCCCACCCACACAAAGTTGATAGTTTTCGGCAGGCTGACACAACCTTGCGCGCTGTTGCGCAAAGGACATTCCCATCCCGAGGGCCAGCCCCGCACAGCCCCCCGGCAGCCGCGGCGCTGCCCAGCTCCGCACGGAGACATTTTCCCCTCCCCGTGCAGCTCCCGCTTGCGGAGAGCAGCCCCGTGCCTCTCATCTCCCCGGCCAACTTTTCCAGGCGGGCCGGCAAACACCACAACTTCCATGTTTCGCCCCGCGGCCCTCCCCCACCTTTCGGCCGTCCCTCCTTCTCTCCCTCCCTCAGGCTCGGGAGGCGGTGGCGGGGGAAGGTCACGGCGGCCGCCGTCGCCGCCTAGCCGGCAAAAGTTTGCGGGTCGCCCCCCTTCGCCGCCGCCATGGCCGGGGGCCCGCGGGGAGCGGGCGCGGCGCAGCGGGGAGCGCCGTGGCCCGCGGTTCGGCGCGGCGGGGAGGGCCCTACCTTTCTTGGCTTTCGGGGAGTGCCGCCGGCTCCGGGCGCTGGCTCGCTCTTCCTCAATAGCGGCGGCTATCTCCGGGTCGTCCTCCCCATTGTACCACACCAACAGCTCCTCGCCGGGCGCGATTGGCTGCCGGGAGAGAAGAGAGAGGCGCGGAGCCAATCAGGAGGCGGCTTGTTGGCGGCGGGCCGCGGGGCGGGGGAGAGGCCGCGGCGGCGCCGACGGCGGTGGCCTCGCGCAGCCCGCGGCGCCCCGCGCGCCAAGGGTGCCGTCGCCCGCGCCCCCTGGCGGCCGGAGGGCGCGTGATGCCCGAGCTTCCCCCGCTCCGCGGAACCGGGCGGGCAGCAACCCACCCGACCCCCGGCCTCTGGACGACTGTAGCAAGGGGGGCTCAGCACCGAGAAATCGTCTTTCTCCGGCAGGCCTGTTCCTTAATTACACGATCATTAAACAGACCTGAAGCTGTGAGCGGGAACACCCCCAATTCTGATTTGTCTCAAATCGGGACTTGGATTTAAATCCCCACAACGAGCTCACAGCAATGAATCCCGGGGGTTTATCACTAGTGCTATCTACAGTCTCTACATATATAACAGCAATCTAATACATATAAAAAAAAATCTTTATCAATATATTAGATAATATAAATGTGTACATAGAAAAATACATATTCACACTTACTACAGTTTAACTCTTTCAGGGAGCTATCAGCATTACTCCAGCTAAATGCACCTAACAAAGTATTAAATAATAAACTATTCAGTCATCCACTAAAGTTGGAATTTGGAGCAAAATCTAAAGAAATGTCACAGTGAGTTCAAGGAAATACAGAGGAAACCAGCCAATTCCTCTTTAACACATCCACTTAATTACCATAACAACTTGTTGGCCATTCCAAATTTATTATTTAGAATTTTTTTTTACCCCATCCCAAACTTCACAGAAAAGACCAAATTAGGCAAGCAAGCATCACTGCAATTGCTACTATCCTATCAACCTGATCAGTATCAGTTTCTCTCGTTATTTCACGATCTAAAATGTTACTAGACACAAGCTATCAAGTCCCCCAAGCTTGCAGACTAGAAGTCATGGAGAAAGGAAGCCTCTGTGGATACCCTAGAGCAGCTTTCCAGTACCTGAAGGGGGCCTATGAGAAAGCAGGGGAGGGACTTTTCACAAGGGCTTATAGGGATAGGATGAGAGAAAATGGATTGAAGCTGGAAGAAGTGAGATTTAGACTGGGTATTAGGAAGAAAGTCTTTACAGTGAGAATGGTGAGACACTGGAACAGGCTGCCAGGGAGGTCATGAATGCTCCCTCCCTGAAGGTGTTCAAGATCAGGTTGAATAAGATCTTGAGCAACCTGGTCTAGTGGAAGGTGTCCCTGCCTATGGCAGGGGGGTTGGAACTGGATGATCTTTAGGGTCCCTTCCAACCCAAACCATTCTATGAATTAATGAATCTTGCCATTTCCTGAAACACTCTCTCCAAAGTCAGGAAAAATCAACTGGATTGTCTTCCTTTACCCTGACCTACAATCACCCTCTTTCCAGAGCTGCATGAATATTGGGTTTATGGAGGTAAGGTACTACATTTAGAGTCATTACCTTAGAGCAAAGTGTATCCTTACACTATTATTCCAAGTCTGAAGCCAACGGGAATTTTTGTATTAAGAACAATAGCATTTGTCTCTTCTAAAGCACTTTTCAGAATGTCTCACAGCACTTGATAAAGATGATCATTATCTTCATACCCCCAGACACTGGAACAACAAGAGATGCAAGATCCCAACAACTATGCTAAGTGTTTAAAGTTGTAACATAAGCAAAGCTCACGGTCTGGCTTCCTTCACAGCTCTGGAGACTTGATAGGATAAATCATGGTTAAACCTATTTGCATGGTCCCATTATGTAGCTGTTTTGCAGCAAGGAATGAAGAAGAGCTGTCTGATGCAGACAACCTCTCCTCTAAACAATCTACAAAGTCAGAGAAAAGAGCTGGTAAAAATTGAAGGCAATGCAAACACAGGATGGTAACGAGGGATGCAATTTGTTAGCTGCACGGCTGCAGATAACATTCAACATGATGAATTTAGTTTTGGTGTAACTGCTCTGGAATCTAAATTAAACCTTGGGCTTCTAAAATGAGATGCAGCAGCTTCACAAGCAGACAATTAAACCAGCTCCCTCACTGAAAAAGAAAATGACTACACCGACCAAGTGCCACTCGCACCACAACTGTGACACTAGAAGACACACAGCTGGCTCTCACTGAGGAGACCACCTAACAACTCCAAAAACCAACCTTCTCCAAACTATTACCTACATAGACAGTGCCAGGTTGGGATAGCTTGGTTAAAAAGTATCCACTCTGGAAATGCTCATTAGGTGAGTAATTCCCTCTTGCTTGTTGTACGCCATCTCACATTCCTTAATCTGAACATTTTCTGTCCATAAGGTTTACATTTCAGATGTTGTTATTTTCAGGAATTATAACCTAGCAAGTCATAGCTTAAGAAGCTGTAGCACAGACTAAAATCCAGGTCATTGTACAAGTAGGAGCACTGCAATGTGTCCTGTGCAGACAGACATTTGCCTGTCTGACCTTAGAGTATCTATTTTTCACCACAGACACTGCATTTTACTGTGATAAGTGCCTTTGGATGTGGCTTTATCTCCCCAAATGTAACCACAGTGGCCAGTTCATGGCACTGGGACTTGTGTGTAACTCACACTATGTAACAGGGAGGTTCTTCTTCTAAACAATAAAATGTTTGACAAAACAAGTTAATTTCACCTTAATCAAGGACAGTTTCACAGTCAAGCTTGAGAAGGCTTTTTGAAACTGAGTTTTCACTGCCATTTTACTTCTTCAGCAATTCTTAAGTCCTGTACTAGGTGCAGAACACCACTACTCACTGACCTCATTTCAACCACCCAGGGAGGTGGTTGAGGCCCCATCCCTGGAGATAGTCAAGGTCAGGCTTGACATGGCTCTGGGCAACCTGACCTAGTTGATGATGCCCTGCTTACTGCAAAGGGGGTTGGACTAGATGACCTTTGGAGGTCTCTTCCACCCCAGACCATCCTATGCTTTTATGATTTGGAGAGGAACAAGAACTTCTGGACCTCTATCATGAATTTAAGCTGTTCCATCAAAATATCCCAACTCTCATACATGTATCCTGGGGAAAGCACATGCAAAGCAGCCTACAAATATCCTCAGTCAAGTAAAGATGAGGAAAAATGGAAGACAAAAATATTTGCTTGTGCTCACTTAAAATTTTTAATATTATTACAATTCATTTACAACAGAGAACAGGGAAGTGAAAGCTGTGCAGTTTTGAGCTTCTTTTACACCAAGCAAATTTGGGACTTTGCTTATCTTAGCAATGGAACCTGTTTAACTTACAAATCAGAAACCCACAAAAAGCTGAAGGAAACCTTGGGAAATGAAATAAATAGCCATAACAGGATTTTAAATGCTTTGAGGTAAAGCAGGACAAAATTAGAAACAAGCCATCTTCCTTCTCCTTTGGGGGTAAATAAAAACTGTGCTATTTGTTTAGCACCAAACGGAATTCCCCTAAATTTATGAATTAAGATAAAGATCAGGAAAGAGCCATGGGTAGATACTCAGGCTGGTAAACTTACAACAGCTTGGATATGGGCAGTGTATACACTGTAACACATTGTATGTAGGAAGAGAAAGACTTTTGAGATGTAATTTATTACATTCTGCCTTTTGTCTCAGTTATCAGTAAGGTGTGATGTCAATCTAAGACTGATATGAACTCTACAAGAACAACAATCTCTGATACAGGAGGTGAGACAATAACAATCCTTTAAATAAATGCAACATAGAAGCAGCTGTATCTTGTAAAGAAAGCACAAGACAGTGCAATTCTTTTCCCAAGGTACGCATTTTCCCTGCAGTTTCTAAGGCATGGGATAGTAAAAACTGATACAACAAGCAATATTAGTTCATAGATTTATAGAATGGTTTGGGTTGGAAGGGACCTTAAAGATCATCCAGTTCCAATCCCCTGGCCTTTAACACCTCCAGGGAGAGGGCATCCATGAATTCCCTGGCAGCCTGTTTCAGTGTCTCACCACCCTCACTCAACAGAATTTCTTCCTCCTCCAGTCTAAATCTCCTCTCCTCAAGCTTTAATCCATTCCTCCTTATCCAATCACTCCAAGCCCTTGTCAGAAGTCCCTCCCCAGCTCTCCTGCAGCCCCCTTCAGGTACTGGAAGGCTGCTCTAAGGTGTCCCTGAAGCCTTCTTCAGGTTGAATGTCTGCTTGCTCTTGAACATCTGAAGAACTCATGATTCAAAATGGATGAAACTCACAAGGATTTAAATGCTTTAATGTAGTAACTTGCCCTTGGGACCACACATTTGAAATCTCCTCTACACTTCTCCTATGCTGTCAGTCACTTAGAGCTTAACTTCAAATTTCTTTGCTTCAAATTTCTTTGCACTAATTTTATTGTAAAAGTCTGGTCACTACAAATTTGTCCCTTAAAGAGTAAATTTACAAAACACCAGACAACCTTTCTTAATGCCTCCGTTTGGTTTTTAATTTATTATCCATTACAAGACTACGAACAGAATGTTGGATTTAAAATATTCCCATTAAACTTTCTACTAAAAATTCCTATTAAGGATAGCTCACTTGTGAAATTAAACACAAAATGTGACCTGATTTATCAGCATGCTGAATGTTGCATGGCACTGAAAACTGTCCAACTTCATGTCAAGTTTTTGCTTCAGAAATCACCACTGAATAGCAATGCCAGAATTTTCCTTCCACATCACTTCTCTAACAGGTGGGAGAAGAGAATCAAATCTACTGAAATAGATGGCTCAAAAATAATTGGAGTATCAGTATGCACTTTTAGCAAACATTAGTACAGATTTGTGAGCTTTTTACCCCAATATGGAACAAAGTTGAGCTTTACATTATAAGCTAGTTTTGCATAGAGAAGCAACTCAGACCTTTCTACAGCCACCTCTAAAACTACCTGCCAAGCTACCTGTATCACAGCTGCAGTGACAATCAAGGAATGGCAGAACTGTGGCTGTAGTGCTCTTGGGACTGACTTAGTTTTGGAAAGTTTGGTTCCTTCTGTGCAGCATGAAGCCAGGATTACTAACACATCCCAACCTGGCTCATGCGGAACTAGTTTGAGCATGTCCACACTGTGATCTTGGAACTAAGTCTACAAGGCAGGAACAACTCTATGGTTCTGGAGCAGCTCAAGCCCCAGTGCCCTGCTTTGTGATACACCAAAGACCAAAACTGCTCATAGCTTCTGTTGGCCTGTATGAGCCTCAGCAGCAAGCCTTTGTGCAGAGGCAGCCTGGAGGTAATGCCATTTGTGATGTAACACTCCCTCCAACTAGCATAAGGCACAGACACCAACATGAATTTCCACAAGCTTGCCTGACACTGCTATTGCCAGTGTTTAACTGGAGCTAAGAAACACTCCCACAGCACACACTCATCTAACTGGTTGCTGCAGGGACAAATAAAGGCTGAAGGTGCCTCTCTGAAGAAGCCCTTCACGTCCTAAAATAAAATCTCACACTGCAACCAGTCCCAGATAGATTTTTGAAGCAATAAAGCTGATCTTTACAGGCTGCTCTAATAGCTTGGCAGCATCTCCTCGATGGCAAGACCAACACAAGTCACAAGAGAAGACAGTCAAAGAAACAAAAGGATCTCTGATGATGAGGAAAGGTATTTGTTACTCTGCCAGCAGTGCTTAGCCTCTTTTAGCAGTGTAATTATTTTCCAAAGTGCAGCACTATCCACCAGAAAACAAACTTGAGATATGTGCTTGTCTCTATCAGGACTAAAATCTTTGCAGAAAAAGTTCAATGAGAGAAAATTTTTGGGGTCCAGAGTGACTCCAAAAGCACACTCACATTAATGAACTAGTGTGGCTGTGGGCAAAGGATGAAGTGTCCAGATGAAACTAAGCTGGCTACTAACTCACACTGGGAACCTGCTCTCAGGGAACAAACACTGAATAGAAGTCACTAGTTGGCTGGCAAATACACTTCACAGCCACAATATTCCAATACTAGCACACTCTACCATTAGTTATGGTTCAATCTTTTTTTTTCTTGGTTTGGGAGATACAGTGCCCCAGGAATTACACATCCTTTTTCCTGCTTCCCACTCCCTGAATAAAACTGGAATGGTATCAAATCAGGAAAATGTTTCATGAACCTGCTTATAGAAGTGTCTTGACAATCTTTCTGATGTGATGCAAGACTATAAAAATAAATGATTTCTGAAAAAATTTCCTCATTAGAAAGTATCTCACTATATGCAGAAATAGAAAACCACTTGGTTTATATAATCTGCTTTAGATCTTCATTCTAGTTTGCATCAAATTTGGTGCGACAGCAAATCACTAACCAAGACAGACTTAAGTGTTCACACATATCCTGTATTTTGACAGGAGATCTTAATGTCAACTCTATTAGCACAGAAAATTTATTCATAGATTCATAGAATGGTTTGAGTTGGAAGAGAAACCTTAAAGATCATTTAGTTTTAGCCCCTGCCATGGGCAGGGAGGCTTTCCACTAGCCCAGGTTGCTCATCCAACCTGGCCTTGAACACTTCCATAGAGGAGACATCCACAACCTCCCTGGGCAATCTGTTCCAGTGTCTCACTACCCTCACTGTAAACAATTTCTTCCTAATACTCAGTTTAAAACTCCCACCTTCCAGCTTCAAACCATTTCTTCTCATCCTATCACCAGAAGCCCTTGTAAAATGTCCCTCCCCAGCTTTCTTGTAGGCCCCCTTCAGGTATGGAAGGCAGCTCTAAGGTCTCCCTAGAACCTTCTTTTCTCCAGGCTGAACAGCCCCAACTCTTGTAGTCCAAAAAAAAAAAAAAAAAAGCAGCATTTGCTATGTTTTAACCTCATAAAATGTTTCAAAATCTGTTTAATGCAAAGAGTAAAAAAAAAAAAAAAAAAAAGAAAAATACAATAATAGAATCTGAATAAAGGGAAATTGAAAGTATTAATAATAAAAAGTAACAGAGTAGTTACTCTTCAGACACTGATACCTTTAAACTTTTGTAGTAGATGGTCCTGTTGATCTCCAGGGGAAAGAGATTTTGCTCCTTGCCTGAGCGTGCCCAGTTTATATAACGCAGCCAGTTCCCTTTGGCTGGGTCAGTTGCATCAACACACATCCAGCCCAGGTTGGGGTAATACACCTAGGAGACAGCAATGGCAGTAAGCAAATGGACAGCTGACAACACTAAGCCACTGCAGATTCCAAAGCTACACAATGTAGCAGTTATCTAAGGCTAGAGATAACACAAAGGATATAGGCAGAGGTAGGGGTTTGTACTGTAGGGGTTGTAGTTTGTTATGGGTTTTGCACAAAAAAATACTTAATTGTTTTTTTAGGTAAAGCTTCAAATTTACAGAACACTGTGTAAAGGCCTCCTGCATGGTGAGAAAGGAAATAGCTCCAACTCCTCTATACAGCGTTGTGACTAATTGATTCCTGTAAACAACACTGCAGGTCCTTCAGCACACTTGTGCCACTTGATCTGCATCTGCAGACAGCATTTCCACCTCACTTTTCAGTCTCTTGCTGTCATTTTCCTACCTGTGGCTTTTCTTCACAGAAAATGGAAGTATGTTCAAGTCTCTTTCTCTCCTCAGAAATGGCAAACATACAGACACCCAAAACTTACCTTCAGAATGAACTTCCAGCATGACGTTTTAAAACTGACTGGAGATGTCAGCTTTTTGAAGCCTGAATTATTCTTCAGATTGTTTCTTTAGTGAAGTCAAACAGGATTTTTGTAGCAAAGGTTGTTCTCCTAGCTGGAGGTCCATGTACTTAACCACTCCCATATACCACCAGCCTTCTACAAACCATGTTTTCTAGCAGCTAAGAGTCTTTAGTGGTTTCAGATATCAGCATATGGAACCAACTGTTGTGGTCTCATTTCAGCTGCCTTTTTTTTTTTTTTAAATTCCCAAATCAGTATGAAAAGCACCACACAATTACTTTGAAACTTAGCAAGTGTTCTCCTTACCACCTGCACTGCAAACTACAAAACCGTGTAGCAGCTTGTTTACAACTACCGTATCTGAAAACAAATTTCAAAAATATTAAAACATATCTACTGAGAACATTCTGAGAACACTGAGAGAAGCAACTGCAAGGTCAATAATTGACTTGACTGATTCCATCTCACTAAATGTTCCTGTACCAGATCAAAACTGGAGATACTTTATGCCATGGAGCTTGTGGAACATTAGCTCACTGCAACAAGCAGACTTGAACACTTCATTACTTTCCTGGATGGGAATTTGCATTTATGAAAAATTGTTCTTGATCAACTCCTTATAGGAGCTATAGTAAGGTTTCTGTATGTAGCCAGTGCTTTATGCAGTTCCAGTTTTGCAGGGCAAAGGCTAGCAGAATGACTATCAGTATCTTTACCCTAAAAATCTGTAAACTAGCAAGCTCTGTTCCAGAATGTGCTGTGCCACAGTTCCTCCATCTCTCCTCTCCTTGACCATTCACTTAGCCAAAGCCATCTGCTCCATGTCTTTGGAAAGACTGAAAAAGTCCTGAAGTAGTTATCATCTTAAGGACATTGCAGAGAGGATTCATCTCCAGATGAACACACATACATTCTAAAATCTACACAATATCCAAGGTCTTATGACTGTCAGTGGATCTTCAAGAGCTATTCAGCTGTCCAGACAGTATTTGCTTTAAGGCAAACCCAAACACAAGCAACACAAGAAATACTGCAACAGTTGAGAGCTTCTAGAAAAGCTGCAAAAGCAAAACCAATTCCCATAACAAAACTGGTTTTCAAAGAGCTGAATGAGCAGCACTGTGGTTTCCTTAAGAGATTCCATATCCTTCTCATTTCCCTAATTTCATGAGCAGTTGACAGCACTCATTTGCAGAAGGGGCATCACACAGGGTTCAAACCAACAAAGCAAAGCTTTATGAGCAATAGACTCAAGAGGAGGGGTGATCCACAGACAGTATGTAAGAAAATTAATCCTGCCATTTCAAACAATGCCACTAGTTGAAGGCTTTGTAACTCAGAATGGTGGCTTAGTCCAAGTGTCTATAAATAACTGTGATGGCAGACAGATGGCAATTATTTCACATGTCCATTTCTAAAGTCTCTGAAAAAAATTAAAGGCTACAAAAAAAATATGGACCTAGAGACAATTACTTTCTTCCATTTCCTAGCTGTTTCTTACCTCCCACATGTAAACATTGCTCTTCACTTGAGATCTTTTCTTCTTGTCACCAACAAATGGTCCAAACTTCTTGCCTTTTAAAATTGATTTTGTTGCCCAGACACCTGAAGAGACGCAGATCAGTAGTTAAAAGTAATCTAACTTATCTCAAGCAAATCTTCTACTTACAATTCCTATTTCCTATGGCCATTACATGTGTCTGCCTCAGACTGGTGAGCATTCTGTGATATTAAGATCACAAAAAGGAAACTGAAGCTCATTAAAATTAATTCAAACAATCCTCTCCTCAAAACTCACTTCAGCCATGAGAAGTTTAAAGCATTTACATGATTTCATTCTTTCTCATGGCCTACAATAGCTCTGAAGATAAAACTTACCTCAACTTTTCTTGTCCTTTAGGTGATAGGCACAAAACCATAAAAACAATACAGTTTTTATATGGAAAAATGCCAGATTTCAGCTGTTTTGCTGTGTAAACACATTATTAAACATAAAATCCTACTTCCCTTCTCTGAAGCAATGCCAGGCAAATGAAGCCCTCACAAAAGTTGTGATTAACAGTATATTCTGAAGGAAAAGAAACATTAAGGATTGGTTAAAATGTGTGGGCCTGCCCACCAATTTATTGACAAGCTTCAATCAAACTGAAAACAGACAGCTGCATTTCACTTATTACAGCAATAAAATCTAAGGACAGATTGGCAAATATTTGCTAATTAAACAGTACATTCTCATTCAGACCATGCTAGATCAGGTTCACACCAGGAAAGATTAACCTTACTCCCAAGGATTTTATAATCTGTTACTAACAGTAATGCATCTACTGTCCAGGCTTATTCCTCAAGCTACCAGCTGTCAGCATAGAGTTGTCCAGTCTGCAATTTTGACTTCTAAAGTCCTTCCACATCAAACTTGATATCAAATCTGAAGTTTCATGAACATCATTTTAGGATACTGGAGAAACTCAGAGGTTGTCTACTCTTTCCAGCAGAAATTACAGAAGGTAAATGCACCAGACATCTTCTCTACCCAGCACAGCAGAGCACCAACTTTCACACCGACTTTATGTGAGCTAGTGTAAAAACAAACAAACAAAAAAAAAACCCCCACTTAATTGTCTTCTCCCATCTGAAGCACTCACCAAGCCGTGTCTTGTCAACAGCTGATGGGAAGAGCCTCACGTCCTCAGGAAGTCCCCTAAGCACGTGCTCAGGTACATCATCTAAGGTCTCCACAACAACAGTAGATTCAGTTGTGTTCTACAAGTCAAAAAAGCCAGAAGGATCACACCAGAAATACAAAACAACTACACAAGAAATTACCAACCCATACAAGCTACTGACTTGGAATTTAAGTCAAATTTCCTGACTCCTGACTTGAAATTACAATAAAATCTCCAAACTGCCATTTCAACCAAGGTCCCCTCCTTCAACGCACTAGTGTAGGAGTATCTTTCTACCAGAACATTTACATTTCCACTGTCATTTTCAGTACACTTGTTTATGCTTTAATGCAGAGTTCTAAGAACACACCAATACACACAAAACACTGACAGCTGAAGTTGCTGTAACTGTTTTTTTTGCTTTAGTTAATGGGCGTGTTTTGATCACAAGAAGCATGCGAGGAGTAAATCTAACTGAAAAGGTTTTCATGTATCTCTTAGGTCATTCATTTTCTTTTGCCTCTCCTTAAAAATGAACTCAGAATGTTCCTGTGAGCTACCAGGAGAACAGAACTAAAGGCACTTTATTTTTCCTGTGTGACTGTGACTTACCTGACAGCACTACTGTATTATATCTGCAGATGAATGACCAGAAAACTACTGTGGTTCTATACCTGAAAAACAGCTAGGTCTTTTAGAATGCAGTTGCACAGAAGTTGAGGCTTAGTGTTAAGTCTTTGAAACCACTCAATGTGGTAATCTAAAACTCATCCATAGCAGAGTTTTCAGTTGCACCAATCAGTCATGCCATGAGAAACTACATTTAACAAGCAATTAGGTCAGTAATGGAACATTATGTTGAGACAACATTCCTTTGTGCCCTTTCTGATTGAAATTCTTCCAAATGACAAAGCTTACAAAATCCATTGCCAAGTTGATCCACCTGCCCTGTCTATTATGCTGAGACTTCCTCAAAAAGAAAATTACCAAAGTGTTCAGAGAAACAGTCCTAGAGTGTTAGTATCTATGAGTTATCACTAAAAAAAAAAAAAAAAAATCTCAAGTTCATAGAATGGTCTGGGTTGGAAGGGACTTCCAGAGGTCATCTAGTCCAACCCCCTCAGCAGTAAGCAGGAGCATCTTCAACTAGATCAACTACTTCCTTAAGCATTCTCTTGAAGCAGTAGGATTGCTCTGATTCCACAACACATTTGTAAACAATATGGTTATTCTGTTTTTAAAATAGACAACTCCATTTTTTTCAAAGGAGAATGGAGCAGGAAAACATCTCAGCTCTTACCTAACCTGTCTGGAAAGTCTAACTCAATTTTTAAACGGCAAAGGAGGTAGATGAATTTTCCCTTTAAATTACAGACAGCTACAAGAGACCTAATCTAACATTCAGACTTAACCTTTTCTGAAAGTGAGACACAAAATGTTTTCATTACTTTAAGTTTCAGCCACACTAGAAAAAGTTTCTCACTGCTTCTGGCAGACTAATGTATTTAAGAGCAACACAGGATGCTTTGAGTAGAAATCTTTATTAGCTGCAAGCTTTTTGAATACCAAATAACCAGAAGATGAGAGAAGTTTTTAGAAGTGTTTCAGGACACACATCATTTGTCCAAATTATACTGATGGAGTGAACTACCATGCTGAAATACACTGATTTGGTTAAAACAATATGCAGCAAAGCAGGCAGAGCTCATGGAAAGCAGGAGAGTTTCTCCATTTTCACCATAAAAGCTAACTGGTATTTCAGTTTGAAGTGTAAGGACAACTCACAACAGGCAATTCCAGCTCCAGACCACTCATGGGCTCAGGGTCCAGCCCTGCTCATGCAGCCTCCCATTCTAATTTTGTCAATCATTTCTTAAACGTGCACATAAAAGTTCCGAATGAAACAACCCTCTGTGCCTCTACACCTAAAGGACAGAAGGATGTAAAGCTTCAGTAACAAGACTAACTCGCCTAAAAACACACAAGTGATGACTTTGGAAATGCAGCACAAAGCCACAACATCAGCTAAAACTCTGAGGATCATTTCACATATATTAGCAAGCCTTTATTTCCTGAGGCATACCCAATCCACTCAGTACCAACCCCCCCCCCCCCCCCCCAAAAAAAAACCCCACCAAATAAAAAATAATTTGTGGTGTTGCCTTTAGGTTTAGGTTGGAAGGGAGATTAAAGATCATCCAGTTCCAAGCCTCTAGGCAGGGACACCTTCTGCTACACCAGAAGGCCTCATCCAACCTGACCTTGAACACCTCCAGGGAAGGGGCATCCACAGCCTCCCTGGGCAACCTGTTCCAGAGTCTAACCACCCTTGCTGTCCAGAGTTTCTTCTATCTCCAGTTGAAATCTCCTCTCCTCAAGCATGAAGCCATTCCCTCTCATTCCATCACTACATATAAGCTGCCCTGCACATACTGGAGACTAGTGTTGTGCACAAGACCCTTATCACAGAATGCTAAGGGTTGGAAGGGACCTCCAGAGATCATCACATCCAAATCCCCTGCCAAAGCAGGATTCCCTAGGGCAAGTCACACAGCAATGCATCCAGAGTTTTGAAGATCTCCAGAGAAGGAGACTCCACAACCTCCCCGGGCAGCCTGCTACAGGGCTCTGCCACACTTACAATAAGGAATTTTTTCCTCATGTTGAGAAGGAATTTCCTTTGATTGATTTTATGTCCATTGCCCCTCATCCTATCACTGATAGAGTAGTTGACACGATGAAGCTTGGATTTTTACTGTACTTCAGAGCTACTACTGGGTCTATTATTGTCTTTCTACTGCTCTATCTACAATCTACAAATATGCCATTTCACTCCAAAGACTGATGTTAAAAGATCTGCATGTCAAGTTTACTGGCAACAAATATAATAAGCTAAAAGCAGCTTTTAGAGAGAATGAAAGGGTTTAAATAACGTCATAAAAGTTATTAATTCAGTATTTTAAATGTTAATCATAATACCTAACTAAATCAGCAGCTGGGAATCCTTAGCCAGCAGGTTATAATTAATATAGAAAGGTTTAAAGTATTTTTATATTAAAGTTTGAAAGGCAATAGAAAGCTAATAAATTATTTATGAATGCCTACTAAGTGATTAGCTCCATTTTAAGGAGCCCACGAGGTTCAGCAGGCTGCTAAAAATATTATTCATACTATTATTTGTATAACACGACAGTAAATGCTGCTCACACTTGTCTTTAAAACAGCTAGCTCTTTATTACCCAATTATAATCAGCAAAACACTAGTACTGAGAAAAATGACCAGCATTGCAAAGCTACAAGCATACCCAGTTCCCCATAAAATCTGCTCATGTCATGAAAGAATTGGGCTAGGTGAGAAACAGGCATGTGTGGAACCACCAGCAACTGCCCTATATAAAAGACCTGCCCCCAGACAGCAAACTCTGATCACCTTGGTCAGAAACAAACACAGGTGAGGATGGCTGGAACTGCTGTAATGAGAAGGAAATGACACTTTAGGTCTGAACAAGCTTTAGGAGGAGTTAAACTAAGAAATAGGGTGTCTAGTAATAGGACAAGGGGGAATGGTTTGAAGCTTTAGACTGGATTGAAGGTTTAGTCTAGTTCTTAGGAAGGAGATCTTCAGTACTAGGGTGGTGAGGCTCTGGAATAGGATAACCACAGAGGCTGTGGATGATTCCTCCCTGGGGGTGTTCAAAGCCAGGTTGCATGATGCCTTGAGTAGCAGAGTCTAGTTGAGAGGCATCCCTGCCCATGACAGGGAGGTTGGAGTAGATGATCTCTGAGGTCCCTTCCAACCTAAGTCATTGTGTGAAATAACAATTTGGGTGATACTGCAGTTGTCCAAGCAAACCCCTCTCTTTCTGGAAGTGATTCTTGCACAAAGCAGGGCTACAACAGTAGTTTTCATACAGAGTAATACTCTGAGCATTACTTCAAAAATACAAACCTTGACTGGAAATGTATCTTTAAATCTAACTCTATATGCTATCAAATTGAAGGGTTTTCCTCTCTAAAGCAAAACAGATGAAGCTTCTCAATCTTTTCTACTTGGCACCCACTCTTTGTGAGGGTGTTACATGTGGCAGCTCTCCTCCACGTTTCAGATTGTGACTTGCTGAGTGAAGTTAGCAGAATGTCTTCTGCCAGCCTGAACAGCAACAACAAGAAAAATTACAAAGCTGGAGTCATAGCAAGGTTATTCTATTGCTGCCTTGGTAAGCCCTAACAGCTGCACAGACACATCCTAGAGAGCTATTTGTAGGGGAGAAAGACCCCCAAATTGGAAACCATGGAAGGAAGAGAATGCCAAAAATCCCTTCCCATCCAAGACCATGAGAAGACCAGAGTGAAGGGAAAAAAATAATAAAAGTCTTTTTCTTCATAATAGCTGAAGGCTTCTGAAAGCAGAACAAAGTTTTATTCTGCTCTACCAACAATGCAAAAGGAAAAAGGGCAATGAAAGAAATCTGATTTTCAGACATCTGTAAGCTATCTGTAAACTATCTTAACTGATAGTTAAGAAGCCATGTCTCAGAAAAGAGAAACATGCTGTCCTCAGCACATCAAAGAAACCTCAATCTCTCTCTAGTACCCCATGAGTTCATTAGGGGAAAACCAACTCTACTTCTCATTGTGGTTTCTAACAAATTATATAGACATGGGAGATTACAGATAGTGAACAAGACAGCTATCAGAATTGTTCACTTCAAGTTTCAAGCTAACAAAAGGTTATTTTGATTGTCGTTTATTTGGGAGTTTTTGGGTTGGTTTTTAGGTGTGTTTTTTTACAACCATAGTTAGATGTGCAGTTCAAAATCTCAAGCTTGCAACTAAATTTTAACCTACAAAACTTAAAAAAAAAAATCAGACTACTGATTTAAACAGAAGTGTTCAGCACTGTGTTCTGATGTGTCTGGCAATATTCCTGACGAGGAACTGCTAAAGCAGTTCTACCATTTAAGTAGTTTATTTGTATGGAGTAGTATACAATCAGACTTTATTTTGCATCTACCTCCATAAATCCAAGATTAGCAGCTAACAGTTGACAGCACAGCACCCAGACTCCTTGAACACCTGTCACATTAATGCATTTCACAAGTAGCAGAAGATTGGGCATGGCCTAGCACAGAACAATGCACTTCACACCTCAAACGAATGGTAATGAGTAACCCAGCACTCTGCAGTAAAATAAACAATTTCATTCAGTCAAATCAGCTGCAATCTCATTTTATTTGCAATTTAAAACGCAGCCACTTATTTTCCAGCTTACAACTTGTTCCCAAGGAATGCCTGGCTACCAAAGCAAGAAATACTTCAATCACTTTTCCACTAACGCTTAACAATCACATTGAAATTTCTTTTACTATTTAAAATAGTCACCTCTTGATAAGGACAGTGCACTGGTGCTTGTCCTAAGCCAACTTCTGCATTTAACTCAAGTCTTAAAACAGCATTTTTGATTCACTTCAAGCCTGCAATTTTTAATACAAAAGCACCTGAAGCTTATTTCACTTTTAAGCTTCTTAGTCAGAAGTTCATCAGAAATGTTACATTACTAAAATGCAAATTATCACGGGTGAAGTGACTTAAGAACAGTGCAAAATAATCCTTTGAGGGCTTAGGGGGTGCCTTAACTGGAACTGTCTTTTCCTATTTGGTTTTAATTTAGAGTCCAATCACTTTGAGAGTGCCTGTCAATGAATTAAGGAAATTTTCACACCCCTTTCAATATAAACGTACCTATGGACCAACCACAAAGTAAACTCTAATGCAACAAGCAGTACTTCAGTAGAGCAGAAAGTGTACCTGCAACAAGACGTTTACAGATGATCAGAGATTAGAGTGAAAAGGGAAAAAAAATCATCCTGAATGATGTGATGAATGACAAAAACATTCAGTTAGTGGTGTGTCTCAGTGGAGGCAGGATTAAGATAAATGAAAGGATGTCACTGAAATGAGAGGGACGTGACAGAGAAGGTAGAAGAGCAGTTGGGAAAAGTGACTAAGGAAGGCTGCTGACAGGAACAGCTAGCACAAAAAAGGTAAGTCAGAAGCAGAAAGAAGGTTACCTGGCTAACCCTCTTTACAAAAGTTTCACTATGTGTGCTTGAAAACTAAAGATGTATCAGAAATGTTTGAAATAATCACTGAAAAATTCAGAGGGAACGGGGGAAGGATTTTTAGTACCAGTGCAGCTGTCATTTGGTACCATTTTTAAATCGCTGCCCATGCAGCTCTCCAGGTAACACACAACAACCTGCTACCGACTCTGTCTTAATGCAATCTGAGATGCAGTAAATGCTACCAACCAAAACCTCAAGCTTGCTTGCTTTTAAAATAAATTATTCTGCATATTTCAATGCAGTACTTTACATATTAAAGGCAGGTCTCTTTAAAACAGATCACGAATGTGCAGTCTATCCCGAGACAATCTTCCAAAGAAAACAAAAAATGCTAATTCCAACAATAACTGCTTTTTTAAGTGCTCCTTCTCCTCACTACAAGAAGGCCTTAGCCAAGTATTCATGGAAAGGTTTTCCTTCATTACTTCAAGATTTCAATGAGATAAACAACAAAACCAGCAGTCTTTTCATATCAACCAAATTAACCATATCAGCCCAATTAGTTACAGGGTCACAGAAGTCACACCAAAAGCAGCAATAAGCAGAATGAAAGAAATATTAGAACAGAAGAGTGAAAGATGTTTGGCATGAGGCAAAACCACTTCTTATACAGACCTGGGACTACCACTTGTCAACAGTGAATGAAATTACAAGGGCACTGCAAGAAAAAACACCACAGGGCTGGTGCTAAATACACACTTAACACGAATAGTAATTGAATAGTAAGAAGCCATAGAAGCTCTGTTCACTCTGGAAACTCAATGTGAATGCCAGAAGCACCAGGAAGGACTCTAAGCCATGGCAGCTATTTCCAGAGGCATGGTCTTCACAGTAGTTAAGATAACATGCATCACAACCCTGCATAAACAATAGCAGCAGTCTCACTAAGAAGGATGAAGACTTTGATACAACACAGATATCTTAATTCTAGAAACACATCTGGGGTGGGGGAACAGGGATGGACAGGACACAAAAGGGCATGGAAGCATAAATGGAAACAAAACATCCAATGATCATAGAATCCTAGAATGGTTTGGGCTGGAAGGGACCTTAAAGATCATCTAGTTTCAACCCCCTGCCATAGGCAGGGATATCTCCTACTAGACCACCTTGCTCAAGGCCCCATCCAACCTGGCTTTGAACACTTCCAGGCTGAAACAGATTTTTCTGGAAATGTTCTTATAGAAGGTGCCAGCAGTAATAATTTCCTGCTAAAGGTAATTCACACAAACAAAAATTAAATCCATGAAATAAATCTCCCAAGCATACACATTGTGGAAAGGAGGATTATGGAATTTAATGACACTGAAGATTTTAAAGAACATTTTTTTAGTGGATGATTTACTCTTCTTATTAATAATTAACTGTTCTAAGATCTAAGTATTTTGATAAAGTCTTACATTGATACTCACCTGATTCATTTTGAATTCCTGTTGTGTTCTGAAAAGATACACACAACAAAGAAACTCCTTTGATTACATGAGCCCTAAAAAGAAAAACAGACAATTGTGACATGTGCCTACCTACAAACTGACACTGAAGTCAAAGTACACACGGACCTGCAGTTCCTCTTCCTACAGCATTTGTCACGAAGCAGTAGATTGCTGTATTTAAATCTGCCCCAAGTTATGGTCTTGTTATTAGAGCTCAAATTTCTATGAATAATCGCATCTACCATTTCTCTTTCTCCCAGTTTTAACTCATGAGGCAACAAAAATGTGCTGAAGTAGGACAGTTTTGTTTGTTTTTTAAAAAGAAGTTAGCTCATCCAAGAGTGAGTACTTTCAGCAACTCCAGGAGTCAGATCTCTTTAGAATTTAACATTGGTGCATTAGTGACAGACCTTAAGTGGTTATCAAATTAATGAAATGCATGCATCTGAATCTCCACCAACAGGAAATGCCTCCTTAACATTTTGCCTTTTATTAATTATTTATTGCACTAACAAGCTTGGCATTCTTCTTTAACAGAAGCCTGAAATTTCAAAAGCTTTCCTAGTTCAAAGAGGCATCAAATTTGGAAATTCATAGCTTAAGACAAAACTAGGCAGAATGATGTTGTACCTAAGAGTCTGGTACATTAATTCACTTCCTTTTTTTAGTTTAAATGCACACCAAAAAGCATTATTGCTGGAAGCACTATCCCTCCTGCTGTCATACAGAACTGTCAGTGCCCTTTTTTAGAGGTTAACTGGTACCTAATCACTTAAACCACTTTACTGAAGTACATCTATTTTTTCCTTCTCTTTAGCTTTCTTATTTTAACAATGATTAACTGCCCATTACTAAGTACATTGTATAAATATTAACATTTAAGATACATTCAAGCAAAATACACCCCAAATAAATTTCATCTAATCCTTCACATCACGTGGTAAGAATTCTTAATGCTGCATAACGGGGAAAACACTGCCAAGCTTCACACAGACACTGCACAGCTTAAGGAAAACTTGATTGAAAAGGGTGTTTCTATTGTATACAGCTCTCCTAGGATTAACTCCTTTTGTCCTGGTATTTCCATATTACATTAGCATTTAGACACACAGCTGAAGCATCTGTATTTCACCGCCAGTTTTACAGCTGGTTCTGTGGGATTTACAGTTTGCCAGCCAAGACCAGTTATGGGATAAGAAGCTCCATCTGAACAGCTTTGAAACATCTGAAGAAAGGCATTCCTTCTGGAATGTACTATTACAGCTTCCTAACTTATTTCATCTGTCAAATACAAATAATTCCTGGGAATGAAACATCCCAACCATTTGATGTCCTGACATTTTCTCTAACACTGGGAAAGAACACAGCCAACACCAAGAAACTGCAGAACAGGCAGGGAACACTCCCCTGGTTTCATTGCTAGTTCCAGTCACTCCTCAGATCATTAAATCTTGCCCCGACAATAACATCCCTTCAGCTCTGTTTCTCAGGCATTAGCACACAGTTGTTTCTCACACACCTTTCACATACCCTTTAATTCCCTCAGCCTTGACATCTTAACTCATTTTCCCTCCTGACAAATATGATTTCGGATTCAGACATTCTTACACAAATGCTTTAGGCAAATGGTTTCTGAAATCTGACCCACAGCCTGCCCGTCATCTGCTGGAAGTTGCCTTAGCACATGGAAATGCTGATGAAAGAAAAACAAAAGCCAGAGTCACTGTCAACTTCTGTACTTGAGATGAAGCCTGAATAACAGAAAAATACAGTGCTCTTATCCATTGTTCTTTGGGACAATACCCACACAATGTCAATTTATAAATGAAATATTTGGATAGCAGGAGAGGCATCAAAACATTTCCAAGTGTGAAAAACAACTTATTTTTAGCAACAAATTACTTGGTTTTTTCTATACTTTGCTACAAATAAAAAAACAAATCACAGAACGTTAGGGGTTGGGAGGGACCACCAGAGATCATAGAGCCCAAACCACCTGCCAAAGTAGGATCACCTAGGGCTGGTTGCACAGGAACGCATCCAGACGGCCCTTGAAAGTCTCCAGAGGAGAAGCCATAGCTTCTCTGGGCAGCCTGCTCCCAGGCTCCAGCACCTCATGTTCAAGAAGTGTCTCCTCATGTTGAGGTGGAACTTCATGTGTTCCAGCTTGCACCCAGTGTTCCTTGTCCTATTACTCAGCAGCACTGCAAAGAGCCTGGCACCTCCTTCTTGACACCCACCCCTCAGATATTTGTAGACATTGATAAGGTCCCCTCTCAGTCTTCTCTTCTCCAGACTAAAGAGCCCCAGGTATTTCAGTCTTTCATCATAGGAGAGATATTCAAGTACCCCCAATCATCCTCATAGCTCTGTTGGACTCTCTCCAGCAGATTCCTGTCTGTCTTGCACTCGGGAACCCAAGACTGGACACATCATTCCAGGTGTGGTCACATAATGACAACAATAAAGCCACAAAGATATTTAAGGCAAGGAAAGCAAGAAGCTTTTATTGATGCGATTTTAGAGCACAGCCCCATGAGCTACTGTGGCTGCAGCACACGGTTGAAGTGGTTATGGTCTCCAGCTGCCTATTTCTATCTATCCTCCTGAAGATTATCAGTCCTTCACTGACAAAGGCTTAACTATTCACATCACCATTTTCTATCATGGCTTTGGAAAGTGATTTAGAAAACCTACTGTAAGAAGTGCACCTTACACTGGTAAATCACAGTCATCTTGAAGTCGTCATGCTCAGCACTGAATAAACAAGGGAAGCATTAAACGTTGAACTCGATAAGGAAAGGATTTAAAGCACTGCCTTACAGAAGCAAACATTCAACACTATCACTGCTTAGGTGTGAAGGGACCTTAGAGATCCTCTACTCCAACCTCCCTGCCATGGGCAGGGACACTTCTCAGCTGCTCAGTGCCTCATCTAACCTGGCCTTGAACACCCCAGGGAAGAGGCATCCACAACCTCTCTAGGCAACCTATTCCACCCTCATACTGAGCAGCTTCTTCCTAAGATCCAGTATGAACCTTCTCTCCTTCAGCTTCAAACCATTCCCCCCTTGTCCTGCTGCCAGACACCCTTAGGAAATGTCCCTCTGCAGTCTTCCTGTAGGATCCCTTCAGGTATCAGAAAGCAGCATTAAGGTCCCCCCAGTCTTTTCTTCTCCAGGCTGAACAACCCCAGCTCTCTCAGTCTATTTATAATTTAACAGACTTATCTTATACAAACCCATCATTACAAATCACCTTTTTCAAACTAAATCAGATGGTACTTCTCATACAGATTCCTATTCTCTCAGTCTATTTATAATTTAACAGACTTATCTTATACAAACCCATCATTACAAATCACCTTTTTCAAAATAAATCAGATGGTACTTCTAATACAGATTCCTAGGCTTCACTGCGTAGTTTCTCTGTTAATTTTATATCCGTACTTACATTTCTGTATGTGGAGTTTTAATTAAATAAAACCATAATCAAAAAGAACTTTGAAAAGAGAATGTTATTTCCAACTCAGAGAAAGAAAAAAAAAAAAAAAGAAGGCATCAAAGTATCAATCCTATTTTGGAAGCTGAAAATGGGACATGCATTACGTCACAGCTCTGATACAAACACATTCATTACAGAAGCAGGAACAAAACTTGAAACTCTCAACAGTTTGCTTTCTTAATGATCAGGGGTTCAGGCTGGGATACTGCAGGGCTCTCTTTCTTTGTTTCCAGCTGTAGCACATGATTTCTTCTTATTGTATTTTTTTAAACATCAGGACATTTCCTTTTTCTTTTTCCCCAATTCAAGACTGAAATACTCTTGTCCACAAATTTTCAATGTATTATGTGAAGCAAAGCTTGCAAACAAAGAAGAAAATAATTTTAACTAGAAGATTAAAATGGATAGTTGATAGAAATAAGAAGCACTATCTATGAGAACTTAATTGCAAAGACATTTTCAGTTACTCATTATTCAGACTGCCAGAGTAAGAACAGAGGGGGGCGAAAAAATGGGCAAACAAGGATTTTCTGAACACAAAACCCTACAACCTGTTGTCCATTAAGGAAAAAGGCTTTGCTTATTGCCATCTAACCAAATAAACTGTTACAGCTTAGAAAGGTTTATTCAGGTAACCAAGAAAAATAAGCCAAGGAAGCATCAACACAAAAACAAAACCCGAGTTTACTGAACACCAGCCAGCCAAGAGAATTCCACAGAAACTAAGTCTCTAACAAATGCCCAGAAATGCCATTCCAATCTTCAGACAGAAGAACATTTTTAATTCTACTTGCAAAGGCAGTAAATGCAAATGAAAGTTTTCCTCAGACAAGTACATTGCTGATTTACTGCTACGTGAAGATTTCGTTTCAGTCATTTCTTTTTACAGTATGGGACTCAGCCTCCCACTTTTGGCTACAGGCATGTTTTATACAGAGGCAGAGAAGAAATATTTTTCAGGTAAGGATACAGCCAGGAAAATAATGCACTGGTAAAAGAAATTTCAATGAGGGGAGTCATTAAGTCTCAGGATCATACCTGCCCTTCCACATGCTAACTAGTTCAAAGCAAGCATATTGCAGTGCTTTAAAGAAGTATCTCAACGCAGATACTCAGCATGCAGGAGTTTATGAACTCCAGCTGTTTGTAAATCCTTGATAAAAAACATAGCAGTAGCAGTCTCCAATCTCTACCAGTAAGCAAATGACTCCTGATGATCAAGGATACTGCTATAAGCCCTAGATTAATCTTACCTTTTTCATCCCCCTCCTGGTTGAGATGCTTATTTGAAGGTCTTGCAGGCATACTGCAAATAAATCCTCAATTGGATGCCAGTGATACAGAAATACACACTGCTCATCTCTAAATCTCTCTGAACTTCTGATTTGCACAAGCAGTCACCTAGTAAGCAAGAATATTCAGATCTCCTTTTGATGTACTACTTCCATTGTATAGTTTACCCCTAAGGATCAAGGCTTTTATCTAACCCAGTGAAATGGGGACATCACTGCACTGGAGAACGGACTTCAACAGCCGTGTTAGTTGGTACAAAAGAACAGTAGCTCCCCTTGACTCCTGGCTTTACTTCCCTTCCATTTTCAAGTAGAAAAATAAGGATGGGTTATACAAACGTACATAAGCACTTCAACATCCTTCCCCCATCTTCCACACCACTGGAAGAAGACTCTTCCTTGGATGCCCCTACCTAAACCGAACAGGCATCAATTCACAAATCTCCAAACAGCATATTCATCACAGCAACTCTACCTAAGTCATTTTATCCAAAGTGACAATTTGCCTTTTACTTAACGTAACTAGGGTTACAGTGTAAGTCAAACTTGGTCTCATTTTTATGGTCTATGCCATTACAGGCAGGTTGTTGAGATACTTCTGTCCTAGCAAATCCTGGGAGCTGTATGCTTAAGAACATCAACATGGTTCTTGTTGCCATCTCCACAAGTCCAACAGTTCTTTTGTTTGTTAAAAGTCACTCCTCTCCATCTACTAATGGTGTACTTCTTTCTCTGAAGAGTGCCAAGAGTGCTATCACTGATTCACCATCACACTTCTCAATAGCTGCAAGAACTGGAAGTCTGTCTACACCAAGCAGAGCTGAACTCTTAACATACACACCACTTTTATTAAAATGTGGCAGGTGTCAAAAAACAGCACTATAATAACTTCATACCACACTGCTGTACGTTTCCAGCTCTCCTACTCTTCTTTGTACATGTGAAAATCATTTTGCATTCAATAGCATGCCCAAAGTCAAGAGGCAGCCAGAGAACTGAGTGGCATAAAAAATGCAAGCAGTCCTGTTGCTCCCAAGAGCTGTCCACTGGTGACTACTGAAATAAGATAAAATAAGTAAAATGCTTCTCTTGCCACTGAATGATCAGACAGCAGGTGCAACCACATCAACTTCCCATCCTTATTCAACAGTTAAAAGCAGCTTAACATTTTCTTTACTAGTTCAACATAGAAAATGTGCAGCTTCATATGAATATGAAACCACTCAAGACTTCAGCTGCTGCTCATGAGATGCTTATCAGCAACTTTCCACATGCTAACCTCACTTCAAATACAAAACGTACTTGAAGACACTACTCTTCATCTTGGTCCTGTTTGACACGCAGATTTTCACTCACCCCAAACATCCTTCCCCACAGCACCACCATGCCATGAAGATGAGCTCTCTGACAGATGTGACATGTTCTAGGAAGGCCATTTCCAGTGAGGAGGTCCATTCTGAAGTTCATTCCTCCAAGCCCCCTCTTACTCAGCTTTGCAGACGCTTGATCTGCATCGAGCTTTAAGGCATAAGAATTGCTAAAACTTTTGACGACTGTGAACTCTTTGAAGACAACAGTTGTCTCCATCGCCAGGCTGGCAAAGGTCACAGAGCTCTGCTTCGCCAGCTTACATCTCCGAGACAGCATTTTTAAGACAAAAACGTGGAAAAGGAGCCCAGGAGCTGGAGCCCCCTCATCCAAACGGCCTCTGCCGCCATCCTTCTCTCTCGTCTTTGCCTTTGCTCCCCGGACCCCGTCTCTCCAGCAGGCTTTCCCACATCTCGCCCCCGCAGGACACAAGTCCCACGCTCCGTCCTCGCACCTGCACCCCCGCACGCTCACTCTGCCACCTCGGATATCTCGCCCCCGGCTGCCACCTTCCTCCGGGCCCTCCCCGGGTCAGCTCCACCTCCCCTAAAGAGGCTTCCCCGCGGTCCGGGCCACCACCGCCGCCGCCTCGGTCCCCTCCTCCCGCGCCGGGCCCCCTCCCAGCCGCGCCCCCGGCTCTGCCCACCGGCCTCCCGCCCCGGCCCGCCCTCCGGCTCGGCAGCGCCCGCGGGCAGCGCGATGGGTCCCGCCGCCTACCCTCTCACCTGCGCTGCTGCTGCTGCCGCCGCCGCTGCCTGCGGCCCGGCTCGGAGCGGCGCGGAGCGGCCTCAGCTCCGGCACCATCCGGGCGCCATTTTGTCTCCGGCCTCGGAAGTGACGTTGGGGGGAGGCCAGCGGGTAGGTCCCCCCGCCGCGGGACCCCCTCCGCAGCGGGGCCGCCCCCACCCACCACACTCCTTTCACCCCCAGCATTTCCCCAAGCCCGCCGCAGCTCACCCCACCTGCCGGAGCCGGCCTCCGCACCGCGGCCTCCAGCCACCACCCCTCATCCCAGACAATGAGCTGTGGAGAGGAGCGGGGTTCTTTCTCCGTTTCTTTATTTTTTTTGTTTGTTTGTCGGGCTGTGTTTCTTGTTTTCGTAGAAATGCAGCTCCGCGGGGAAGTGGTTTTGTCGCCTCTGACTGAAAACGAAACAAAAAACATCAGTGGCTTAGGGGAAATCATTTGAATATCTGGAGGTGATGCGTAAATGGTCCTCACCCCTGCGGAGGAGCGGGCAGTGCTTCGCGCCGGCCCCCTGACAGGGTCCAGGCTTGTTTTTGTTGCACAAAGATCCTCCTCTCCTGTGGAAACCAACTTCTTATCGCTGCGATTTCTGAGCAAGTACCTGAGTGGAAAAAAAAAGAAAAATTTTTAAAAACCACCATAGTCAGCTCCTGAAGAAGTTTATAGTTGCGTATTTCGGGGTGGAACACTGACCCAAAATAATCCTGTCTTGAATTTTCTCTTCATACATCTGTAAAAAACATGCAGTTCTCCCGGGCTAGGGCTGCTTTTTACATTGAAACATTAAGAATTTGCCATTTACTCCAGAGAAAAGAGACATGAATACAGTTCTAAATTGAGGTTCAGAAATGTTTTGTATTTCTTTGGTTTGTTTTCACATTCATTGTGTTTGTACATCAAGGAGTAATGTTAAAACTGTCAATAAACCTTGGACACACAATATTTCTAGAATATATAGATGGAGGAATCCCATTCCATGATGCTGGAAGGTTTCCTTAGCAAGTAACCAAGCAAACCACCCTGCTATTCACTCCTATCAGTCCAAAGCTTTTTAAAACAATCC
Source organism: Indicator indicator (assembly GCF_027791375.1). Classification (NCBI taxonomy): domain Eukaryota; kingdom Metazoa; phylum Chordata; class Aves; order Piciformes; family Indicatoridae; genus Indicator; species Indicator indicator. Next base: position 6,060,458 of record NC_072041.1, on the reverse strand, counting down.
ACCATATTTCCAGCTAGCTACAAAGATAAACTTCCAAGTGAAAGGAAAATGCCTCTTTGATCATACTTAACTTCACCAAGAAACAGCAGACTGAAAAAGGACACAGTGATTGTCCCACCTGGAATACTTGGGAAGTGTTTGTATTTTATAAACATGTTGCTTAAATATACCAAAATCAGTTTTGAAACTCATTTTAGTAGTACTAAATCTTCATATAAATATGTTTAAAGTGTTTTAGCCTATTAGGCTAAGTTAATTCTAATTTAGCTGTATTAGCATTTAATTTCATAAGCTAAAGTAATTAAATCTGTGTAAGTTTGGGGCTTATTTTAAGGAGAGAAAAAAAAAAAAAGGTTTCTCTTTTATATATCTGAGCCTTATACCTATAACAGAGAAAACATAGGACAAAATAGATACCACATCAGGTAGAATACAAAACTTTCTGCCTTCAAGATTAGAGTTTCCAAAAGGCATCACAAATAATGCATATTACAATGTTCTTTTACTTAACATATCTATAGTTCTAGTAAAAAAGAGGTCCAAACACCACCCCCACCCCTCCTTTTAAAAAAAAAAAAAAGCCTGTTGCCTTTTTACTACTTTACCTCTTTTTTTTTTTCTCCTCTGTATTCTAGAGGAATTGTTCTTGAGATTGCAAATGAAGCAGGGTGTAGATGTCAATGAGCCAACCCAAAAAAACTTAGAGTGCTAATTGCAAAACACTTCCTTTGAGCTCAGTAATTTTATTTTGGTTCTATAACTTAATTACTACAGAATTAATATTTACTCACTTATTTAAGGCAGAAATAACTAAAGGCTTTTGCTCAAGTACTGATGTTATTTCTCCCTTCCTGATCAAGGCTGTAGTGGTTCTTCGGTGGCTTAATTTGAAGCCTCACCCTGCTGCTGATTGCAGGAAATTGCCTGGTGCTGTTGGGTTATCAATCATTTGGGTAACAGTTGTAGCAATATTATCAGAATGAGCTGTAGTAGTCTTGGGCTTCCCATAGATGTTCTAAAGCCATTTGCTCAACTGTAGGTGATTTGGCCCTCTCTGGGCAGCCTGCTCCAGGGCTCCAGCACCCTCAAGCATGAAAGTGAGAGGAAAGAGAATGCTTCTGTCTGCTAGAAACCTCATTAAAAGCTTCCAAAATCCTGTACTGGTCTGCTTGCCCACAACCCAGCCACTGCATGACAGTAATGAATTAATTATGAAAATGTGTGACAACAAGCCAATTATCAATGCTCTAGATCTCCTGAGGGTAGAGATGAGAATGCCTGCGGTGATGCTGGCTTGTGGGTGTGTGATGGTTTGAAACTGTCTTTTTAGTTTTTCCTTGCAAAGTTCAGAACAGAGAAAGTGAAAGAATGTAAATAAGTCACTATTGGGTGTAAGAAAGCAAAATAACAATTGTTCTAAACACTTCCATTGGATAGATAGAAATGTTTAAGAACTATTACCCAAAACAAAGTGGGCACTCTGCACATTCTGCGTTCGGCAGTGGGGGCAGTTGCTGGGCTGTCTGGCTGCTGTTTCTTCTTCTCTTCTGGCTGAAGATAACACACTGACCTTGGCAGCTAAGTTAACAACTTTCTGCTTAACTAACTCTGCTTCTCTGTCCAGGGGGCTCTGGGGGGAAGCTCCTGGGAGAGAGAGGCCCCTTTGGGAGGGTCCCCTTGGGGGGAAGCAAAGGGAGATCGGTTGTGCTTTTTCTGTTGATTGTATATATTTGTGAATGTTGTGAATTTTGTATATTTGTATATATTCATTGCATTTCATTGTAGATTTTAGACTCTGCTTGTAAATACAGCTTTTCATTTGCTTCCAGACTGAGCTAGCCTGGTTATTGTTGGTGGGGGGGGGAATTTCAGCTCACACCGACACAGGGTGTGATCCTGACAAAGTTAGGAGAGGACCTTCTGCTGTGCACAAGAAACCAGACAAGCACACCAGGGATGCAGACAAGTCACAGTGCAAATATAACAGCATGGATGTCAAATGCTTGGTGAAGCTGTTATGAGGGTATCCTTGTTGTGGTAATGAGTCACTTGGACAATACAGATTTGGGGTTGGAATTGCTTGAAATAATTTGTTACTGAACTGAGAGTAATCCTGATCTTTGCAGCTGTCACTGGAACTCATTAAACCAAAAGAGGGTAGATAAGAGGCAGGCAAATTGTTTTGTAGAATCCTTGTATTGTTCATGCAGTGACTTGTCATGGATTCATGAGCATCTTTCAGGTTGGGAGAATTGAGATTGTTCAGCCTGGAGAAGAGAAGCTCCAAGGAGACCTTAAAGCAGCTTTCCAGTACCTGAAGTGGGCTACAGGAGAGCTGGAGAGGGACTTCTTAAAAGGGCTTCTAGTGATAGAATGAGAGACAATGGCTTTGAGCTTGAGGAGGGGAGATTTCGACTGGATTAGAAAGACTGATCCTGGTTTGGCAGAGGGGTCAGACTCAATGATCTCTGGAGGTTCCTACCAACCACTAACATTCTGTGATTCTGTGTGACAGAGTTTGGGTTACTGTAAGGGTGATACAGTAAAAATACAGCTTCCAACAGGGCACATCTGTAGCTGTTAATATTGTTTTTCATCATTCAGTCACACTGAACAGGAGCAGGTTGTCTATTTGGGGGGATTGTCTGTATTGGTCTTTGTTCTTCTCTTGCCCTTGTGAGTTGCCAGACAGACTCAATTTTCTTTGCCTGGAAGTTTTTGCATCTGCTTCTTTCATGTAGTCACTTTTATGTGCTTGACATTTAGGTAGGTCTGGCTCTGTGTGTGCAAATTAGCTCTTTTCCCTGCATTCACATTGAGAAGATCTACCACCTGGTGGTGTTCCAGTGGGTTTGCATTTCAATTTATACTGTTTCTGGTGGTCAAAAAAAACCCCTACAAATTGCAGTCACACAGAATCACAGAATGGTAGGGGCTGGAAGGGATCTCGAAAGATCATCAAGTGCAAGCCCCCTGCCAGAGCAGGATCACACAGGGTCACATCCAGGCAGGTTTTGAAAGTCTTCAGTCAAAGAAATTCCACAGCCTCTCTGGGCAGCCTGTTCCAGTGCTGTCACCTTCACAGTGAAAAAGCTTTTCCTTATATTCACATGGAACCTCCTCTGCTCCAGCTTGCACCTTGCCTCTTGTTGGCTCCTTGGACATCACTGAGCAGAGCCTGGCTCCACGCTCTTGACACTGCCCTTCACATACTTATCAACAGGAATGAGGTCACCCCTCACTCTCCTCTGCTCCAAGCTAAAGAGCTCCAGCTCCCTCCACCTGTCCTCAGGAGATGTTCCACTGCCTTCAGCATCTTTGTGGCTCTGTGCTGGACTTTTTCAAGCCATTTCCTGAGGTCCTTCTTGAACTGAGAGGCCCAGAACTGGACACAATATTCCAGATGTGGCCTCAGCAGGGCAGAGTAGAGGGCAGGAGAACTTCTCTTGGGCTACTAAACAGACCCCTTCTAATCCACCCTAGGATACCATTGGCCTTCTTGGCCATTGCTGGCTTTTGGGCATCCTTCTGTCCACCAGGACCTCCAGGTCCCTTTCCCCAGGGCTACTCTCTCTCCCTGTTTAGCTGATTAAAGTTCTGAACACTTGAAACTTTTGTTTTCTGGAAATTGCTGCTATTGTGCTCTCCAAAATTATGAATGAACCTTTCAAGTGACCTGACCTGACAGGCCACTATCAACACCCTGTAGAGATAAATACTAACAAAGACTTCTTTATTCATCTGGATGTCTGCCTGAACATAGTCAGGGTGTCTGAAAAGGTGACTCCTAGATGTTTAGAGACAGAACTTCTGGTGTATACAAGTTGTAGTGGGCCATGGCAGGAAAAATTCTTTATGGAGGAGCTTTTGTGGGGATTTTGTTTGTTAGTTTGGTTTTCTGTTGGTGGTGGTTTGTTTTCTCATGGAACCTAAAACTTTTTCTCCATTTTATGGGACAGATGACTTCAGTTCAAGACTCAACAGAAATGCTTCAGCTGAACATTGCCCTCTCCAGAATGTGACAGCTGTAGAGGTCTTCAGCCCATTAGGTAAGTTATGGGCCTTACAAGCCATTATCTGAGTACTGCTTCTACTAACTCACTAAAATTCATTTATGTCAGCTACAAGAGTGAGACAGGGATGAAGATAAGATCTATTTCAATTTAGGTAAATTTAGATTTATCATAGATTCATAGAATGGTTTGGGATATCGGGAACCTTAAAGATCATCTAGTTCCAACTCCCCTGCCATGGGCAGGGATGGTTTCCATTGCAGGCTAGAGCCAGATGTTTTAGGACTGCCTCTAAATTTATTCAGAGCTACAGGATTGAATGCACAAAATAGATGACCAGAGGTTCTTAGATGAATTAATCACTTAAAGTGATGCACAGAAATATTTATGTTGAGAGATGTTGGCAAGCATTCCTGTGTGACCTGCCCTAAGTGGTTCTGCTTTGCAAGGGGATTGGACTTGATGATCTCTGGAGGTCCCTTTCAACCCCTAGCATTCTGGGGAGGGACTTTTTTGTTGTGATAGGATTAGGGGGAATGGATTGAACCTGGAAGAGGGGAGAATTAGACTGGAGATTAGGAAGAAATTCTTTACAGTGAGGGTGGGGAGACACTGGAACAGGTTGCTCAGGGAGGCTGTGGATGCCCCATCCCTGGAGGTGTTCAAAGCCAGGTTGGATGAGGCTTTGAGCAACCTGGGCTAGTGGGAGGTGTCCCTGCCATGGGGAGGTGTCCCTTCCATGAGATTGCAACTGGATGATCTTTAAGGTCCCTTCCAACCCAAAGGATCTATGACTCTATGATTGTGTGATAGTAAGAGTGGTGTTTTAGGCTACCTACTGCTTGTGTAGTGACAAGCTACCTCTGAGGTTGAAATGGTGCTGAGTATGGAGAAGGCATCTGGTGGCTGTCTCTTCTACTGCTTCTTCCAACTTCTAGCATCTGGCTCAATCAAAACCACTTGAGGTGCTGTGTATCTAGATGTTGCAGGCATACGCTGGAGCTGACCTGTAACTTTGGTTTTGTTGGAAGCATTAAATAAAAAAACCAAAGCAGACTTGATGGCAGGGAAGCAATTATGATAACCTGCATCTTTTCTTTTATGGACAGGTTCATTTGCCTTGTAAAGAAGCCTTCAGTAATTCTCACCACTAGCTGGTGCTAGGATACAGTGTACTGAGTGTGCAGCCGTGGTGCATCTGCATCATTAGCCTGCAGTGAGGAGCCTTTGCTTTTAGTATCCTGCTTGTAAAATTTCTTTCTGCTGCTTCTTGTCAGGTGTATCAAATTTTAAGCCATTCTTGCGGTTCTTGCTCAGTTTTCTGCAGGAAATGCAAGCATGCTTTACCTTCTCAGATACTTCTGTTACTTTCCACTCAATCAAGCATGCTTGTTGTGGAATTTAAGCTAATTATTAATCGGGACAAAATAAGTGTGATGGTTTGAAACTGTCTTTTTAATTTTTCCTTGCAAAGTTCAAAACAGAGAAAGTGAAAGAATGTAAATAAGTCACTATTGGGTGTAAGAAAGCAAAATACTGATTGTTCTAAACACTTCCATTGGATAGATAGAAATGTTTAAGAACTATTACCCAAAACAAAGTAGGCACTCTGCACATTCTGCGTTCTGCAGTGGGGGCAGTTGCTGGGCTGTCTGGCTGCTGTTTCTTCTTCTTCTCTTCTGGCTGAAGATAACACACTGACCTTGGCAGCTAAGTTAACAACTTTTTGCTCTAACTCTGCTTTCTGTCCAAGGGGGGTCTGGGGGGGAAGCTCCTGGAGAGGGAGCTCTTTGGGAAGGGTCCCCTTTGGGGGGAAGCAAAGGGAGATTGGTTGTGCTTTTCTGTTGATTGTATATATTTGTAAATGTTGTGAATTTTGTATATTTGTACATATTCATTGCATTTCATCATAGATTGTAGATTCTGCTTTGTAAATACAGCTTTCATTTGCTTCCAGACTGAGCTAGCCTGGTTATTGGCGGGGGGGGGGGGGGGTGGGGGGTGGGGGGCGGAATTTCAGCTCACACTGACACAATGAGCTAGAAAATTCCATCAGGAAAACTGGTCTCATGGAGTAACTTCAGAATTATGAGCTCAACATTTCTTAAGTTCAGCACTTCTAGGTTTGAATAAACTGCTGGCAGAGTTTTCCTTCCTGGGAGCTGTGGTTAACAGCAGTGTGTGTTTTCATAATCTCATTAATATTTTGTCTCTTGCAAAGAGACAGATCTTAGTGCCAGGAGTAGTTTAGCTCTGGATCAGAGGTAACTTTATACAGCAACTTACACTCTGTAAACATTGTTCCATTACTTCAGTGATAAACCAAAGGCTGCCTGTTAAAAATGCAAACTGTATTTTATTATACAACTTACCTTTAAGGGCTGGTTTTGGTGTTATTGTAGCACCAATTTCTAAAGCTGTCTAAGTCCTAAGAAGTGGACTTTCTTAATTCTCTTTGTATAAGCACATTTATTTGGATATAGACAGGAAAACGTTGACAGTTGTGCTGCAAATGGCTGTTCCTTATTTCTCAGCAAATAGCATCAGTGCTGAGTGCCCAGGAGAGGACATTCCTTCAAGAAGGAAGCCAGCATGTGCCATGCTATGCTCAGTTATTTCTGCTTATTCAACTCCTCTGGTTTTTAGCAAAATGCTAGATAGGAAATGAGGAAGAGCTGACATTCCCATCTCTTTCCCTTGAGTGCACCTGCTGAACCTGCTAATTCCTTCCCTGTTTCCTGCATAGGATGAATCAAATGTCGTGAGGCAAAATACCCCAGGACTCAGAAGGAATGTGTTATTTGAGGATAACATGCTTGATAAAAGCAGGAAATTGAGTTGCTTCCCACCTCAGATGAGACATAGAGGACTGATTTCCTAGGACAAACATCAGTACATTTAAAATTGCCATGTTAGAAAATGGTTAGTCATTCCAGAGGGAAGAAGGAAGTGTTTTAATAAGGATTTAAGCTCATCTGCTTCTAGTCAATGATTTAACTTGCTTGCTGGTGAGTGTTGCCTTGAAGTTGTTACCAGAGGGCAGTCTTATGTTAAAGGGTTTGTGTAGTACAGAGAAATCCATTTTCTTAAAACATCAGGAGCTTCCTGTTCTGTGTAGTAGCAAAAAAGAGGTTCTCTGAAGATTAAGACATAGTCTTTTAATCATTTCCCCCCTCAAAAACCAGAGGGAGCTTCTATTTTTACCCAGGTTTTATTGGAATTGTTGTTGTACTGCATCAATATCACTCTTTGCTGTGCTCCTTCTTCCATTGGCTGATAAGGTTGCAATTACTTTCTGCTGCTGCAGCATCTTCCTAGCTTACCTTCTGTTAGGAAAGCTAAACCTGGCTTATACCAGTGCTGCTGTGCCACTGTGGAAGAAAAATGGTTCAGATCTAAAGTAGATGTAAAGCACAGAAGAGTCAAGTTTATTTGCTAGAACTGCATTATAATTAACGATGCTTTCAGAAGGATGAGCCATGAAAAACCTTCTTTCCCCTTTGCTAAGGTAGAGTTAGCAATGAGAAGAGAGGTGTAAAAATCTGCTGTGAGCTCAATCTTTGCCTAAAGCAGAGTTTCATTTGTGCAGAAGTTCATCTTGGGGTTGGTTCCACACTCTAATATTACAAGAGCAGCCTGGGATGAATTAAGTGGTTCCTTACAATATTTGTGCTGTGAGATCCCAGAGAACACTTGAGAGTCAGGGTTCTATGATAACCTGAAGAGTAGACAAGGAAAAGGTCAGCCTAATGCCATAGACCCCTTGTGTGCCTGACCATGGACCATTCTAATCTGTCAGAACAAAACATATTTAAGGGGTTTTTCCCCTGATGCAAGTTTATTTGAATACTGCTGTAGTTTAACATCTCAAACAGCCCCCACCATTGGGCAAGTCCATTGTTTCATTTTTAGCTGCATCCAGAAATGTGAATGAAAATTACATTTCAGTGAAGACAATGTTTTGCAGTTCTACTTTCCCTACTCATTGCATTTTCCACTTTTTGTTTGTTTGTTTTTTTGTGGGTGGCACTGTTTGGTTTTGAACTCTCAAAAATCAATCATCCTTGCCAACTGTATTCTGAAAACAGAGCATAACCTTGAAAATGCATGGAATGTGCAGCACTCCTTGCCTGCAAGACACTTGCCAATTTAGCATTTAGCAGAGTTTGAAAAGCTGACTTCTTCAGCCTGGAAGAGCCCAACAAGCTGCATGATTGAATGAGGACCTTTGTGTTGCAGTCCAACAGTTTGTTGCAGAGTGGGGGGAGCTGTGGGTTTGGTCTGATGCCTAAATCCACAAGGCCTGGACAAAGACACATGGCTAGTGTGGTGCTGGGTTTATTTATACCTAAATGCCTGTGTGCTGCAGCTGTGAAAAGTGTACAGAGCAGTAATTCAAACTTCCCTTTATGGCACCCAGTGTCGAGTTACATATCCACTGTTAGCTTCTGCATCCATCAGTAGGTGTCTAACAAAAGTGGATGCTGAGAACTTCAGTGTGGTTAATGCTTCAGGTTAAAAAAGCTGTCTGGAAAGGATGGGTTAATCTGATACTTCATTTAAGTAGATGACTGTAAAGAGGTGTAACAGTGTTTTCAAGCATGATGTAGGCCAGTTATGACTTCAGCTTTCCAATGCAGTGGATCTATATCATCTACACTGCAAAACTTCAGGTGGTAGAGGTGAAATTGGTTTGGGATGGAATAGTTTTTCATCAGAACCAGTGAGAGCATATTTCAGACCTGAGGGTTCTTGGTGGATTCTATAAGTTGCTTTTTTTTCCCCACTGTGTCCTTTTTTGCCTTAGTAAAAAATCCTGTTACCATAGAAAATAATGAATGATTGCTTCATTTGAGCTGCTGTGTCTTTACATTTCTTTCCTGAAAGAGTGGTCAGGCACTGGAATAGGTTGTCCATGGAGTTGGAGTCACTGTGCCTGAGGTATTCAAGAACTGTGTGGACATGTGGCTTTGGCACATGGTTTAATGGCTGTGGTGGTGTTAGGTTGATGGTTGGACTTGATTCTAGAGATCTTTTCCAATTGAAACAATTCTAAGATTCTATAATATGAATCTGTGACAGGACTAGTGGTTCCTGGGTTGGTGGCTTTTCCCTTCCCTGTGGTTGTAACCCTTGGCAAGTGCCATAATCTGGGTTTCATACTCTCCTGAACTGGAGATAGCACTTGGCATCCTGATGTGGGTGACATGTCAGTGCTTTTGAGTTTGAGGAAGTGATAACGTGCAGGTTCTGTTTGCTTCTTAATGAACTGTGTGGTTCAGATGCTTGCAGTATGCTAGTGCGAGTGCCTTTAAAACTGAGTAATTACATTACAGAGCAACTGCTACACATTTTAATTGGTATTTAACTATAAATATATGCTTGGTAAACCTCTAGGAGTGACTTGATCTCCATCATTTTCTGGTTCATACTTCATTGTTGCTACTTCTATTTGAATTCCTTCTTCTGACATTTTCTGCTCTTGCAGTGCAGACATGCCCTGGATGAACTCCTCTAAGAACTGCTGTACTGATGCCTAGAAGTGTTATAAATATTTGATGCATCAAGTCATTGCTTTCATAGTACACTCCTGCTGTATATCTTCCTCACAGACACATACAACAGGACAACTCTGTTTATGATATTTTTCAGTGACATCTGGTATTCTCACAGGAAGCCTGGTGCCTGCTTGTCTGTCAGGGAGAGCCACATTCATGACTCAAAGCCAAGCTGCAAAAGGGAAGGTTGCTGTTACTAACTAGAAAGGAATGAATGTGATCAGAAGTAAGGACTTTAAGTTACAAGCAAGTGTTGATATATTGAATGCTGTTCCCTGTGAGTAAAAGTCAAACCTGGCCAGCTGGTGAGAGCATGGAGCTGTTGTTTCCTGATGTGTTCTCATTCATAGGAAGCCTGCTGACCTTGGGCTTTGATTCTGCAGGCATGTATGCTGATCATTCAGTGCAGCTTGCAGAAGTATTTGCCCTTGGACAATGTGCTGTTTGACTTCTTGGGAAGCAGAAAAGATCCCATCTTCCACATAATTTCTACCAAAAAAACCCATGTAGCTGGTGCTCAACCTACCTTTGAAGTCCTAAACTAGTCATGGGAAACTAGATAATACAAGTCAGTTGAAAGCTCAGTCCTGGAACACAGCAATAGCTTGCCTATGGAGTACAGACCCCTGCGTGGGTTTTTAATCTGTATTTCTAGACCTTTTATATCCTGAAGTTACAAAAATTCTTCAGCAGCATATAAATACATAACAAATACGACAACTTCTTGGGAAGAAGCCGTTGTTGTTTGAGGTTTGCTGGGAGCTGAATGGAATGTTCTACACTTGAGAGTTCTAGGCAGCAAAGGGGTATGAATCGTCAGGCTATTAAATGTATCACTAGCAGCAGTTGCTGCTTCTTCATGTTGACAGAAGAATGGAGGTCTTCTGATTCTTCTGAGCCTTTGCTCTCTTTAGCCATATACTGAGTATCCTGCACTCCAGCTGATAATCAGAAGGAAATTAATGTCTTCATGCTTTTGCAGGTTCAGATTTAGTACAGCACAATATTTAATACTAAGCCTTCAATGCTAGAAGCCCCCTAAGTGATGTTTTGGTGGAGCACAGATCATTTGGTTCGGGGTTGATTTCACCTGAGATTTACAAAACTTCCCTTCAACTAGAGGGTAGAATATAAAGGCACAATTAAGATAGAAAACTTAGCTAATGTATGAAGTTAAAATGGCTCTTAGTGAGAGATCTGGAGCAGGAGAAAAACAGTTTACTTGAGCAGAATGCAAGCTGGTGTTCTGCATATGATCCAGGAAAGCTCAGAACTCACCAAAAGGGTTGTCTGCTCTAATGCTCTGTATTTTTCAAATGGGCTCTGGTTACTTCTGACACAGAAGAAGAACAGGCACAGGAATGGTTTTCTCATTCTGTGGTGTTTGCAAATTAGCAGCCACTGAGCTGGTGTGGAAGAAACTGATGACATCTGTGCTATTCCCTCCAGTGGGTGAATAATTCATAGTTCCATATGGCATGCATTTGGTCAGACAGCAAGTGCATCTTACAGGGTAGTCTCCAGTGCAGAGAAAAAACTGTTAAATCTGGACTAACAGCAATTACTGTTCTTTTAGCCTGCCACAAGAAGAAAAAGATGTGATCTCCCTGCCTTCAGATGAGTTTACATGCAATGCCATACACAGCACACAAGCAAACAGGAAGGCATGAAACTTAGTCATGCCTCTCTGTCAAAAACCAGTGGGATGAGTGGACACTTGGAAACAAAATCCCTGAAGTAAATTAGTCCCCTTTATAAGCTAAAAGTACAGGGGAGAAGGGTGCTAAAGGGAGCAGTTAAACCCTTTCTAGCCAAAAGTCTTCAACTGACCTGAGTCACAGGACCTGGAAAGTGTATTAAGGTCTGTGTGAATTGTGTTTCGGGGATGGGACCTCATGTGCTCATCTCTAAAAGAGTGCAGACTTGCTTCCTTGAAAGATAACTGTTTAAATATACCAAAATTATCAGAATGAAGTTTTACCCTAACATCATATAGTAATCCACCTCAACATGAGGAGAAACCTCTTTACTGTGAGGGTGCTGGAGCCCTGGAGCAGGCTGCCCAGAGAGGTTGTGTCTCCTTCTCTGGAGACTATCAAAACCCACCTGGATGTGTTCCTGGGTGACCTTCCCTGTGTGATCCTGCTCTGGCAGGGAGGTTAGACTGGATGACCTCTAGAGACCCCTTCCAACCCCTAATATTCTATGATTTATCAGTGTCAAATGAGTTGGTTATAATGCTGCACTGCAAAGAAAAGTAGCAACATTTAGGAAATTTGAGGGAAGTTTAAAACATTTTATAGGGTTTTTAAATAAAACAAAGAACAATTATTGTAAAATAAGACAATTTATACTCTAATCTTTATTTCCAAAACTTGTTTTGATATAACTCATAGCACATGAAAGAAACAGAAAAACAAATCTAGATAAGTTGGCATGTTTAGCAGTTATGGACCATATGGATTATCATGATTTTTACACCAAACACTGAAGTGCCTTAGTTTAGAAAACATGATGCACAGCAACCACCTGACAGAAGGACAGGGAACTGCTTGAGACAGTCCAGCACAGAGCCACAAAAATGATTAAGGGAGTGGGATATCTTCCTTATGAGAAGAGACTGAGGGAGCTGTGATCTGCTCTAGGTGATTGTGCTCTGGTAGGGAGGTTGGGCTGGATGATCTTTTGAGGTCCCTTCCAGCCCCTAACATTCTGTGATTCTGTGTGACGATTCAAAGCCTTTGCACTGAGCTCTGTGCATTCAGGTGCTGCTGCACTAAATATGCCACAGAAAAGCTGCAGACTCCAAAGGTGCATTTACAGCTCCCTCTGATCTCATGTGGCACTCATGGCATCAAAGAAGCCAACTCTACAGTCAGGAAATGAGACAGTTATCAAGGAAAAAAAATGGTACAGACCAACTCAAAAACTTCTACATGTCAGTTGTAAAGCATGCTGAGGAACTGGTTAAAGTGACCCATCAAAAGTGGGTATTTGCCAAGCACCCTTGAATTCAGGATGTGTATTTCAGTCCCTGCATGTCTCTGCAGACAGGACAGGCAGGAAATTCCTGGTGCAGCAGTCGGATGAGCAAGCATTCAGGTGGTAGGTCAGGTCCAGCTGGGCCTACCATATTTTGCCACATAAATATCAAGAGCAGAAAATCTGTATCAACAGTGGGAAGATTTTAGCTTCCAATATCATATCTTTTCAAACTTTGTAAATAATTGGTTCTCTCTGAAGCTAATTCTTCCTTTTGATACATCATCTAGTCATAACTAAACATGTCACAAGCACTTAACCAGCCAAAAAAAACCCCAAAACACATTCTGGAGATGTTTTTAAAGAATTGCATAAAATGCCATAGGAAATAATCCTTGGAAGCATTTTAAAAATAATCAAGCTAGCATATGTTACCTGCAAATCACATTTCAGATGTAAGGCTCATTGCTGCTGGTCTTTTTCTTACTGCATAATCTTTTTGTTTCTTTAAGTAGATGCCTGGTTAGTAACAAATCCTATGAAAGGTTCCATACTCTGTAGTCTGGGGCAGGGGGGGAAGTCCTTAGAGCTGTGAGATCCCCATAGATCTGGAATTCTTTGACCATATTTTCCATGGATCATTTCCTCACACTAACACAGTCTTTAGTTCTTATAAAATAAGAAGCACTTGTATTTTCTGGTGTACAATGGCATGGTTGCTTGTTTCATCTTTTTTCAGGGCCTGTAAAACAAAAACCAAATTTTACTTTTGTTACTTAAGTGATCTCTTTTTTTGCTCCCCCTTCATGTTTTTCCAATCACTGCTTTATTTCTCTTCCCAGTTTGTATTTTGCTTTCTCCTAATGCTAGGTGAACATAATTTGTTAATATTGTGTGGATTTCTTGCTAATTGAAATGTTAGAGTGAGTCCAGAGGACAGCCACAGGGATGATCCAAGGACTGGAACACCTCTGCAATGAGGACAGGCTGAGGGAGCTGGGGTTGTTCAGCCTGGAGAAGACTCCAGGGGGACCTTAGAGCTGCCTTCCAGTACCTGAAGGGATCCTACAGGAAGGCTCTAGAGGGTGTCCAGAGACAGAACAAGGGGGGGAATGATTTGAAGCTGAGGGAGAGCAGGGTTAGACTGGAGCTGAGGAAGAAGTTCTTCAGTACAAGAGTGGTGAGCCTCTGGAAGAGGCTGCCCAGAGTGGCTGCAGATGCCCCCTCCCTGGAGGTGTTCAAGGCTGGGTTGGATGAGACCTTGAGCAGCTAAGTCTAGTTGAGAGGCATCCTTGCCCACGACAGGGGAGTTTGAGTAAGTGATCACTGGGGTCCCTTCCAACCTAAGCCATTTTTGATGATCCTAATTTGGACTTTGTAAAGCACTTTAGATTTGCATGGTACCAGTGAATCTTACTGGTGATATAATAGCTTCCCAAGATGCTCAGAGTAGTAAGGTAAAGATCCATTGTCAGTGTTCATGCTATCCAGAAGTTGGCCTTGTAACACTTCATAATGAAAGGAATCCATATCTCATTTGTATTATAACAGCATGATTGAAGCATCTGGCAAATTTTTCTGGAGTATGTGGGAGGGTTTGGATCACCCCCATCACACTGGCAGCATCAGCAAGCACTCTCTAACATGGGAGTAGGCTATTTTGTCAAAATAGAGGCATTAGACATTTCCAAAGCTATTCCTGTGACCTTGCTCAGAGGATGATGCTTGTTTGAGAAGTCTGATTAGCAATTTACTTACGAGTACCTGCCTGACATCTTCCTTACAACAGCAATTATTATTCCTGCAAGGATTCCAACTGCAACTATGATTCCAATAATTATTCCAACCAGTGCAATTGTTTCCAGACCACCTGAAAGAAAAAATCAGGAATGTTAGGGTGTTTCTCAGGGAGACCATGAATAAGAGGTTACTGGTAGAACTGACACTATTGTGCTGCATCCCACTTCTTGGGGAAAATGTTTTTATCTTGTGAGCTCTGAAGCAGGTTTTGTAAGTTGAGGCTTATTTGTAGCCTGCAGGCATGTAAATGTACCTTTGGGCTGGAGGACTCTGTACAGATAGATCACAGAATCATAGAGTGCTGGGGGTTGGAAGGGACCTCCAATGGTCGAGTCCAACCCCCCTGCAAAGCAGGATCGCTTAGGGCAGGTCACACAGGAATGCATCCAGGCAGGTTTTGAAGATCTCTGGAAAAGGAGATTCCACAACCTTTCTGGGCCGCCTGTTCCAGAGCTCCACACCCTTACAATAAAAAAGTTTCTCTCATGTTGAGATGGAATTTCCTGTGATTAAATTTGCATCTGCTGCTCCTCATCCTATCACTGGGTGGCACTGAAAAGAGCCTGGCTCCATCCTCCTGACAGCCACCCTTCAGATAAGAGGAGGAAGATCAGGGACAGGTCATGTCTCCTCCCAAAACTTCTTTAAGAGTAGCATGGCCATAGGTAGTGGCTTCCAGGAGGCTATTGCCTGGCAGTTAAGTTCTCCCTTGTCTTTCCAGCAGTTCTTCTGGTTATTACCTTTTTCAGGTTTCTCTGGTCCCTGACTCAGTCCACCTGTAAAGCCAGAAAGAGAAGAACAATTTCATTCACTCAACTTTGTACAGAGTTTTTCAACCCAAGTTAATAATGCCAGAACCAAGAAAAAGTGTTCTCAACTAGAGCACAGTTTGAGGGCTGGGAAATCAGTTCTCTCTTGATAGGAGGTGAGCAAATGAAGGGTTTGAGAGAATGAGTGCAAAGAGCTCTCTGAAGTAATAGAAATTAATCTAAGGAACTGGTTGTGATCTAATATATCCTAGTAAAGCTGAAGTGTGATCACATTTAAGATTAATAAGGACATACCTGGTATAAAAGAATAAAAATTAAAACAAATCAGATTTTAATTGTCTTAGACTGATTTATGCTGGTAAAATTTTGCTGGCTCTCAGTGCTGAACTATCCTTTGTGATTCATAAAGACTTTTTGGCAGTTTAAAAGTTCCTTGAGTTCCTTTCTGTTTGATTTTCATACTAATCATCTGAAAAGAAAGTGAAGGCTTTGGAGAGTTACTGCCTGCCTCGGGGTAGAACTGGCAGAGCATGGTGAACAAAATGGTGTTAGTTACTCATTCCTTTTTCAGTGGCCATCTGTTATGAAGTCAGGATGTGGAGTGATTACTCAGGAGAAATTCCAGCCCCAGCTGGCCACTGTGATCCTGGGCAAGCTGCTGTGGGTGCCCCTGCTTTAGCAGAGGGGTCCGACTGAATGACCTTTTGAAGGTCCCTTCCAAACCAAACTAATCCATGACTGTGTCATCAAGTGAAGAAGGTAAGCAGTATCTCTGAAGACCCATCCTTCAGATTTTTCAACCTAAAGTTCTGCCCCCATTAAAATGTTTGATTTGAATTAATCTTTGGATTAATGTCTCAGTTGGCCATGGCACTCTGGGACATGGTTTAATGGCCATGGTGGTGTTAGGCTGAAGGTTGGACTTGATGATCTAAGAGGTCTTTTCCAACCAAAACAATTCTATTAGAAGTCATACTTTCCCCTTTCAGTAATCAGCAATGTGACCTATGAGGGCACCTTAAACTTGGTACTTAAATTTTGCAGATACTGTTTAGTAGCTGGCAGTAAAACTTTGATGTAATAAAGGAAAAATGAAAGTTTTGGGGTTTTTTACCATCAACGTTTTCTGTGTTAGCTTCATAGCCAGTAGAATTACCACTGTCTTCAGCTGGTGCCAAAGCACTTTCTGTGGTCATCAGTTGTCCAAACTGCAAGAGATTTGTTACATTGTGTAGTCTTGTGGGCAACTACAAGAATTGGGGAGGGGGGGGAAAGAGGGAAAAGAAAACCTCAGTACATTCAGTCAATGTGTATGAAATGAGCATTTACAGTTCTTGGTCTGGCAGGTGCCCTGTGCCTCACCTGTCATCTTTCTTTGTGTACAAGAACCACAAAAAAAACCCCAAAACCAACCCAAATTAAGCTGATTTGTCTTCCCAGATGGAGGCTTTGTAGATTGGGTGAGCTCTGTAGGACTACAAAAGGTGCAGGAGAGGACTGCAGAACATTGTAGACCTGCCTTTTTTGTTAGTTTTTGACACTAGTTTGTCAGTTTGGTTTCCCTGAAGCTAATGGAGAGATCCTGGAGTAGAAGAGGTAGATGGCAGAAAATGTTCAGGCTGTGAAAAGTCCATGCAGCACAGAACAACTGCCACAGATGTTTTCAGCTCTGTCACCTTCAACCTGATTGCTTGCAAATCAGAAGCATTAGTGTTAGATCACTTATGCTGGAACTCAAGGTTACTCTTATCACTTACAATGATTTCTCAAACTTTAAGTCACAAGATAGTACCAGGAATATGTGATCAGGATAACCTAAAGGAACCTTCACTTAGAATGATACTCACCCAAGTTGGTAATTCTTCATATTCTGTGTCATTTCTGTCTCTGAAGTCAATTGTTGCACTTTCTTCTTCTAAAGCTGAGCTTGCTGAATAAAATATTGGAAAAGGAGTTGGGATTTTACTTGTTTGTCACACATCCTGGCTACTTCATGTAAAGGGTTAAATGTGAGATCTCTGTGGTGTTCTGTCTCCCTGCCCCTGTGCACTTAGGTTTGCAAAATTATTTGGATTATCATTGAATTCTGCTGTAGCTCTGTGCAAAGCTGTGGCACAAAGAGCTTAAGTACACATCAATTAACCCTGGCACAACCTTGAAGCATGTCTGTGACTGAACTCTTTGTCCAAGAAAAGATTTCTCTTTTAATTATAAGATTCCCCTCCAGGTTTCAGATTTCTACTTAAGCACTAGCTCATAGAATCATAGAATGGCTTAGGCTGGAAGGGACCTTAGAGATCACTTACTCCAACCTCCCCACTATAGGTAGGGCTGCCTGTCACCTAGACTCAGCCTCATTCAACCTGGCCTTAAACACCTCCAGGGAGGGGTTATCTACAACCTCTCTGGGCAACCTGTTGCAGTGTCTCACCACCCTCATACTGAAGAACTTCTTCCTCAGATCCAGTCCAAACCTACTCTGCCTCAGCTTCAAACCCTTCCCCATTGTCCTGTCTCTAGACACCCTTGTGAAAAGTCCCTCTTCAGCCTTCCTGTAGGATCCCTTCAGGTATTGGAAGGCAGCTCTAAGGTCCCCCCAGATTCTTCTCTTCTCCAGGCTGAACAACCCCAGCTCCCTCAGCTGATGTATTTGGATAAATCACTTCAGGCATCTCCCATTTTCTAAAACAGCAGGAGGTTTCTCACATCTTTCAACTCACTCCCAGCTGCAACCTTTATTTTTAGAAGTGTAATTAATGTTTGAATGCAGCTAGAGTTCAGAAACTATTCCTACACAAATCTATTCAGAGCTTTCTCTAAGGCTGCAAACCTCACTTGCCAGAATTTGAGTTCTTTAGCTAACAATATAAGGTCTCCCTCTTTATTCCAAACCTAGATATGTCACCTGTGCACTTTGCTATGCCAGACATTGAAATTTTGGCTCTTTCCTTACAAATAAAATAAAAATGTGATTTCAAATGAAACAGACAATATTTAATTTAGCAATGACTTACCAAAAAAAGGCACTGGCTCTTTAAATGAAATTTTTGATTACAGAAGTTGAATGATTTGAGATTGGGAAAAACAATCTCTAGTTTTGCTTGAAACTCATCTGTATTCTACTGCATACTTGCAAATATTTTTCCTTGCTCCCAAAACTACTTTTTGAAGCCCTCTTTAGCAATGTAAGCCTGAGGCCTTTCTCCCATTGCCAACAGACTAAATGGTGATCTAAACTTAGATTTCTAATTCCATTTTTACTCAGGTAAATAGGATTTTATCGTTTTATACCTTTATAAGCCTGAACACAGATACACTTTCTATTTAAGACCCTAAAGAGTGTGAGAGTGGTACTTCAGGCACTAACAGATGAAGAATTCATTCATATTCATGTTATGCCAACATGAGGCCTAAAATAGTGGCTAATTAAACCAGTCAGTCTCCCCAGCATCACCTTATAATCCATGGTAAGTCTAGAAAAATCCAGGGTAAATTTCTAGGTTAGAAGGTAAAAATAAAGGGTTTGGTCATTTTGGACTGAAATACTCCAGGTGACCAGCCTTGAAAATTTCCTGTTGAGGTAGAATAAATGGAGCTTGACTTTTAGGTGTGTTGACTTAGCCACCTTCTAAATATCAGGATATTTTCAGTTAGGGCACTACTTTATAACAATACTTGTGGGGTTTTTTTTGCTTATAAAGTAATGTTTTTGAAGTCCAATAGTGAGATTATGCTATGTAAATGTTACGTGTAAAGAAAGAAATAGCAACAGAGCTCAACAATGTGCATTGTGTATGGATCAGTTTACCTTTGTAATCCAGTTGGAACTGAAAAAAAATTCCTTTTTTTCACTAGTTGCATAATCAGCACAGGTGGAGAACACCAATTACCAGAGGAAAACCTCCAAGCAAAAAGTGAAATACCTTTTGTATGTCGACAGCAAGCAGCTTATAGAGAGAAGCTGCTTATGCTCTTGGTGTGGCCATGGCTTTCAGCCCTGAGGAATTACCTGATAGTGAAGGCAGGAAAGGAAACAGTGTCATAGAACAAAAGCATAGAGAATTAGTGGATGTCACAAAGAAACATAAAAGTCATTCTCTGTGGGTTAGTTATTGCAGGTTCTTGGCACTGAGTGACATATAGAAAATCTATTTCAGTGCATTTGCCCTCTGTACAGTGAGTGACAAAAGGAGGTGGCCCAGATTAATCATGCCTAATTTTAGACTCTTAATAGAGGTGTCTAAATAAAGTGTCTGCACCTTACCTTCTTTTATAGTCTATAGGGAAAGATAAATACTTCTAGGTGGTAATTCAGCTCACCTGAGATTTGGGTCATCCTTGGTAGTGCTGCCTTAACCAGAATACTATGGCTCCCCTATTAACTTCCTAAAACTCACAGGCTGAACTGATTTCTGTCAGTCTGTGTCTTGTCCCAGCCCTACCCACTCTGCATTATGCTGTATTCAAACTGGGGTCCTGTGTTTGCTGGAGAACAGTCCCTGGACTATATGTCCTGGTTTGTTTTTCTGGAGAGACATTGGAAGTGGTTTGGATGGTAGCTAAACAGACACTACTACTACTACTAAAAGAGAGACTGGGAGGGAAGTTGGAGGTAATTTGTTCTGCATTTGTAGGAAGGAATCTTTGATACTACACAATTCTGTCAGAGAAAGTCATCATGAAGTAAAAAATGTTTAACTGAAATGGAGGAACTACTGGAGTTGAAAATTCTTCCCCTGCACCCAGCAGAAGGCATATATGCCACTGACAGGGAAGAGTGTAAATGGGATCACAGAACTGTCAGGGTTGGAAGGGACCTCAAGAATCATCCAGTTCCAATCCCCCTGCCATGGGCAGGGAAACTTTCCACTAGATCAGGTTGCCCAGGGCCACATCCAGCCTGGCCTTAGAAACATTCAAGAATGAGGCTTCCACCACCTCCCTGGGCAGCCTGTAAGGATGTAAGGGGGGGTGTGCTGCAGTCATGTGTTGGTTTCATCTGATGTGAGCTAAGTGTAGCAACAGCCATAGGCTTAAGTAGTGCTTCTCCATGTGTTCTCAATATCATCTTAGAGGAGCCTGTAAATAAAAACATTGCCTCACAGCTTTGTGATTGTCTCCAGCTATCAGGATGGACTCTTCTCTTTGCAGCTATACATAGATGCAGATGTGAATTAATGGCTGTAGCTCTCCCTGCCAAAGTTCCAGCTGGGTGCTATTCAGTTCAAAGTCCCCAGCTGCTATCAGGCTGCAACTTCTCACACCCGGAGAAAAAAAAAAATCTGATGTCTTTAAAAGTTTAATATTGCTTTGAAAACAGCCCATGGTTAAGCATCCCATGACCCACTTAGGGGAAGATGAGCTCACGACTCATTGTTATGCATGGAGTAATAGTTTACTAGAAAAACGACTTCTGGCTGCTTTCAAAGCACAGTGGTTGTGTTGGAAAGGAGAGGGAGTTGTAAAACTGTTGTTCATTAGCATTTCTTTCAGGTATCTCCAAAACAAACAAACATACTTTTCAAAATGAAAAATGCTGTAGGATCTTGTTTCTTCCCCAGCAGGCTGAATAAGCCCAGGCACTAGTAGGCAAAGTTGTGTGCCTGTATTTTAGCTTAGCTCTTGAAATAGGAAGCCCTCAAAGAGAATGAGTTTCCATCTCTGAGATAAGAGACTGGTAGGTAAGAATAGGCTCATTAAGGCTGGAAAAGACCTTTAAGATCACTGAGTCCAACCACAACCCAACTATCCCGACCACAAACCTGTATCCTGAAGCACCACATCTACACATTTCTTGAACACTTCCAGGGATGGCGACTCCACCACCTCCCTGGGCAGCCTGTTCCAATGCCTGACCACTCTTTCTGTAAAGAAGTTTTTCCTGATATCCAACCTAAACCTTCCCTGTCACAACTTAAGCCCATTTCCTCTCATCCTGTTCCTAAGTACTTGGGAGAAGAGACCAACAGCAGCCTCATTCCAACCTCCTTTCAGGTAGTTGTAGAGAGCAATAAGATCTCTTCTTAGCCTTCTCTTCTGCAGGGTAAACAGCCCCAGTTCCCTCATATGATGCCCTCCAAACCCCTTACCAGCCTCATTGCTGTTCTCTGGACATGCTCCAGGACCTCAATGTCTTTCTCATACTGTGGTGCCCAGAACTGAACGCAGCACTCAAGCTGTTTTAAGGCTTGCCTGGTAAGGCTAACCTTAAAGAGATCCCTCTAGCAAGAGCTGAAATAACCTTTAGTGCACATTGTCACTCTGCTCCTGTTTTGAAAAAACAGAGCTTCAGCTATAAATAACAGCTTTAAAAAGTTAACCAGCAGGGTAACAGCTGCTTTGATCTTAACATTGGAATTAATTTTTCTCTATCATATTAAGACTATATTTTATCCTGTCCAGCTGTGCTAAATAGCTTGCTTGGTGGAATGCTTCTCTAGAAAACCACGGGAAAGAATTCAGCATGACAGGACTCCTGGGAGATTCACCCTTCTGTTTGAGATTTCTGATGAAGATGACTTTTCCAGTGTTTGTTTCCTGAATTGTTACAGACCAAGTGGTGTTGTTTGAAGGACTGCAAATGTCCATGTGTCAGCCATCCTGTTTTGGCCATGATTTACTCAACATTCATGTCCTGATACAAGAACTCCCTTTCAGAGGAAACATTCTTGGACCTTAATTTGATCATGAGCAAAGAGAGTCTTTAAATTCAGTCTCTCGTCATTGGAATTGGTTGTGGTTCAGTGGAAACTCTTATTCGTGGTGGTGGAACAGAAACATGTGATTCAATAAGGCATCCCAGCAGCAGCTCTGCAGTTTTCAAATATCAATTTTTCTGTTATTTTGGTTCATCCTCAATTTAAATGTGTTCCACAGTCATCTCCAAAACTTACCTCATCTTAATTTTCTCTAGAAGTAGATTTCCATTATTTTTCTATAGCTGGTGAAGAATTTGGGGGCATTAGGCTCCAGGGAGACCTCATAGCAGCCTTCCAGTACCTGAAGGGGCTACAATATGGCTACAGAGAGATTGTTTACAAAGATCTGCAGTGATAGGACAAGGGGCAATGGTCTGAAATTAGAGAAAAGTAGATGTAGATTGGATGTTAGGAACATGTTCTGCACCATGCAGATGGTGGAGCACTGGAACAGGTTGCCCAGGGAGGTGGTTGAGGTCCCAACAAGGCTCTGAGCAACCTCATCTAGTGGAGGATGCCCCTGCTGATTGCAGGGGTGTTTGGACCAGATGACCTTTGGAGGTCCCTTCCAACCCAAACCATTCTATGATTCCATGAGTTTTAAAAAGCATATAGGTGTGGGTTGTTGGGGGTTTTGGCAGTTCAAGACTGCCAAATTCAGGCTACAAAACGGTGTGGATTTTGAAAAGTTGAGGTTTTGAAGAATATAATATAGTGGATTGTGGATTTCTGCCTTCTTTACACAGTTAACATTTTCAAATTTATAAAAGGGAAATTATGGAAGTTTCTTAATGAGATCTGAAATTCTCATTTGTACCTGTGGCTCCTGTAAAATTCCTGACGTCTGCAGTATCCTCAGAACTTTGTATCCTTAGCCTGCCTGGGGCCACAGCATTCAGCATTGGCATTTTCTTTTTCTGTTAATTCTTTCTGGAAGCTGGAGTCACATATTGTAGAGAAATGCCCTGCCATGTGGTGTCTAGCCTCTTGTTGTTCAGGAGAAAGTATGTTCTGTCTAAATCCTGAGTGCTTACTGCAGCTTCCTTACAGACTGACAGCTTTGCTTTGTAGAACGAAGGAAGATGAATGACAAAATACCACGAACTTTGGAAAGTATCTGCCAGCTGGAAACTGGTCATGATGTAGGAGGAAGGTTTTAGCTCAGCCTTATTTGGAGTGTGAGTGACTTTGCTCAGGTATTCCATGTGGCTGCTGCTAACAGTGTTTCGCTGAATTGTCAGAACCATTTCCTTTGGTCACCACACCCCACTACAGATGGTTTCTATTGCTGTGCCTGGCTTAGCCAAAGGACAAAGCCAGTGCCAACTGGCCAAGAACCACTTGGCTGCTTCTGAAGTAAATCACATGCCATCTGAATACTACCATATTCTACATTGCCCATATATAGGATACTCACAGAAAAAGCAAATTAAAAAAAACTAGAGAGGAAAAGAACTGCTCTTCAAGTGCTTGCTAGAGGGGTATGACCCACAACCCAAGCTATGAAGCAAAGCCACAAGACGAAAAGATGGTAACTTGCTAAGCTCTCTCCTACACGTAATAAAAGCTGCCACAAGGCTGTGGGCATTGAGAAGGAAGAAAGTTTTAAACTCCATTCTGGACTATTCCTTGCAAAACTAGAGAGGAGTCTTCTAAGATTTATGCTTTTAATAATGTTGCTCAGTCAGTCTCTGATTTCTTGTCTGGTAAACGCAGTGACCTGAGCTGCTGCCTCATGAACGTGGGATAAAAGCCCTTTCTTATTGGTATTTGCTGCCCCATGACCCTATGCAACTCTTTGCAGTCTTGCTAGCAATTGCATTGTTTTCCCTGAGCAGTAAGGGTTTGTTTGGGGCAGCAAGATTGGAGTTGTGATCAAGATGCATCTTGATCTTTTGCGTGGTTCTGTAAGTGGCACTTAAAGCTGCACCATCGGAGCGCTGTTTGTCTCTCCACTGCTGACAAGGAATCAGCATTGGTGCTAAGACAAGGAGAAAAGTACAAATTGTATAGGATGTGCAACAGAAAGCAGTTTGGGTACAAATATTGGGATGTGTCAATGCAGATGACAGGAATTAAGGAATGACCTCTAATACAGTAATAAAATAATCTCTTCCCAAAACTGAGGCTATAGCCATGTGCCCTTTCACAGCTGCTTTGAAGGTTACTACCCCTTCTATCTGCCAGCAGAACTGTTTGCATGATCATTCCTTCTCTCACTTGTTTGAAATATTCATGATAAACTCTGTAAGTAGAAACTGGCCTGGCTTTAATTTTGTTCCCAGGATGATTTTTGGCTATTTATATTGCCACACAGCATGCAAGATACATTCAAATGTGTTTAGTCTGACTTTCATACTAATAACTTACTAGCTAATATTTGGATTAGTTTCATAGCCATAAAAAAAAAATAATAGGCACTTGGAATTAAGTGTGTCCCCTTTACAAATGTAGCAGCATCTCACACACTGCTCAAGCCCTCCTAAGAGTGTATGTCTGCCTGAAGTGCTGTGCACAGCTGAATTGTGCCCTCACAAAGGATCATTCTGGTGGCATTTATGCTGGATATTTTTGTGTTTGTCATCAACAAATACAGTGATGGAAAAACACGAGGAAGCCATAAAGCAATGTGAGAATGTGCTCAGCATCAGTTCCCCTTTCGTTTGAGACTCTTTGTCCAGGCTTCTGAGACAGTGAGCTGAAAATTAACAGTAAATTTGTCTCCTTTTTCTCATTGGGTTCTCTTTAGAACATCCCAGGATTTCTATGCTCCCAGTCCTATATCCAAACATGCCTCCATTCCCAATCCTCTACCCCAGCATGCCTGTACTCCTAATTCTGCACTCCCAGTCCTACGTCTTTTTCTGAAATGCTGTGCAGCATGTCATGCACCACACAGCTTTGTGAGCCTTGCTGCAGCCTGAATTCAAACTGAGGGTGTAGTTTGTGCACACACAAATCAGAGGAAGCCCTTTTAGAGGCTGCCTGCCTGCAGCACGGATCTGGGATGCAATGAATAGTAGAACGTGGCAGCATTTGGGTTCCATCCTGTAGTCCCTAACCACATCCAGACAAAAAGCAAACAAACCAACAAAACAAAGGTGCAACTGAGACAGACCATACACTAGAGCTGGGCAAACAGTAGTCATTTCTGTGGTGCACATATATGGATGGCTTGCCTCAAATGACACAAGAGGAAACACTGCATGCCTCTGTTGGAGCCCAACAGCCTGCGTGCTGTGGGCTTGTCTGCCCTTGCTGGTTTTTAAGTCATCTGTTAAAAAGCTTTCCAAGTTCTCATCTGCTTCATTTTGCAGAGCTTTTACAAGTACTAGATCAGGGCTAAATGCATGGGTTCAGTGGAAACTGCTGAATTACAGGAGCTGAGAGTCTGGCCTCTGTGTCCAGTTGTCACTGTGCAGTCTGAGTTACTGAAAGCTCCCCTTGAGAGCATTTAGGTATGTCTGTTTCTTTTGCTTGTAAAGTTACCCAGATTCAAAAACTGACTTCTGAGATACAAATGGCCAAGTTTCTATTTCCTCTGAAGAAAGCAAATTTTCTCTGTTCTCTGCTAATCTTTTACCAAGACACTCCAAAATCCAGATCTATTAAGATGTTTTTCTCCTTTTTGCTGATAATCAAGTTTTGAATATTGGGCATGTAGAGCTAGACTGATATCATGGTACCGTAGTTTACAAGAGGCAAATGTGGGGTCAAATGCACAGCAGTGTTGATCATTCATGATGAAGCCAGATGCAGAGTGAAAGGTTTTATCATGCCTTAGAAAACTGGCTCCCTTTTGAGTCACAATGCACTTTATTGTGCATATTACTTGCTACCAGGAGTCACAGAATTTGATTTTCAGAAGGATTTAGAGTTGCCTGGTTAGTTTTGACACTGAACTGGCAGCAGTTTGGGGAAATCAAGGGCTGGAGCACCTCTGCTGTGAGGATAGGTTGAGGGAGCTGGGGGTGTTTAACCTGGAGAAGAGAAGACTCCAGAAGGACCTCAGAGCTGCCTTCCAGTACCTGGAAGGATCCTACAGAAAGGCTGCAGAGGGACTTTTCATGAGGGTGTCAAGGGACAGGACAAGGGGGAATGGTTTTAAGCTGAGGGAGTGTGGGGTTAGACTGGATCTTAGGAAGAAGTTCTTCAGTACCAGGGTGGTGAGATTCTGGAACAGGTTGCCCAGAGAGGTTGTGGATGCCTCCTCCCTGGGGATTTTCAAGGCTAGGTTGGATGAGCAGCCAAATCTAGTTGAGAGGCATCCCAGCCCATAGCAGGGGGGTTGGAGTAGATGATCTCTAAGGTCCCTTCCAGCCTAAGCTGCATTCTAGGATTCTATTAAGAGAATTTTGAAAAAAAATTTTTGTGTGATTTTTGTCTTTTTGTTTGTTTGTTTTTAATCTTGAAACCCTGAAAATTTTATAGTCTTTCATGCTTGACGCTAAGCTTCAATTTCCATTCTTGCCATATAAACATTTTTTTTCATCTCAGTTATCCCATCCATCTGCTTACTTTGACTCCAAAACAAATGTAGAATAAGACAACCCAGCACAAACCTGTTTAATTCTGAGACTTGCATAAGGAGGTATAATTCAGTATTTACCACCAGGTGAGATGAGGCAGGAGGACAGCTGATACAGCTCGGGTGACATGTGGTAACTTGTTAAATGATCATGTTAAATTCTGTTCATCTTATGTGACAGCAAATAGGGTGATGATCTTCTCTGCAGTGATCCTGGCACCATGGGAAAGGTTTCAAATTAGGAAATGTGTTGCCTCTGTAAAGCATTCATGTGAATGCTTCTGCTTTTAATTGATCGATGCTGTGCCTAGAAAATAATGAGATGAACTTCTATTTCAGCTCATTCGAGCTGATCCTGTGTATGAAGATTTGCCTGGGTTTTTATACACTGAGCAGGGCCACAGGAAGACAAAAATCTGTTTGCCAATCATTCAGTAGGAAGTGCTTTAGTGTAAAAATCGATCAGCTTGAGTGCTGGCCTTGGTTTTAAGGCAGAATAATTGGTCTTGCAGTCAGGATTCAAGCCATATATGGATGACACAAAGAGCACATGTGACTGGGTGTCAAACAGAGTGATGTACACTTTGCTACTAAGTTTTCTCTCTGTACTTTTGCTAATTTCTGTCATTAATTTTATTTGGAAGCTCACATAAAGAGTGAAGTGAATTAATAAGTTAATTGCCTTCTCCTCCTCCATCAGTGTAGTATTTCATGCTTTTACAGCTTTATTATCTCTTGCTTTATGGTCCTCCCAAGAAAAAGAGCCTTTATCCTTTCTTTTGGAAACCACACTGCTGACTTTGGGACCAAATATTTCTACTGAGTAGGACAAATCCAGGAAATTGTAATGGAAATCCTCAGTCATTTTTAACTTACTGTTGTTTTGCCTATTCTGAGCAGAGAATGTTTAAGCATTTCTGCCTTCTCCCTTAAGATTCTTAGGCTTTCACTGAATTGTTATTCATGGGTTGGTTGGCAGGCCTGTGCCTGTGTCACTGGCAACTGCTATTTTTCAATCACGTTTCTGGTTCACAGTTGTCCTGAAATGGTTTCTGAGCCTCTGGTCTTTTTGTAAAGTTGCAGCAGCTCAAAGACAGCAGCTGCTAATGAAACTGCTCAAATTGTGGATGACTACCTGGAAGGGGAGAAATTCTATGCTTACAGCTAGGGTCAACATTGGAATTAAACTTCCTTGGCAATTGAAGGAGGAATTTGGAACCAATAATAATATTTCTGGAAATCCTCTTCCTGATCAAAACAAAGCTGTTTTTTTTCTTCAGTCTCATCTCATAAAGTGGATTGCCCAGATAACAAAAGGGTAGCTTCAGATTTCTTTATGACCTGATCAGAGGTATTGGAATCTGAAAAGGAGACTTTTTTCCCTTTAAAAGCCCCCAGGTCCATCTGTTTACCCCAGAGGTTCAGGTATCTGAATGTACACACTGCACCTAGTAAGGAAAATACTCTCCCAGCCTCACTGCTGGTGGAGGTAGAAATTGCCCCAGGCAATTGTCATTTCCAGTCTGTTCTAACTTGTAATTGCTGATGGTTATCAGTAAACAGCAGTGATATGCATATTAAATATTTGGAACTTGGTTACTCCAGATCTGGAAATTGTCATTTCAAGTCTGTTCTAACTTATAATTGCTGATGGTTATCAGTAAATAGCGGTGATGTGCATGCTAAAGATTTGGTTATTATAGATCTGGAGTGTTCTTTTCCTGGTGAAGAAAGTCATAAAACCTAAACCCAAAGGAAGTCTGAAATACTGTATACTGTATTCTAGATACAGCTATCAGACTATGCTGGTGAAAACAGAATCTTGCAAGCAGGTAATATTTAAACATTTTCCTGGCCAGGAGGGTTTCAACCTGGACTCCTCTCAGATCTGAGAGAAAATATGCTTCAATATTCCCCAAAAGCCTGAAGATGAGACCTTTTTTTCCCTGAAACTGTGGTGTTCTAGAAACTGCTTAAGTTGATTCTATAAAATGGTGTTTGCCTCAACGCCTTTAAACTTTGGTACATGTAATATTCATGGTTTTCTAAGGCTAACTAGCTGGGGGAGCCTAGACAGCATGATTTGTGACTTGCCTAATACCTCATCTTAGACTTTCTGTACAGTTTTGAAGCACAACTTCAAACTTCCAGCCTCATTCTGACGGAGGACACCAGGAAGTCGCATCAGAAGTTTCAAGCCAACAGCCACACACATATTGATACAAATCCATTATACCCAGCAGAATATTGACTGTCACTGGGCCAAAATCAGGGTAAATGTTTCAGTTAAGGTCCCCAGATCCAAGTCAGACAAATAGATTTATGCTTTAGAAGACTGCTAGGCTGAGTTCCAGGTTGTTTGCAGAGCATTAGTACTTGGAACATGTTCCCTAGCAAGGGTAACTGTATTTCACCTCTACAGGCATGCTTTCTGTTTGCACATGCATCAGACACACTGCCTGGTGGCCAAATCATTCATCATGAGTCAAATACTACACAGACTGAATTCAGGATATTCCTGGAATCACGTACTGCTCAGGGTAACCCTGATTTACTCTTCCTAAATTAGACTCTTCTCCTTTAGCCATAAAAAGACTTCAAACGTCTGTTTTACCTGTTGTCCCTTTCTTAGAAAAGTCAAAAGAAAGAATTTGCCAATTTTTTTCTGAGCAGTTACACAATACTTTACAAATCTGCCTTGGGTCATAATTCTTCCTGGTTTTACTTTCCCTCACTTGTCTGTATCAGT
Source organism: Indicator indicator (assembly GCF_027791375.1). NCBI lineage: Eukaryota > Metazoa > Chordata > Aves > Piciformes > Indicatoridae > Indicator > Indicator indicator. The sequence goes on along the minus strand of NC_072041.1, from coordinate 6,031,360 downwards.
TATAGCTAAATCAGCATTAGCAAAGCCCTGCACAGGGCTCAACTTCTAAGCTGCTGTAAAGCCTCCAATGACAAAAGCTGAAGTTGTGAATGGAAAGATTTAGAAGTTACTTCCATAAAGAGTTTCACCACTTACTTGTCAGTTAAAACTAATTATTGCTTGCAGTCTCCTTTGCTTGTATTGCAGTGAAACTGAAGATGTTTCTAAGGGCTGTTGTTGGATTATTGCCTTCCCTGACTGCTTGTACCCTTCTCCTTCCCTCACACAGACACAGAACATTCTTTTCTGATGGAGCATAGCTCAGCCCATCTGAACTTTTTGGATGCATTTCTTTCCTACGTACAGCCATAGTAAATGCCCAGTAGTAGCTTCAGCATGCAAAAGAGAGGTTTACAAACAGGACAGAGCAACTCCATTGCCTATGAGTCAGCACACAAACCGTTACACTGCAGGAAGTGACTGGAAATCATTTTTAAGCAAAGTTTCTCCTTACCTTCTTCAGCAAGTGCTATGAAAGGCATGGTCCCTAGGACGAAGATGAAGAATTGAACTTTAATAAACATCTTCGATCAGTTTCGAGAACAGCTTTCCAATCCTGAGCCCAGATGGAATCAAATTCTGATGAATTTTTTGGGGGAAGCAGCAGAGAATTGGGATCACAAAAAGAAAGCACTGAAACAAACAAACAAACAAAACTTTGGTATTCCAAATGTTCCTTTAACTGCTGCAGCCTACAGTGGGAAGGGTTTCCCAGATGATAACTATCCCAGCTAAAGAAAACTGAGTGGAGTCGGCATGATTTTCTTTAGCCAAGGGGTGGGAGCATGCCTAAGGTGGTCCTCAAAGAGCAGCCAGGCCCGCCCTCTGCACTCTGTTTGGTCAGAGCTAAAGTTATGATCTCAGCCCAGGTTTAAAGTTACAAGAGCTGTTGTGGCTTTCAGAAGACTTTTATTTAGCAAAGGGGGAAAGGGAATTTAGGCAGTGAGGTGTTTAGGGAGTTCTCTCCCTTCTGCAAACTGCCCTTTAAAAATATTTAAGGAACAACTAAGGACATTTTTCCTGTTATTTACAGCAGTGAACTAATGTGGTTTTCATTTCCAAGTGAGCCCCCATGTTTATCTGCATAAGTGTGGTGGTGAGTGTGCATTTAGGGATACTGAAATAGTTTTAGGGCAGGTTATTTAATTCTGCAGTAAATACTGTCTGAGTTTCTCTGCATGTCTGTCTCTCTCTTCTGTCCTCAAGTGACATCCTAGCTGCGCTCCAGAATTTATCTCTGCCCACAGGCTTGCTGGCCTGGGTGTGCTAATATCACCCTACAGGGATGGAGGATTTTTGCTTCTCGTATAGAACCATTAGTAGCCCAGCTGGACAATGGGATGTACAAATATCTGCTTTAGTCTTGTGGGCCACAAAGATGGTCCAAGGGCTGGAACACCTCTGCTATGAGGATAGGCTGAGAGAACTGGGGTTGTTCAGCCTGGAGGAGACTCTGGGGGGACCTTAGAGCTGCCTTCCAATACCTGAAGGGATCCCAAAGGCCTGAGAGAGACATTTCACAAGAGTGTCTACAGACAGGACAAGGGGAGTGGTTTGAAGCTGAGGGAGAGTAGGGTTAGACTGGATTTTAGGAAGAAGTTCTGCAGTACAAGGGTGGTGAGACTCTGAAACAGGTTGCCCAGAGAGGTTGGTGGATACCTCCTCCCTGGGGGTGTTTCAGGCCAGGATGGATGAGGCCTTGAGCAGCTGAGTTTAGTTGAGAGGCATCCCTCCCTGGCTATGGCAGGGAGGTTGGAGTAGATGATCTCTAAGGTCCCTTCCAGTCTAAACCATTCTGTGATTCTATGATAATGTGCATCAGCATTGCATGGTGTGTCTGCAAGACTAAAACATCTGTAAAACATCTGTAACAGATAAACTTTCTTTGACTAAATAATGGTTGTTAAGAACTGGGGCTGAAGCAGAACTTGTAGAGCAATGATTTATATTAATCCTTTTCTGAACCTTCCCTTGTCTTGGGTGAGTAATAATCTACTGATTTACATCTCTTTAGGAGTGTGGTGAGTTTTAATGAGTGCTCACATGTGAACTAACTAATCTGGTGTGCCACAGAGCTGAGTGGAGAAACATAGGTGAACTTCTCCCCTAGTGCCTGTACCTTGAAGCCCTGCAGTGCAAGGACATCAGGCTCTGAAGCATAGCAGCAGAAACAGATCCCTTTCTGCTGACAGTTGTGGAAGAGGTAACCTCTGCAGAAGTGTGGGGCAGACCTGAAGGAGACAAAACAACAAAGAACCAAACCAAAAAACTCACTGAAGCTTTACTAGGTTGTTTTGCTCAGTGAACTGCATCAAAGCTGTCATTAGGACCCCACAACTCTTTGTGCTATAATGGAGCAAAGCAAGTCTGAACACAAGCAGTGATCCAGTGCTGTAAAGAGGGCTGCAGGTGGGAAATGCAGCACCCTCCATAGGGCATTTCTTTACTTCTGAAAGTGGTGGGTGCCAAAGGGATTTGTTAACTATAGGTATAATTTGTGGTGCTGTAATTGTGCTCTTTGTACTGAAGATCACTAAAATGAAAACAGTCAATGCTAATGCAAAGAAACAACAGGCAGGATTGGCTTACTGTCTTCAGAAAAACAATGAAAGAAATATTTCCTGTGCTAACTTTCAGCATGTCTTGAATTTTATAATCATAGAATCATGGAATGGTTTGGGTTGGAAGGGACCTCCAGAGGTCACCTAGTTCAACCCCCTGCAGTCAGCAGGGACATCCTACACTAGATCAGGTTGCCCAGAGCCCTGTTGAGCCTGACCTTGAATATCTCCAGGGATGAGGCTTCAACCACCTCCCTGGGCAACCTGTTGCAGTGTTCCACTGGCCTCATGGTGCAGAACTTGTTCCTAACATCCAATCTAAATATCCTCTTCACTAATTTCAAAGCATTGCCCCTCATCCTGTCACTGTAGGTCTTTGGAAACAGTCCCTCTTGTAGTCCCCCTTCATGTATCCCTGGAGTCTTCTCTTCTCCAGGCTGAGCAGCCTGAATCTGGGATTAATCCTACCTTGATAACGTTGCTCCAAATGTATGTAAATGAATGCTTGCTTACAGGACACTGAAATTTGCTAGGGGAGTATGTCAGGTTTAGTAAAGCTTACTTTGAAAATTCAAAATACATTTTTACCTTATCAGAATGGAACACCTGGATTTCTGTATGCATTTTAGTACATATAGTACACCATGAAAGACAAACTGGAACAGTGACTTTTTAATGTTAACAAATTCTCATCAGGAGGACAAAGAAGGTATTTTTAGGATTTAACTGAATTTTCTTCAAAGATACTCTGAGGACCTTTCATTTTTATGATGATTTATATGAACAAATTCATCCCAGGTTTAGGAATAAGCTTTTCTAAAGAAGTAAAATCTACTCACTGAAATAACTTCTTCCTTTAAGCATTCTGTGTCCCAGATATAGAACTGAAGTTCTTGAGCTTTTAGGGTCTGGAGATGTCTACGTTCCAGTGGCTACTTCAACACTTTTTAACATTTTTAATATTCTTCCCAATAAGGAATAGTGTCTCCTGCTCCAGCCTGTTCCTCAAAGAAGAATTCCTTTAGTTAAACTTATTAAACCATAAAGCATTTAATAAAATCAGCTTCTGTCATGCTATCAAAGTACAAGAGAAAGAAATTTGCCTGCAGATGCAAAACAGGTTAGTGAAAAAGCCAGGATTGTCTTACTAATTGTCATCTTGGGATGAAATTGTTCCTTAAGGACAACCATGACAGGAACTTGCCTTCTAGTGAGGCTAGCTTGTTGCTGAGTAAGGAAATTAAGGCTGGGAGCCATTGCTGAGCCCTGTGATTTAAAACATCAACAAAATTATTTCAGAAAAGCCAATACACCCTTTGGGAGAGGGTATGGAGCCAGAGAGAGAGAGATGAGGGAGTAATTTTCCTCTGAGCTGTGCCAAATTAAGGGTTTTTAGTTGAAACTATAGTTCATTGTATCATAATTCTGTTAAGCCAATAGGGTTTGTGAAAAAAAAAAAAAAGGAGTTATTCCATGCTTCTGATTTAACAATGCATCTGCATTTAAACAGCACTTAATGACCTGATCTGTTTGTTTCAAATAGAAGGTAAGCACAAAGCTCTATGTAAGTGTATGTCTTTGCTTGGTGGGGGACTTGCACGTGTGCTCAGGTGCTGCAATAAAAGGAGGTTTAGGTTTAGGCAGAGATGTAATTTGGTCTTTGTTGTCCTGGGCATGTTATGACAATTCCCACAAATTGCCAGGATATGACTGCATGGGTCTTTTTTTTTTGGTCTTTTTTTTCTTCCCCCCCCACCAGGCAGCTCTGTGTTTTCAATCAGTGGTTTAAGGGAGGAGGTGGGAAGGGTCTGGAGTACAAGCAGCCCCTCTGTTTTCATTTCATAATTTGTTCTCTTTGTCTGACCGTACCAGTTGTTTGCAGAGCCTTGTGAGATGCTTAGGCTGTCTCCAGTTCAGTGAGAGCAAAGAATGAAATGTAGCTGGGGGAGTAGAAAACAGTGACTCTGTCCTGCCAAGTGTTATGCCTCAGTGGCAGCAGTCGTGTGGGATGGTGTTCTCCCCTGAAGCAGTCACTGCTGCCATGTGAACCCAGGAGCACCACAGTCAGTGGTAGACTCCCCATTGTCACTAGTGGGCTTTAAACCAGGCCTTTAGAGAGCAACTGCAGTGTGAGCAAGAGCAGCTTTGCCACTCATTCTGTCCAGCTCTGCTGCTAGGATGGATATTGTGCAGGGAATAAGTGCAGGCAGTTGGATTTCTGTGTCCATGCATGACTATGGTTGCTTGCAGCAGTAGGGTTGGTCAGTCTGCATAAGGGTAGTGCTCTGTGATGATCTCTGTTGTTGGTTTGGCCTTAGAATTGGCAATTTGTTTGGCAGTTCATCCTGGATTTGATTGCATTGCTTTGCTGAATGAAATAATTTATATGTGTACATTTGCACTGCAGGAACCTAGCTCTGGATTTGTCTTCCCTGCAAGTGAGCATTCCTATGATTCAGAAAGTAAGGAATACTGTGTAGGACAGACTGTGACAATGACAATAAAAATGAACTCATGACAATGCTGATGCGGCTCCTGGGTAAATGGGCTGGAGAGAAGGGACTCCTGATCCAGAGCTCCAGGTGTAGCTGAATCTGTTACTGGTATTTAACCTCAGATGACAACAAAATTATGATTCCCCTTTTCATTCCAGCTATCTCTGAACCATAAGGAATTATTACATGCATCAAGTCTAAACCTTTTGGGGCTGTATTAGTAGAATTGATATTTGAGGTTTTTTTGTTTTAGACACCCTTTTGATAACACTTGTATCTTCTAGGACTGATGGCCAGGAGTGCCAAACATGCAGAGTTCCTGTGAAGTGTCTGAGCCCCTGCATGCCTGTCCCTTCTGCAAACCAAGGCTCCAGTGTCTCAGACTGGACAGAGGCTTTGTACACTTTTGGGTTGCATATCAAAGGAAGCTACCTGAGCATCAGTTACGAGAAATGCAATCCAGGAATAGGATTTGCTTTCTACTTCTCCACTTCCACCAGAATTTTTGTTGTCACTCTCTGCTTATGTTTAGAACACACAATGTTTTCTAAGACTATATCTATTATGTAAAGAGTTCAAAAAGGGAGATGGGCAGAGAGATTTGCTGAAAGATTACCTCACAGTGAAGCAAAGTTGACTTGTTGAAAGCAGCCAATGAAAAATGGTAGCTGTCAGGCTGGGTCTCCTCCTCGTGCAGCTAATAGAACATTTCCTGAGGCTGAACCCAGTGGTTTTGTATTTCAGTACCTGCCAAAAGGGGTGGGGCTGTCTGCAAAGGGAAAACAGGAAATGGCTTGAAAATTAATAAAGCTTGCAGAAAACAGTTTTCATGCTTCTGACAGATATTGCAGGGCCCACAGCTGCCTCCAGGGTATAGAAACAGGAAATTTGGCAAGAGAAAGAGACAGTATCCTTTTAGTTACAGATTTGCAAAGGACATCATCAAATTGAAGGCTTAATTTTCATTTTTCTGAGTGCTTCTTTAGTGAAAGAGTAGGAAGGGGAAGTATGGATTTACTTTCTGTGTAAGTGAAGATTTCACTTGTAGTGGAGATGTTTCTGGGGAAAGAGGATTTCGAGCAGCATGAGGAGCTGCACTTTCATGGAGAACTCTGCAACAAGTCAGGCAGAAGCCAGGAAATTCAAATCTGTCACCATGCTACAGTCTCTGACAAACTGTGGGACTTTGTGGGCCAGTAGAGGGGTAATTTGGATAATCATCTTTTGAGAGATGAGACATTTATGTGGCCTTTTTATATGTGTGTATAATAGAGAGAGGCCATCTGTGATCGTGTGCAAACACGTGCTCAGGTCTGCATAGTGGATTTCAAATTGTAAAGAACTTCCTTCTGATGTCCAACCTAAAACTGCCCTGCTCCAGTTTCAAACCACTGCTTCTCATCCTATCCCCACAGGCCCTTCTAAACAGTCCCTCCCCAGTCTTCCTGTAGGTCCCCTGCAGATACTGAATGTAGCTCTTAAGTCTCCCCAGAGCCTTCTCTTCTCCAGGCTGAACAAGCCCAACTCTCCCAGCTCATCCTTGTAAGAGAAGTACTGCAGCCCTCTGATGTTCTCTAGGGGAACAGTCCTGGAAACAAATTTCACTGAATACAACAAGTTACAAATGGAGTAAGAGTAGGCATGCTCCTGAGGGCACACTGGAGCTGGGATGTTGGTCAGTAAATATTTGATCCAGAAAAGCCTTTCCAATGTCTGCCAGCAGTTGTCTCTACATGACACACAATGGAGTGACTCAGAGTTAAATATGGTATGCCCACTCTCTACTACTTTTAAACCTGTGGATGACCACCATGTGTTTAACAAAAAATTATAAGGTTGGCATAGGTTTTCTTAGGTCAAAAGTGTTCTTTTGACTGGAACAGCTATATAAGGAAAGCAACACAGCCAGAAGGGGGGGAAAACACCCTCACTGTGTGCTCAGTCCCATTTATTACAGGATGGTGCTAGGAGTTTCTTAATGCTTTTAAACACTTGCACTGCTTTTATAGTGACTTGATACAGCTAAAGCAAATGCCTGTCATTAGGAACTTACATGTCCTAATTTTTCTAATACACATTGGTGCTGAATGTGCACCAGGAAATGCTGCAGTCCTTCTTGGAGTCTGAACAGAACCCAGCAGAGTCCCTGTGCCATTTGAAGCCATGCTGTGCCCTAGCAGCCAGGCTAGCAGCTCTCTGGCCTGTCAGCATGGGACAGGAGTTGCCTGGGTTTACAAGGAGATGGCCAGAGCAGGGCACACACACAATGTGGGTGCAGCCAGACTTCCTGCAGAGGGAAAAGCCTGTGTGTCTTTTAGAAGAAATGAAGTGCACATGGATGAATAAATTAGAGATGCTACCCCTGGTAGGTTCCATCAGAAGATTCCCATTTCAACTCTGACTTTTGGGAGGAGCCACATCTAAAAGAATGTGGTTTCTTTTTCTTTCTGTATACAAAGCACGTTGCCAAGAATAAGCAAGCAGCTCCTTGAAGGAAATGCAAAGAGCAACAAAAGCTGGTGAACCAAATAGTTGTTTGAAATGGAGGGAAGGCAGGTGGGGACAGAAAAGCTGGCTGATGGTGGGGATGGATACTTGGGAATGTGGGGAAGGAATAAGTGCAGAGTGACGTTCTCCAGTGGTCTTTTCGGACTCTGTGACACATTTCCTATGACTGGGATTTATCTGTAAATAACTGAACAGAGAGTATCTACAGAGTAGCCTGCAGCCAGCAGAGGGAGTGAGATGTTCACAGGTGTTATGTTCAAAATGAACTCTCTGCAGGGCTGGGTTCCACCACCTCTCTACTCACAGCAAGAAAACTGGGCAGAGAAATGTGCTCCAGACAAGTCAGATTTTGGAGCTGCGGGGTTTTTGGCCATGTCTTCAAGCAGCAGTGTGGTTTTTTTCTACTCTGACTACATGTCTACATGGATATGAAAATACATGCATCAATGAAGGGTTTGGTGACCTTAAAAAGGCATAGTGATCTTTCAACAGGAGATACCCAGGGTTGCCTTGAAATGTGGTGAGCACAGCTCATCTTCTGATCTGCAACCAAATTCAACACATAACAGCAATTTGAAGAATTTTACTGAGGGGCAAAGCACACCTTAAATAAAAATGAAACCAAGGGCAGTTTCAGCTATTCTGAAAGCTCTGGATTCATTCACACATTATTACACTCACATGTAGCTGAATCATATCCTGTCATCTCTTCAAATGAACTAATATACCATGGAATTTAATGAAGGGGTTCAGCTGCTAC